>NC_083101.1:20421161-20723827 GCF_949774975.1 Lagenorhynchus albirostris
GATCTCCTTCCTCCAGGCACAGCCGGCCCTAGGCCATGGGCATGGCTTGTCCTGGTGCAGTGACTGGCCTTCGGGATGCCCTCGGTCTCTCAGCCAGCTGCCCTTGTGTTGTCCTCAGCGTTCCTGAGAATGGCTCGCAACTGCATCCCCTTCTCCCTGCGTCCTTGGTGTCACCTACCTTTCTACGTGTCGCCCTTCTGAGGCTTAGAAGGTGGCTTGCGTGTGTCTTGTTTTCATTTGCATATCTTGGATTTTGGCAGGTTTGTGCATCTCTTCATGAGCTTGTTGGCTATTTGCATTGAATTTACTGGGGGTTTTCCCCTATTGATCAGAAGGAGTCTTTTGTACATTACAGGTAACAATCACTTTTTGTTTTAGACGTAACACAGACGCGTTACGTAAGCCCAGCTTGGCATCTGCTTGCCTGTTTTGTCCATGCTCTCCTCTGCTGAACACAAGTCAATTATGACACAGTCAAATTTAACAGTGTTTTGGTTCATTGTGCCTTTTTGGTCTTGGTTAGGAAGTCTTTTCTGACCCCACCCCCCAGATCAGAAACCTGCTATCCCAATCTTCTTCCACTCCCTTTAGAGCTTAAGCTTATGTCTTTAACCTATCTGGAGTCCAGCTTTTGAGTGGGGTAAGGCAGAATTAGCTTTCTTTCTCTCCCTAGAGCAGAGCCCAGTTTTCCAAACTCTGTCCTTTCCCCATTGTCTCGTGGCATCTCCTTAGCAAAAACTATGATCAAGTCTGTGCCACTACCTACCAACTTTTCTATATCCTCTACAGCAGTGTTCTTATCACTGTGGCTCTATGGTCTGTCTTAATAGCTGATACGGCAGGTCCACACTTTAAAAAATGGAAACAGGAAAAGGGAAGCCCCAGTAGATAATAGCACACAAGCCAAGACCTGAAACCTTCTGCCCTGACACTTCACTACCCCAGCTTCTTCTTACCCTTCAGATCTTGACCAGAATGCCACCTCCTCAGAGAAATGGCCCTGTCCCCCTTATGTGAGAAGCCCTACCATAGCACCCTATCACTTCCTATCATAGCACCCTCCTCATTCCATACGTAACACACACAACCTGTAATCTTGCTCATTTACAGTCTGTTTCCCTCACCGGTCAGCAAACTCTTCAAGGACAGAAACTCAGTCCATCTCAAGCGGCACTCAGTATTAATGTCAGGCTCGCAACCAGACTTAGTGTTTATGGGGTGCTTAGGCTCTGTGCCAAGCACTTTATGTATATTGACTTATTTACTACCCTTGCACACACACACACACACACACACACACACACACACACACACCAGCCCTATGCAATAGGAGCTATTATTATCTTCATTTTATATGTAAGGAAAGTGGGGAACAGAGAAGTTAAGCAACTTGCCTAAGACCACACAGCTGCAAAGTAGATGAGCTTGGCTTTGAACTCAAACAATCTGGCTCTAGAGTTCATGTTCATATCCACTGGCTAAACCACCTCTCTGTACACCACAGAGTGGTGTGCAGGAACGGGAGAATGAATAAATGCAGGGGAGAAAGGGAAGGGTGCTCAGGTGATTACAATGGCGTTAACAGCCATACCTGATGCAGCTTCTTCTTCCCAGTTATTATGCTCCTACCGAGAGTTACTTTTTCTCTAAGATGATGATTTTCATAAATTATGGAAAATTCTTTGGCCACTGCTTTTTATGTTATGGCCTGGGGTGGAGCACAGGGGGGTGATGAATGACTTTTTCAATTCTCTCACATTGAATTCTCAAAGACAAGACCGCATGTAGAATCTATAATTAATTATTATTCACACCTAATATAGTTAGATAATGTGAACGCATACTTTTCATTAACTTATGTGGCTGATTCCTCATCATTTTCCCATAGGTATAGTTCACTGATTTCTCAAGTTATTAAAAATTAAAATTCATATTAGGGAGTTAGAGGAGCCTGGTGTCCCTACACCTATTTTTAGTCTAAAGTCACAAGCTAGGTAGGGGGAGTTCATTGTAACTGCTTCCTCTGGACAATTCTAAACTAAAATGAGTGGATGCATTTATTCTTTGATTTGTTAATTCCTTAAATTTCGAGGCATGACGACTTTGACAGTCTTGGGCCACGTGCCTGGGGTCTCTGTCCCCAGTGTGCTGACCACCTCCTGGGCTTGCTACCTCCCGGCTAGCCAGCTAGGTCCAAGAGGACCGGGGATGAGGCTGCCTGGTCTTGCCTGGGGTTCAGGGCAGGAGGAGGTGACATCTCAGCTGGCCCATGAAGGAAGAGCAGGAGTTAGACATTGGAGAAGAGAGAGAAAGATTCCAGGGCACAGAAACAGCACCTGCAAAGCATGGGAGGCAAAAAAAAAAAACCAGAAACAGCACCTGCAAAGCATGGGAGGCAAAAAAAAACCAGAAACAGCACCTGCAAAGCATGGGAGGCAAAAAAAAAAAAAAATGTACAGCAGGTTTAAGAGGGCCAAATAGCTTGCAGGGGGAGTGTGAACAAGGGGTGGTGGTGAGGAGTGCAGGAGAGAGGTAGGGGCAGAAGCCTCATAAGCAGAGTATTGAAGAGAAGGAGAGCGGATTGTCCTTTCCAGAAGCCTCGACATAGGATTCTGAAGACTCGTAGTTATCACAGGACCTTAAATATCACTGAGACCAACTTACCCATTTTGAAGGCAAGGAAACAGGCCCACCTATTTAAAAACGAAAACAAGAACTTTTCAGATCCACTAAATTCATTCCTGCCCAAATATTTGGGGTTAATACTGTCTGTATGGCAAGGGCGTTTACATTCCAACTCCTGGACACAACTCTTATAGGGGACTTGAGAGCACGTGTGACTTTGTGGAAAGCAGCCCAGGGCCCCTCCCACTGCCCGTGCTACCAGGAAGCTCTGCAGGCAGAACTTTTCAGATCAGAAAATCACAGGTGATGCACTGGTAACAACATAACCAGAGCCACCCCTGATTTGCATATTCTGCATAACTTTGCATAAAGCATTGACAAGTCTCAGAGCCCGTAATATAAAACTAATTAGAGCAGCATCTTGCCCTGGTATCCAGACTTCACATCTAGGAGAAGGGGAGGGGTTATCTTTGCCCTCCTAACCACTCACTGAAGCATAGCTATGGGGGCTGGTTTAGGATACTGAAGCGAGAAGCTGGGTTTGAATCCCTACTCTGCTACTTCCTATTGTGCAACCTTGGACAAATCATCTCACCCTCTGAAACTCAGTAAGAAGGAGCCACCAATCCTAGATATACAGAGTGGGCAGAGTCACATGCATTTGTGTGCCCAACATGCCTGTCACAATGTCCAACACATATTCAACACTCAGCAATATTTAGGCACATGAGTCTGATCCAAGTGCAGCAAAATTTCCTGCTAATATTCAATGCCAAAAAATTTTATCTCACTTCTGAACTGATTCCTTGCCTAAATCTCCCAGAACAGGAAAATTTATCCCTTAAACAGAAGGGAAAGCCCAGGTCCCCAGAAAATGACTTTCCACCAAGGAGGTCATGGCATCAGACAACATTTGCACTGAATATAAAATATATATTTTATATAAAATATAAAAATCTAACCCAATGAGAAAACTGAAGCCCAGGAGAGGGAAGTGAAAATCAAAGGCTAGGACCCAGGTTTCCCAACTTCCTGCTGGAGTTCCTGCAACTGCCCCCTGTGGACCTGGATTTAGGACATTTCCTCCTCTTTCGACAGAGTCCTCGGGATGCCAGCCCTGTACGGATAAATCTGGCTGGAGTTTCTAAAGATCAATGCTGCTTTCGATATTCTCTCCCTGCGGCAAGCTCACGACATATTTTTTCACAAGTAATAATTAGCGACAGAAATATCTGACCTACTTACAACTCCACAAATACACACATTTGGCGGCTTCCACATCAGCTCTGAGGCCATCATAAGCAGCCTGCTTGGGAATATCTTTTTTTAAACTGGTTAAATGACAATTTTGCAGAGGGCAGTTTGGGATGCTAATTTCTGCCCACCTTACCTTGCAGGGCTGGCACTGCCCGCCTACAACCAACCTCCTCTCCATCGGGGTGGCATTCAGACCCCAAAGCTGGTGATTATTTTTATATTCTGTTCCCAACAGCAGAGGGGGATTGAGTTTCTATCTTTGGAAAGACAGATTATGCATAGGTCTTTCCAGATTTCTAAAGCAATTTAGGTAATGAGGTCTTGGTTTTGGTTTTGGTTTTTAATGCTAAACCAAAAAGGAATAGTTTAGTAAATGTCCAATTGCATGATATTAGTTCCACCCTTGCATTTCCTAAACACAGCCCTTGAAGGTTTAGTCCGAGCCTTTTCCTCCACCTTTTCCTCCACCGGGAGAAGGCCCCTCCCTCCCTTTCCTTGGCCCTCATATGCTTTCCTGGATTCTAAAACGTTCTTAACAAAATTGAACTAGATAGGATGTGTGGTCCTGGGACAGGCCAAGGGCATAGCTAAAGGACCTCGGTCAGAAGCCTGGGACATTCTGGAGCTGCCCGGCTGGAGGCTGTGGGCCCTTCTGACTGCCCTTCCCCGAAGCCCGGCACCACCAACTGTTGGAACTGGGTCTCAAGGTGACATTTGTGTAGTGCTGCCCTCTAGTGGAAGCATGGTTCAGGTTTGTGACGGTAGTGTGGGCTCCTTAAGTTTTGCCAGCATTGAATGAGTTACGGACTGCTGGGCCCTGGGGACACAGTGAATGAGATCTATTCCCCACAGGACAGTGTAAGAAGGGATGCCAGAGTGCCTGAAGCTAAATTGGATCCAGGATATGTGTAAGGAATGACTGGATGAAAGAACGCAGCACAGGGTGGGAGTTGGGGGACCTCATCTATCAGGAACATCAGAGCTGGGTTCCTACAGGAGACATATCTCAGCCCTATCTTATTAGTCAGCTCCAGGTAGAGATGGGGTGGGGAGGGTAAGGCCATTGCCGCCCAGGGAGCAGCTTGTGTAAAGGCACAGGGGTCTGTGGAGAGCGTGGAGGGCTCAGGACGCCACATGAAGTTCAAGGGCAGTGAGGGGAACTAAGGCTTGAGAGGAGGCCATGAGGAGATTAGGGAGAACTGTGAAGCCTATTAAGGAACTCGGACTCTAACAGGAGGGCAATGGGGAGGGGATCAATTGCTTTAAGGAGGGAGTCACATGATTCAGTTTGGGTTTTTAAAAGACCGCTTTATAGGTTCCCAGTGCAAAGAACCATCTGGATGAGAAAGACAGGAAGATGCTTCACAGCTTTCCTACCCTCTATTCCCCGACCCAAGGCCTGTGCCAACCAGGACTCTGGTAGCTGTCCTCTCTTACCTTCAGACGTTGCGCAGAAGTTGAAGAAAGAGGACAGGGTTGGCAACGATGCGGTGCTTCCCAGAGGACGCGTCCTGTGCAGGGCAGCAGTGGGAGGCATGAGAAAGTGCCCGTGGCAGTGGGGGGCAGTTGGGGGACAGGGACAATTCTGCCATCCAACATCGCTCAGGATGATAGAGAAGCAGACAACAGAAGGGAGAAGAAATCACAAAGAAACTGTGAAAATTCGCTAGAAACAAGAAATTTGTGTGGAATTAAAGAAACCTCAGCTAAAACTGGAGTCGGGACAGGCCTGGGAGCTCTCACCCTGCAGTCATGCTTTGTCATTTACTCCAAACAAGAAGCCACCTATGCCTACATCTCCCACAGGAAGGGAGATGTAGCAGCAGGAAGAAGAAAGCGCCCCTCTGCCCAAAGGTAGCCCAGCCAATCAGAGACCATAGTGGTCCAACCAATGAGAAACCTCCATACAACGGCCTCTCAGTTTCCTCCAATGGAAACTTTGGTTATTACAGCCCCTCTCAACTCTCCCCTTTTCCCTATAAAAGCAAGTTCCCTGCCTTGTTCGCTGGATTTGCCTGTGGTCCGCCATTGTTCACATCTGCCAGTTTTACAATTCCTCTAGCTATTCCTGAATAAACTCCCATTTGTTAGTAAAATAACTGGCTAGGATATTATTAAAGTTGACAGCTGGTATCTGCAAACATCAACTTGCCCTCCTGCTGAAGGACTGGAGGAGTAGATCACCAACCCAGGGAAAAGAGAGCAGATCTGTTTTCTGGCTTCACTTGAGGGTAAGGAAAAAAACCAAAAAACAACCCCCAACATGGAAGTCATGAAAAAAACAATTGTACAGGAGATATGGGGCAGTGTCCAGGAGGTGAGTAAACCTCCAGAAATGACCCACTGCAAGTCATTTCAGACATCTTTCCTAGAGCCTAAGAAGGTGTGGAGCTTGCAGAAAGCAACAAGATGAGATGCAGAGAAGGTGGGTGAGACAAGGGGAGTCGGCAAGGAAACTAGAAACAGTGGCAGGACCCAAGCCATACTGGTGGCAGTGAACATTGGAACTGATGCCACAGATAGTTGAATTGGTGGTTCAGAGAAGAACACAGAAGAAAAAGACAAGTAAATAAAAATTACAATTGATAATATGATCATTTTAGGAAAATGGGGAAGAAGAGACAGCAGACAAATGAAAAAAAATGGTGTCCATGAGTGAGAAACCAGAACAAATGAAACAAACTCTAGAATTAAAGAAGCAACACAAAGAAACTCTTCTGAGCTGCAAAAAGAACTGTGTGTATGGAGCAAAAGGACCCAGGACATTGTAAGCAACGCTACGGCAAAATTTTCAAAGGAGGAAAAAAAAAAAAGGAGAAATCCTAGAAAGTATCCAGGTAGAAAAGGCAACTTCGTAATGGGGACCAGGGGGAATGGGATGGAGACCAAACAGAATTGTCTATGCAATTCTAAATGTCCAAATGATAGGCGCTAACATGTACCCAGATGGTGCTGCACTGTAGACCTTGTTCTGTTCGTTATTTGTTCACTTAACCCTGTTTTAGATCCATTCCAACGTGCCGTCCGTCCATCTCCTCGGTTGCTGTGGTTTGCCAGTGGCATCCCAGAACGGGTTTCCTCCATGTTGCTTCATTCTTTCTCGTAGGGATGGACACCTGCAGTGCTTCCTGTTTCCCGTTTCTCCCAAAGCACGCTCTCCTGGATGAGATTTTCTCCAGGCTATAAATCAAGGAGTGGGGTTGCCGGTTTTAGATTGTTCTCCAGAATGGCCATTCTATTTGTATGGCTAACCCTCCACTGCTGACGCATCGTGGCTGTTTCCCACATTTGCTCCTACACTTGGTACCATCCAACTTGCTATCTTGCTCATCTGACGGGTAGTATTGTTGTTTTGGTTTTTGTTTTTATTTATTGACGTATAGTTGATTTACAATGTTGTGCCAGTCTCTGCTGTATGGCAGAATGACTTGTTTTAATGCGCACTTCCTGGACTTCAAATGAATCTGAACACTCCTTCACACGTTTATTTGTGAGCGATCCAGTTTCTCTTCTGGAGAATCGCCTGGCCATCTCTCTGACTGGTTCGAGAATTGAAGTGGCCACAGTCAGTCCTTTCAACCCAACCACCTCTTACATTTGCCTGGGTTGCAGTCTTCCCATAACACGTGTCTGCCGCTTTCCTGATGCCCACCTCTTGTGGAAAGGCCAGGACACAGCAGGAGTCACCAATTCAGAGTCGCGTGGGGGCCAGATGACATAAATGACTCCAGGAAACCCGTGTAAGACAGGAACACCCAGGGCACTGTTGGTCCTTGGCTTAAAAAAGACAACCACGGGCTTCCCTGGTGGCGCAGTGGTTGAGAGTCCGCCTGCCGATGCAGGGGACACGGGTTCGTGCCCCGGTCTGGGAGGATCCCACATGCCGCGGAGCAGCTGTGCTGTGAGCCATGGCCGCTGAGCCTGCGCGTCCGGAGCCTGTTGCTCCGCAACGGGAGAGGCCACAACAGTGAGAGGCCCGCGTACCCCCCCAAAAAACCCCCCCAAAAAAAAAAAAAAACAAAAAGACAACCACACAGTTGGTCCAAAGTACGTTTCTCAGAGACAGGGTAATTCAGTCTTAAATTGTTTCCAGTGTAGACACCTAGAGGAGTCCCCACTCCAGGCGTGTGTATACCTGCAGGTAAATCGATTATGAGCACTTTTTTTTGTTTGTTTACCTGTACTTTCAAAATTGTCTGTAATAAACCTAAATTACCTGTGTAATTTTTAAGAATTAAAACAATCAAAATATTTTATTCAGGGTCTACATCAAAGCGTCCCGCCTTCCTTGCTCACTTGTTTTAGGTGGATTCATACGTGTCACCTCAGAAAGGCCTCTTTTAGGCCATGTACCTAAAACCGTGCCCTTATCACTCTCTGTCCCCTCACCCTGCTATATTTTTCTTCATGTCCTCATCATCACCTGGCAGGATTTCACACATCTCTGTTGATTCCTCTCTGTCTTCCCTTCTGTAATGTAAGCCCCGTGAAGGCAGGAATTCTGTCTGCATCATTCATGACTCTCTCCCAGCACCTTGGAAGTGGTGCATGATGGGTGTTCAAATAACATTTATTTTTTTTTTGCGGTACGCGGGCCTCTCACTGTTGTGGTCTCTCCCGTTGCGGAGCACAGGCTCCGGACGCGCAGGCTCAGCAGCCATGGCTCACGGGCCCAGCTGCTTCGCGGCATGTGGGATCCTCCCGGACCGGGGCACGAACCCGTGTCCCCTGCATCGGCAGGCGGACTCTCAACCGCTGCGCCACCAGGGAAGCCCCCAATAACATTTTTAAATTAATTCTTGGCCAAATATCAAAGAAGATGCCCTTCTTCTTGCCAGACTTTAAAAAGACCTAAATGCTTCTCTTTAAAAGGTAGTGAGAGACAGTTCAGAACTCCAAGAGACAGACATCAGTTGAAAGGGGTTTTCCACAAAGTTCCTTCTATTACCTACTCAGAATCATATCAAATAGTCAGCACTGAGTTCTCAGCCCCCAACTAGGGAGGTTTCTCTCACTGTTTCAAACGTTCACTTGCAAAGATCACCCCTCCCCCATTACAGCTTAAGTGGCTCCTCTTCCATGGAGGTCACAGACATAGGTCACATCCAGTAACTTTTGCCTTTGGGGAGCATTTAGAGATGAGCATTTATTTCTGATAAAAATATCAGAAAGCAAGTAATAACTTAGAGCAAGATAAAATAATTGTGAAAAAATCTCAGGCTTTTGTTCTCTCTCCTTGTTAAAACTTGGATCATTTGTCTCTTGGGGTGGGTCACAGTTTATCGAGCCCATCTTTTCCCCCTTCCTTCCTTCCGCCTCCCTCCCCTGCTCACCCAGCACTTGTCTATTCCAGAGGCCACTTGAGGTCCTCAGATCCGGAGATGAGCACAACAGTCTCTGCCCCCAAAGGGCTCACAGAGCAGTTGGGGGAGATGGGTTGTGGGGTGCCCTAAGCAGAGGGCAGCCTGGAGGCCTGGAGGTGAAGGGGCATGAAGAGGATTCGAGGGTAACAGTGAGAGTTGGGTCATCACCCTGCTCCAGGCTCCACTAATCACCCACAGCAATTGGCAAAAGCAAGTGCTCCGGGGTGGGCAAGGCTCTGGGGCAGCTAAGAGTCTCCCAGGACTGGGTCTCGGGGCTTCCTAGGGACTGGAACCAGGGAAAGGCCTGAGCCTCCTATCTGCTGCTATCTGAGAAGTGACCACAAGGTGGCAGCAGAGTATCATTGTGGTCACCCATTCAGATCTGAGTCCACAGATACCCAAGGAACCCTAGCATGGCGCTGTGGCCAGAGGAGGGGGTCAGAGTCAGGGTGTCAGAAGTGCATGTGTATGTGCCTGTGTGTGTGCGTGTGCACATATGTATACGTACAATGTCTGTGTATATATCCTGTGTGTGTGTGTGCTCACGTATGCATTGTGTGCATCTGTGTACACGTGTGTATACGTGTGTGTGTGTGTGTATGAGTTCTTGTGTGTGTAGGCACACGTGTATATGTCTGTGTATGTGCGTGTGTGCCTGGCCACATATTTGAAGACGTTTTTTAGCAAAGGATCCTAAGTCCGTCTAGCAAGAATCCCCCTACCCTTGACATCCAAGTCCTTGGCCTGCCTTTAGCAGAATCCTGTTAGGCCAGTTTAGCAAGCACCTCCCTACCCTTGAAGCCTGCTCTTAGTAACTTTCTGTCCACCGACCCCTCATTCTGCTCCTTGCTTAGGAGTCCCCAGCTGTCTTTGCTGCACTCAGAGTTGGGCTCAGTCCCTCTCCCCTACTGAAATAGTCTTGAACAAAGTCTTTACCATTTTAACAAGTGTCAGAATAATTTTTCTTTAATAAAGCAAGAGCAAAGAGTAGAGTGAGTGGGGGGAAACTGGAGGAAAGGAAGTCAGAGAGGTGGGAGGAGGGGGGCAGGCCAGGTCATCCCAAAACTCACCATGGCTTCAGCCTCTGTGAGCCCTTCATCTCTCTCCCCTGGCTGTCCCTGTCTCTCTCGCCTGGACGCCTGCAAGAGGCTCCCTCTTTCAGGGAGACCCCTCTTTCAGGGAGACCCCCAGCCCACCCGCCACTCTGCAGCCAGAGGCTCCTCCAAAGCCCAGACCTGACCCTGTCCTTCCTCTTGAGGGCCCCCAGCCCACAGGCGGTCCAGCTCCTTGGCCTGGCGGGCAAGCCCTGAAGCTCAGAGCCCGTGGGCGGCTTCATGCTTCCTCCCTCCGAGCCTCAGCTCACCCCATTCCCTCTTGGAAATGTACATCTGAGTCCTACTCAATTTTCTAGGCCCAGCCCAGCCCTCACCTCCTCCAAGAAGCCTTCCCTGTTCTCTGCACCCGAGCTCCTTACCTCATAGCTAAGCAGGGTTGGTTCTGCTCCCAGAGCCAGCCCATCAGGCTCCCTGAGAGCAGGGACCATCCGCGACACCCTCTCTTCCCCGCCCTCTCGTGGGTCGTGGGTCACAGGCTACTCAGCCATCTTGGATGTTTTGGAGACAGAGGATGGGCTGGGATGGGCTCTTCTGATCCTTCTTGGCTGGGGTGGGAGGAGAGGGTGGCACTGGGTTTGTGGTCACCATCACTGAAGTCCTGGATGTCAAAACCCTCAGAGTTTGTGTAGCACAGTGTTAAGAAGATGGGCTCTGGAGCCAAAGTGCCTGGGTTCAAGTCCTGGTTCCACCATTATTTAGTAGCTAAGTGACCTTGGACAAATTATCTAGCCTCTCTGTGCTTTGTTTCCCCATCTGCAAAATGGGATAACAATAGGGTTGTTGTGAGAATAAAACAAATTAACACATATGTAAAGAACACTGGCTTCGGCACATGGCAGGAAGTTAGGGTTATGCAATTATGAGCTATGATCGTTACAACTGGGTTCAAATCCAGTAGCATCTCTGTGACCTTGGACAAGTCAGTTAACATCTGGGCCACCAACGTGCTGTCCACATACACACAAATACACGCACGTATATGCACACGTGTACATAAACACATACACACAAACACATACATGCATACACGTATACACCCACACAATTCTGTGTGTTTATTTTTTTACTGTCTTCCTTCCCCATCACAGACCTAAATGTAAGCTCCGTGAGGGAAGAAAGTTCAGCAGTGAGGCACCAGCTCCTAGCAAAGTGCCTGGCAAATAATAGGTACTCAATAAATATTTTTCAAATAAACGAACAGACCTCCCTGAATGCACACAGCAAGGCAGGGAAAGCACCCAGGCAGTTTCCTCCACAGAGGGGAGGGTCTGGGACTGTAATCTTAGAGGTGGACACCAGGGTGCAGCACAGGACCCAGTCACTTAGGCCACGCTTAACACTTGCCAAGGGACCTGGAAGACTGGGACCCTCCTGCAACTCCTGGGAGGGGTGGGCTGGGCACCTTGAAACACCACCCTCCATCCCTTCATGCCCAGGCTGCCAGGGAAGCTCTCACAGGTCAGATCCACACACATCACTCATTCCTTAGCCAAACCGATGGAATCACAGATTGTCACTTTCCTAGAGCTCAGAGCCTAGTGGGGAGGCAGTCTCTGAACAAGTAATTAATTACTTTAATTAAAGTAATTAAAGCAAACAAGTGTGTGCTCTAAGGCTGTGAGCATGGAACACAGTGACCCTGTGCTTCAGGCTGAGATGTGATGGCCCACAAGAGTTAAGCAGGTGTCAGGGGAAGGAGATGGTGAGAGCTCTCAGGCAAAAGGAATAACCTGTGCAAAGACCCTTAGGCAGGAATCCATTTAATCGTTGGCCCAAAGAAAGGAAGAGACTCCTTGAGATTACACAATGAAAAGCAGAGCCAGGGCTGGAGCCCAGGCTTTCTGGCTCTCCGTCCAAGGCTCCTTCCCTCATCCCTGGTTTCCCTTCCAATAAGCTTCATCTCTGTTCAGCTGCAGCAGCAGCTGTGCTGGAAGCAGAGGAATTTTGGCCCTGATACTGCCTGACCCAACTTCCCCAGTATACGAGCTGATAAGAGATTTTAATTCTGATGTCTAGACTAAGACAATGACCAAATGTCCTGCAGCAGATGGGACTGATAAGACCCTATATTTGGGGAAACGAGGCTGCCCTCTCTGTGATCATGTTTCAGGGGTCCTCGGCCAAGGCAAAGGGACTGCTGGGGGCTGCAGAACTGAGCTTGGAGGCTTCTAACAGGGTAAGAACACTGGCTGGGAGTCAGAGACGCTTGGGAAGGTCCAGTTAAGACTGACCTTCCTCTAGATGAACATTCCAGGGAGACTGAGCCGGGGACAGGGCAAACCAGTTTTATCAGAAGGGATAGATAAGGTTGTACTGGAAACAAAACAACTTCTACATCCAAGAGGCTTAAAACCACAAAGATGTGGGCCTCCCTGGTGGCGCAGTGGTTGAGAGTCCGCCTGCCGATGTGGGGGACACGGGTTCGTGCCCCGGTCCGGGAAGATCCCACATGCCGCGGAGTTGCTGGGCCCGTGAGCCATGGCCGCTGAGCCTGCGCGTCCGGAGCCTGTGCTCCGCAAGGGGAAGAGCCGCAACAGTGAGAGGCCCGCGTACCGCAAAAAAAAAAAAAAAAAAAAAAAAAAGCACACACAAATATGTATTTCTTGGTCATACAAAGTCCACCATAGGTGCAGCAGGACCTCAAGCCGGCTCAGCGTGGCCCCTGCATTTCAACATGGGAAGAGAGCACAGGGAAAGAGGAGCGTCTGCCATTAAATGCCGCCACCTGGTGGTCACAGTGAGGCACGTGGCAAGGCCCAACCTCCAACTGGCGGTTCTGCGCAATCATCCCATGTGATCTGGTCTGAGAAGCCCTCATGTCCGCTGCCCACCGTGGGATGGACAGTCAGAGACACCTGCAAAGCCACCATGGAGCCAGCCCTCACTTAGCTGAGCATCCCCAAAAGGCCATGGACAACCTGCCATGGGCGGTCACGTCATTTACTGAGCTCTTGCTATCAGCCGGGTGCTCCCTGGGCACTACGATAACATTTAATCCCCATGACAACGCTGCAGGTAGGTACCAATATCCCCCGCCCCCATTTTACAGATGAGGAAACTGAGGCTCAGGCATGTTTAAGCAATTTGGCCAAGGCCACACAGTATGTAAATGCCAGAGTAAGACTCCACACCCAGCCATCTAACCTTTGAAAAGGGGGATTTAAAAAGAGAGAAAAGGGGATTTTATGAGGAGCAGCTTCCATAATAAGTGAGATTTTGAGTGGTGGATGGGTGAAGAGGGTGTTTAAGACATTTTTCTGTCATATAAGTCCTGCCTTTATGTCTCTTAGACAGATTTCAGTAAAGATGTATGGCTTTTTGGTGACTTTCTTCTTTTATGATTATTTGCATTTTTTTTTTTTTATTTCGAAACGTTTCTAACCCACTGAAGAGTTGCAAGCATACCCTTCATGGAGATCCACCAACTATTAACGTCTTGCCGTACCCGGGTCACCTCTCTCTCCTCCTCTCTCTGTCTCTGTCTCTGTCTCTCTCTGTCTCTCCCTCTCCATAGACACACACATCTCATGTTGGCCAAACCATCCAAAGGTAAGATGGGGCCTCATGATACTTCATCCCCAAACCCTTCACCGTGCCTCTCCCAGGAACAAGGGCACACTTCTCCCACACAACCCCACACCAAAGATAATCAACACTCTTTAGGCAAATCACCCAACATGAGATCCACACTCCCATTTGTTTATTCTTCCCGATCCAGGATCCAGTGAAGCGTCATGTGTGGCATTGGGCAGCTGCGTCTCCCCAACTCGGTTCCTCATGGTACTAGCCCCTTTGAGGAACCCTGGCCAGATGTCCTGCAGAGTCCCACGAGGCTCCCACGTCAGCTTCAGGCCAAATGTTTCCATCAAGGGCGGCACAGGCCGTCAGCGCATCTCACCATGGCCGGGGCCCAGCCTGAGGGCCCCGTGGAGGTGGTGACAGCCAGGCCCCTCCAGCATCAAAACACGCTCCCCTCTCACGTTAACAAGTAATCTTTGGGGGGATGCTTCAAGACTGTAAATATCCCCCTGTTCCCCAACAACTTTCACCCTGTGCTCTTAGCATGCCTCCATGGTTCCTGCCTGCCTCGCTTACCACGTTGGAGGTTACGCTATGTTAATTTCCTAATTCTTCAAGCAGACAGATAGAGCAGGCCTGGTCCTTTTGGATGTGGCGTCATCTGAGCCTGTCCCGGGCCACCCAGTGCTTTCCAGGTCACACTGAACGGCAGGAGGAAGGAGGGTAGGCAGGCTGCTGCAGGGGAGGAGGCTGGGGCCAGCCACAACTTCAGCCCCAACTGGCCGTGGGGCCCAGGGGTGGCCCTAGGACCAGCAGCATCTCTCACCTGGGAGATTACTGGAAACTCGGGTCTCTGAGTCGGAATTTGCATTCCAGCAAGGCCCCTAGGGGATCCGTGTGCCTGTGGATGTCTGCGGAGCTCAGTCTCTTGGAGCTTCCGCCTTTCCAGGTGAGAGCAACGCTGCTCAAGTCTGGCCTTTTCAGAAAAGCAAAGTCTAATACCTGCCTGTGCAAGACAGTGATGATGGCAATGATGATGATGGTGATGATGACGGTGACAACAACTACCATATTTCTTTCTTTGTTAAACAACAAATGTCTGAGCTCACTTCTAAGGAACGGAAATGAGCTCAGGTATTTAACCAAGACTTCTGAATGGCATGTTTATAATAAATAAGAAGAGTGGAGGGCTTCCTTGGTGGTGCAGCGGTTAAGAATCCTCCTGCCAATGCAGGGGACACGGGTTCGAGCCCTGGTCCGGGAAGATCCCACATGCCGCGGAGCAACTAAGCCCGTGCACCACAACTACTGAGCCTGCGCTCTAGAGCCCACGTGCCACAACTACTGAAGCCTGCGCACCTAGAGCCCGTGCTCTGCAACAAGAGGAGGCCGCGCACCACAAGGAAGAGTAGCCCCGACTCGCCGCAGCTGGACAGGGCCTGTGCACAGCAACGAAGACCCAATGCAGCCAAAAATAAAAATAAATAAATAATATTAAAAAAATATTTTTTTTAAAAGAGTGGAATTTGATGGAGGAAGGGGTCTGAGGGGTATTAATCAGAAACTCCATAGGTTGGGTTGACTTGGGCGGTCCCAGGGCCACATAGTTTCTCCCTCAAGTTTCTCTTCTACAGGAGAGTGGAACACGCACCAGCAGGAGGGTGGGGAGAGGGATAGAGCCAAGCAAGGCAAAGCCTGCCATTGCCTTGAAGTCTCCTCAGCTTGTGTTTTATCTTCAAAACGCGAGCCAAATTCTCCTTCTGTTCCATAATATATCCATGTTTGTTTCAACATGTTAAAAATGTTCTGAATTGCTATCAACAGAGAATATCCTTCCTACCCTACTGATCCCACAGCCTTGTCCCCCTCTCCCTGGTACAGCCCCAGGACCCAGCGATTTGTGATGGGTGTGAAGCAGGCAACTTAAGGTGACCTGCACACCTGCCTGAGGACGCACCCACGACTGCAGGAGGGAGCGGAGAGGCTCAGATTTGTCCAGAATCACCGCTGGGTGAGATGATGTCGCTCTGCACAGCCCTCACCTATGTCCAGTGCTTCTGTCTGCAAAGGTTTCACTTCTAACCCCGCCCCCGCATTGGGTTTTATACAAACCCTGTAGGCCCTGCTGGTCAGGGGTTATGACCATCCCCATTCTATGGATGAGAAAACTAAGACCGGGAGAAGGAAAACAACCCACCCAAGACTACCCGGCACGTTACTGGCAGAAATGTTTCACAGACTCAGATGTCCTGACTTCCAGACCGCTGAGTCTTCCTGCTGGCCTGTCCCTGGAGTCTGGGCCCTTCCCCCATGAGGGTCCCGCAGAAGAGCTGGCAGGGCCAGGAGCCCCTCTGGTGTTGCCAGGGGCAGAGAGAGGCCAGTTCCCACCTGCTTGGGCGAGGCAGCCACAGCCTCAGGGTAGGGGCACTTCTGCAATGCGAGAGCCAGGTGAGCAGACGGCGAGGCCCTCAGAACAAGGCAGCAGCAGAGGGGCGCATTTCCAGGGCCTGCTGGATCTCCCCAGGCTCACGAGCAGCCTGTGTACGGCTGCGCGGGGCAGGGAGGGCAGGCAAGACCTTGATAAGGAGTCAGGTCTCAGCCCAGGTGGGGGATGTTTTCTCACAGTCGGGGCTAACCTTGTCCAAGGAAGCCAGGAGCTATCCCAACAGAGGCTGGCTGACCTCACTCTCCAAAGGGGATGCTGAGGAGGTTCTTGGGCCAGGTACCGTGTCGAGGCTCTGAAGCCCCTTCTGATAGGAAGGTGAAGCCAGCTTCAATGCTGTGGCCCTTACCATCATTTTCAGCTTTTCCATGATAGGTAGTAGAGGACCCCAGAGCTGCTGTCCCCATGTGGTCTGGAAGAAGGTAGTGGGTCTCCTGAGGAGGAGATGACCACAGAACTAGAAACCAAGAAACCTCCATCCAACCCCACAGCGTTGCTTCACAGATGCTGTGTGTCATTGAGCAAGTCACTTCACCACTCTGAACTCTCAATTCCCTTCCAGGGAGTGAGAATACTGCTCTTCCTATTGCAAAGCACTGATTTTGGAAGCTCAGAAGAAATGAACAAGGGGCCGGATTTTCAAAATATACTCTCTGCTGCACAGAAGACCTTAGTTTACTCTTATCCCACTTTTCCGATGGAAAAAACTGAGGCCCAGAGAGGAGAAGCAGCTTGCTCAAGTTCACACAGCGCATCAGAGACAGTCTCAGGGCTTGAACCCAGGGTTTCCATTCCTAGTTCAGAGCTGTCTCTCTCAAAATACCCCAGGAACTGGGTCACTGAAGTAAGGCAAACACTCTTTCCCCTGGGGAGATGGGTCTGTTTGCCAGTAAGTGGTTAAGGAGCCCATTGTGGTCTTGGGGCAGGAGTTTACCTGACCGAACATGTGGACACTGGCTACCTTCCCTTTCCTAGAAGGTCAGGGGTGTCTCTTGTGTCGCTCAGGCCACACAAGAAAGGTGCCCATGAGTCCCTTGCCACTGGAAGGCTGGGGACCCCAGTCACCACCCTACTTTGTATAGCATGTCAGAGTTCACAAAGGACGAGGTGACCTGGGGTAAACCCCTGCCCTGGACCTCAGTTTCCCCATCCGTAAGACACACCAGAGGTCGGGCTCCCTCTCTAATTACCTTTGGCTTAGAACACAAAAATGAAGGCTTGCTTTTGTTCTCAAATCGAACAGATTAAAATATTCCGCTCTGAGGCAGCTTCCTTCTGAACCCAGCCCTCCCCCAGCGCTAGCATCCCAGCATCCTCCCAGGCCCGAAGGCTCCTCTGGCAGTGGTCCAGAAGCGGCCCAGGCACATCTGCTTCCACTCAGCATCCTCCGCCTGCCACTCTGCCAAGGCCTTGGCCCGTGGCTTCATGGCTCTCAGGGACTGGAGAGACGGTGGGACCCAATTAAGGAAGAGACAAAGGCCCCTGACAGGGCGGCCCTTCCAGTTCCCACAGGGCCCTCCCTGCCCTGGAGCAGCAGCCAGACCCAGGGGCCAGCTGGGCGGTAGCTGAGTGACCAGAGGGCGAGCTAGTGGGGAAGAGGAGATGCTAAGAGGCCTTGGGTGGTTTACTCAGGCACAGACCCTGCAGGGGCTAAGGGGCGGGGAGGGAGGGCAAGAGCCAGAGGTCTGGTCCAGGCCCTGGGTGCTGGAGGGGAGACAGAGGGGCAGCTGGGGCCTGGTGGTGGACGAGGTCACTGGCTCCAGCGATAGACAGACCTGAATTCAAATCTGTACTTTGCAACCTCAGACACACTCCGACGTGCTCTGGTTCCCCATCTGTCAAATGGGTCTGAAATGTTACCAGCCACACAGTCATTGTGAGACTTGAATGAGCCAAGCTATGCAAAGTATCTTACGCACTGTACATGCCAAGGAAACTGTAGTTACTATTTTACTACTATTATAGTAGCCCCCCTGCCCTTATCCACAGGGGATAGGTTCCAAGACCCTAGTGGATGCTTGAAACCACAAATAGCACCGAACCCTATATATACCCCATATATATATATACCCCATATATATATATATACCTCATATATATATATATATATATGTTTTATCCTATGATAAAGTTTAATTTATAAGTTGGGCACAGTAAGAGATTAGCAACAGTAATTAATAATAAAATAGACCAATTATAACAACATACAGTAATAAAAGTTATGTGAATATGGTCTCTCTCTCTCTTTCAAAATATTTTATAAATTGAACGCCTTTTCCATCTTCACCAAGCATTGATCATGCACTGTGGCCCTAATTTTACAGTTTGAGGTACACCAGCAAAACTGGCAAGAATTTCTTATTCCTTCTTCACAATTTCACGAATAGAAGGTTAGTTCTTAGTAGATCTCAGCAACCTCAGCATATGATTTTTTTTTTCTTACTATGTTGAGAATTTTCACCTTTTTACTTACAGGAAGCACTTTACGGCTTCTCTTCGGCAGATCCGAATCGCCGGCGGCATCACTACTCTTGAGGTTTGGGGCCTTTATTAAGTAAAGTAAGAGTCCCTTGAATTCAAGCACTGTGATACCTCAGCAGCTGATCTGATAACCAAGAGGTGACTAACAGGCAGGTAAAGGGGTGATTCACGTCCCAGGTAGGACAAAGATGGATGGGGGTAGATTATTTCATCACGCTACTTAGAACAGTGTGCAACTTAAAACAGATGAATTGTTTATTTCTGGAATTTCCATTTAATATTTTTGGACCATGGTTGACCACAGGTAACTAAAACCGTGGAAAGCAAAACGGCAGATAAGGGGAGAATGCTACACTATTATTAAAATTAACGTTGGAGAGAATGAAGAAGGTCCAGTTCAATATCTCACTTCCAATATATTGCCCCAAATGGTGAGCTGGGCAGGCTTCTGAATGTCCCTATGGCTACAACGTAGAGGGACAGAGCTGGAAGTCCCATGGGGATTTGATGGGTTGAATCAGACCCGGGAGTCAGAGGCAGGCTTGGTCCTATGATGTCCCGCCAAGCAGTCACTGCGGCCTCAAACCCACAGGGGACCAGGACCCACAGGGTCTGACCTTCCAGTTCTGAAACTCCAGAGGTCCTCACTCCACAAGGTGGGGTTTTAAATCTAGTTTAAGAATGAAGGACAGTAGAGCAAGGCCTATGAGTCCCTGGGGGCAGGATGACCTGCCCTTCTAAGCAAGGAGTGTGACTTTCCAGCCAGGGAGTGACCACCAGGTCAGCCGGACTTGTGAGCCTCATTTCGAACGCCAGGGGCAGACTCGGCACCCAGGTTGAGTGTGGGAGCTGTTTTCTGTAAGGCCCCACTCCTGGGACTTGGCAACTCAGGGAAGGGGACTGACTGCCCTGAGGCAGTGCACGAATATTTGCGGAGCACTTACATTGTGCCAGGCCCTGGGCTGAGCCTGGGGACACAAAAGGCACACAGACATGGTCCCTGCTCCCCTTCCAGGCCATGGGAAACACACACACACACACACACACACACACACACACACACACACACACACGAGAAAGAATTACAGCTGAGGACTGTGAAGGAAGCAAACCAGGACTGTGACTGAGAAAAACTGGGGGACGACTGTTGCCCCCAGGATGGTCAGAGAAGACTTCTTCAAGGAGGAAATAGAGCGTGAGAAGGTACTAGGTAGAAAGAGGGGGCAGGGATGAAGATGCTCCCACATTTCTCCTTTGCAAGGTCCTGTGACCTTGCAGTTCGTCCCACTAAAGATGCAGAGTCTATTTCCCCACCCTTGAATCTGGGCTTGGCCATGGACTCGCTTTTCCAATAGGCTATTAGGAGACCTGACCTACACAGAGGCTGGAAAACATGCTTGCAGGAGTCTACCTTCCGGTGGACTCCTGCCTTCACCCCCAGCAAGCCTACTGGAGAGATGGGAGAGGCACATGGATGAGAGCCAAGTTGTCTCAGCCATGGCAGCCAAGGCCAGGCTAGACCAGCCAACAGCCTTCGGATCACCCACATGTAAGGGACCCCAGCCAAGATCAGCAGAGCCACTACCCAACCCACCAGTGACCCAAGATGTATTAGTGGCCCCAACCAAGGTCAACCAAGCCCCAACCAGACCATCAGAGCTATTTGGCTGACTCACTGCCTCCTAAGAAATCATGAATGATTGTTGTCTTAAGTTACTATGTTTGGGGATGGTTTGTTAACTGATACAGGGGGAAAGCATTCCAGACAATGTGAATGGCATTTAAAAAGGCTCAGAGGCAAGAAAGAGCTTCATGGGTTGAGAGAAACAAAAAAGAAGGCCAGCACAGTTGGAATGCAGTGAGGGACCAGACAGGAGAGAGAAAATGAGATCCAGGAGGTAGATGGGAGCCAGATCATGCAGGGTCCTGATAGGGGCTTGGATATCTTTCTAAGTAGAGAGGGAGCCAGTGGAAGGTTGTAAGAACATGGTAAACTTCCCTCTGGCTGTCCTGGGGAAATGAATTGGAAGGAACAATAGTGGAAGTGAAGAGGCCATTTATGGAGTTCTCCCCTTTGCAAAGCAGGGGCTGGTCACGCCAAGCCTGTGAAGTAGGCATTTGGGGTAAATTGAAGCCCAGGGAAGGGGCTAAAATGAGTGGGATGCAGCTTCAAAAGTGCTTAAAGGGAAATTTATAGCTTCAAATGTTTATATTAGAAAAAAGATAGGTTTCAAATCAATGATCTAAGCTTCTACTTGATGAAGCTTGAAAAAGAAGAACAAATAAACCCAAAGGAAGAAAAAGGGAGGGAATACTAGGGAACAGAAATCAATGAACCATAAGAGAAAAAACAATAGAATAGAATAAGTCAATAAGATCAAAAGATGTTTATTGGGGAAAAATTAATAAAATTAATAAACTTCTAACCAGATTGATCAAGAGAAAAAAGAACGAAGGCACAATTACTAATATTAAGAAAGCAGAAGGAGCATCACTATAAATCCTAACAGGACAATAGGGGATAATACAAACAGTATTATGTTAATAAATCTGAAAATTTAGATTAAATGGGCAAATTTCTTGAAGGACATAAATTACCAAAACTAACTAAAAAAAAAAAAATAGAAGATCTGAATAGTCCTATATCTATTAAAGAATTAGATTTGTAATTAAGTTTCACACAAATAAAACTCCAAACCCAGATGACTTCACTGCTGAATTCTATCAAATATTTAAAGCAGAAATAACACCAATCTTACACAAACTTTTTAAAAGAATATAGGAGGAGGAATTTCCCAGCTCATTCTGTGATACCCATCATTCCATGATACCAAAATCAGAGACAATACAAGTTGAAAGAAGGAAAGAAAGAAAGAAAGAAAGAAAGAAAGAAAGAAAGAGAAAGGGAGAGAGGAAGGGAGGGTGGGAGGAATTACAGAACAATATCCCTCATAAACAGAGAGGAAAAATCCTCTAAATTTTATACAAAATTTGAACAAATTGAACACAGCAATGCATAAAATGACCAAGTACATTTATCCCAGGAATGCAAAGGTGGTTTAACATTTGAAAATTAATTAATATTATTCACAATATTGACAGAATAAAGGAGAAAAGCCACATGATTATCTCAATAAATTCAGATAAAAATGGACAAAATTCAATACTCATTCATTATTTAAAGCTCTCAGCAAACTAGAAATAGAAGGAAATTCTTCAATTTCATAAAGAATGAAGTGAAATCATCGTCCCTGCCCTGAGCAACACTTACAGTCTGGATGGGGAGATAGACACATAAACATCTATAATCCAGTGCTAAGTGCTGTGAAGAATGGATACAGAAAGTTCAGGGATGAACAGAGGGGTGTGTGTGTGTGTGTGTTTGTGTGTGTGTGTTAGCAGAACTTGAAAGGCTGATTCTATTTTTTTTTAACATCTTTATTGGAGTATAATTGCTTTGCAATGGTGTTAAGTTTCTGCTGTATAACAAAGTGAATCAGCTATACATATACATATATCCCCATATCTCCTCCCTTTTGCGTCTCCCTCCTGAAAGGCTGATTCTAAAATGTATACAGAACTTGAAAAGAACAAGATACTCAAAGAATATATTGATATAAGTTGAAGGAGTTGCTCTACCAGCTGTCAAGACTTGTATAAAGCTATAATACAGAAAAGTCAAGCTGCTGTAAAGTGTGATGTTGGTACAAGAATGGACACACAGTCTGATGGAACAAAATACAGAAACAGCCCCACACATAGATGGACACTTGACTGAAGACAAAGATGATGTGGTGAGGAAAGGACAGTGTTTACAATAAATGATGCTGTTTAGGGATTGCCATATGGGAGGAAAAAATGAACCTTGACCACTATCTCACACCATACCAAACAAAAAAATGCCATGTAGATTGCAGACCTAAATATGAAAAGCAACTATAAAACTTTGAAAAGATATTATGAGCCCAAGCTAGGGAAGGCCTTCTCAAAAAGCACTAAACATAAAGGAAAAGTTTGATAAATTTGATACGTTAAATCTTAAAATGTCTGAACCCCCCAAAATGCAATTAAAGGAGTGAAAAGATAAGGGTGGGAGAGAATATCGACAACACATATCCGACAAAGAACCCATTTCCAGAGTAAATTCCCACAATCGAATGAGAAAAAGAAGGGATAAATGACTTGAAAAGACACCTCCCCCAGAAAATCCAAATGGCTAATAACAGTGAGAAAAGGTGTTCAAGCTTACTGGTAATGAGAGAAATGCAAATTTAAATCATGAGATGCAATAACATACCCACTAGATTGACAAAGATTAAAAATCTGGCAATGACAAGTGTTCACAAAGATGTGAAGCAATGGGAACTCTCATTCACTGCTACGAGAGGATAAGTTGGTACAAACACTTTAGAAAACAGTTGGCATTATTTCATACAATTGATGTAATGCATCTCCTATGACCCAGCAATTCCAGTCCTAGGTATATAGCCTGAAACTTGAGTGCTCATCTGCTACAGAAAACAAAAAGGAAAGTTTATAGCAGCACAGTTAAAATGTCTATTGGCAGAAGAATGAATAAATAAATGATGTCATATGATAAAAAACTGTACTCAGAGAAAGTTAATGAACTGCAATTATACACCCCAATGTGGACGAGCTTCGCAAACATAATATTGAGCCAAAGAAGCCAAGCCCACACAAAAATATGTGCAGTATGATTCTGTGCACATAAAGTTCCAAAAAGTGGGCAAAATGAAACTCTGTGGTTTAGGAATGCCTTTGTAGTAACAAAACTATAAAATAAAGCAAGAAATGATCAAAACTTAAGGTCATGGCTAACTCTAGTGGGAAGAGAAAGGCACACAGGGAGTTCTGCTTGCTGATTGTGTCCTATATCTCTACCTGGGTGGGAGTTAAGTGGGTGTTTGCTTTAAAATTGTTAAACTGTACACATATTTTGTGCACTTTTCTCTATGTATAAATATTCCAGAATAAACAAAGTAAGACAAGAAAGAAAGTGATGAGAAACATGAAGACAGGAGAGAAACAGTGCCTGAGGAAATCAGGGAAGACTTCATGGAAGAGCGGGTCCATTCAGCAGATGCATACTGAGAGTCCTCCACATACCAGACCCAAGATGACAAAAGTAAACAAAGACAAGACACACACTCCCTGCTCCCGTGGAATTTATAGTCCAGGGAGGGAGACAGACAGGAATCAAATAACACACTGTAAATGTTTAACTGACAGAACCCCTTGGGGCTCTTGAGCATCTTTATACCCCTTGGGGGTAAAGTCCAGGGGCCCTAGGTTCTGAAGAGTGAATATGGTTTGTTCGGGAATGGTGAGATCGGAGCGGGCAGCACCAGTGAAAGTTCTCAAGTGGGAGGAAGCTTGGCCCCAAAGAGCTGCTGAAAAGCTCACATGACCACGTGCAGAGAACCACTGAGGAAGTGGCATGAGATGAATAGCATGGAGAAATGGAAGAGGATATTTGAACTGGGCTTTGAGGGCGGATAGGAGTTCACCAGGAAGAAATGATAAAATCCTTAAAGACTGGGATTTTGCTACATATGCCTAGTACATAGATGTGCTCAGTAAATACATGCTGATTTCTCTTGGAAAGTAAAAAGTCAGAGAATAGAAGAAGAATTTAGACGTTGTAAAACTGGGGCCACTGACCTTGGCCTGGATGAATGGGGGTGCAGCAGTTGCAGGGCTGGGGGAGGGAGTTTTCTTAGCATCCTGCACTTTATCTCATCTGTCAGCAGCTTTAGTGGTCCATGAAATCACCAACAGAGGAAGGAGGGATCTGGAAAGGAAAACTTCGAGAGACAAGCCATCTGCACCTGGAAGCAGCTGACACACTGGCCGCCACCAACACCACGAAACTGGCTTGCAGCGCCTCTTCCACACCCGTACCCTAAACCCCAGGGTCTCATGAGGGTGACAGAAGCAGGGCCTGGGGACACTGGAGCCAGACGCAATCAGAGAGAGCAGCTGCGGCTGCGGTGGCTTCAGGAATCTGGTTGTTAGTGGGCAGCTGAGGGAGCCTCGCTGTCTCCCCTGTGTTTACTTGGCTCCACTGAGGGGCTGGAAATTTGATCTCCGTGGGGACCAGGCTCTGGTCAGCCCCTGCCTAGAGTCTCTGACAGAGCCCTGGCCTCTCAGAGCTGCTCAGGAGACATCCTGTTATCTGGGAAACTGAGACCAGAAAGCAAGCAGAGGCAAGAACTGCCCAATCATAACTGAATGATAGCAGCCCCCATGGATGGGGGGCTTATAACGTGCCAAGCACTGGGCCAACCCTTGCCAGGAAAGTATTTTTGTTTAACAGTTGGGGAAACTGAGCCTCAGAGAGGGCAAGTAACTTGTTCAGGGTCACACAGAGCTAGAACTGGGCTGAGTCCAGATCTGCCCAATTCCAAAACCTGTGCCCCTAACCACCTTCCCATCCTGTCTCCAAGGGCAGTGTTCGCTATATGCCTGGGATGCTGGAAATCCAGGTGCTACAGCCAGGGGCTCCTGGAAGTTCTCCATCCACGGTGACCTCCCCTTCGTGACTAACCCTAGAGTTAGGGACATCTGTCCTCACCTAGCCTGACCACCGTCCCACAGAAAGCCTTGATCTCCTGGTGACCTCTCCTATCCCACCTTCCTTGAGCCCCTGCACCCCTGCCTGGGCTTCTCACTGCCTTGAATGCCTCTGGAATGGGTCTGCAGATACCAAATTTCCGTAGCAAGAATTCCTCCTCTGAACCAGCCATAGAGGGTAAACCCATGAGGATGGGGGCTGGCCTGTTGTCCCTAGGACCCCCACCATGTGCCACAGCACCTGGCACAGAGAAGGAATGAGAAAGGTCCCCAGCTTGGGCATCTAGCGTGGGAATATGTGGCACACTGAAGAAAGGCAGTTCTGCCACGTAACAGCTGTGTGGCCCCAGGCACGGGATGAAACCTCTCTGAGCCCATTTCTCCCTCCACAAAATAGGGTTATTTTTTTCATTCATTCCATGATCTCGTGAATGCAAAGGGCTTAGCGCCCAGCAAGTGCTCAATAAATATTACATCCTGGATTTGAACTTTGATTTTTTTGTTTGTTTGTTTGTTTAGCTTTTGACTGGTTTTCAGGCTCTTTCTTCTAGCAATGTGCTACAAGTTTCTGGGGAATAAGGACCACGTACCCATTGCCAACACACCCAGCACAGTACCAGGAATATGGCCGATACTAAAACTCCATTGTTGATTTGAAAACTTACCTTTCCCATACTTCTCCATTTCTCTAAGCCTTGTTAAACCTGTTTACAACTTCAGACTGAATCCCTCTCAGAGTAAACGATCCAAGTGAATGCTTTATCTGGTTGAACTAAGTGTCTAGCCTTAATCCCTCTTGCTATAATTCCAGCCCATTTTCTCACACTGTGTCCTGAGGTGGGAGCAGCTGTTCTTTTTCCCCTGGAGCGGTCACATGCCCTAAGCAGGAAGAAAGTAGCCCCCATCCCCACTCCCAACCCGGGAATGTTCCTGCTACCTTTCCTACAGGAAATTTCTGCATCGAATTGCTTTCCTTTTCTTTGATGCAATAATGCTTCTTTGGGCTAGTCATTCCCCAACCAAGCCTTTTAGGGGAATACTCCTGAGCCTTCCCAGCTTGGGGAATTCCAAGGATGTCAAGTCAGACATCCAGGACCCTCCCCACTGCCCAGGAGACTGGCCCAGGCCCCTTCTTGTTTGGATGGGGGAAGCAAAAGTCCCCCACTGGGTTGGTGGCACAGCTGGTCTTGACTCACTGTCTTCTGCTCCCAGGCCTCTGGACCCACCCGTGGGGCTCTCATGCCCACTGTCTCCTGAGGCAGTGTTCCCAGCCCAGGAGAACAGAAGGGTTAGACTTTCTGCATAACGAATGTCAGGGACACAGTGGTCACCAAGCCTCCTGTCATTCTTCCTGGAATTTTGTGCCCATATCCTGTGTCACCACCTGCGACCCAGAGTGCAGACGACTCCTTGTGGGGTGACCACACCAGCAGGGCCGGCACTCTTGGTGAAGAAAACAAAACTGTGTCAGTTTATCGTGGACACACACTCACACCAGCTCCATATGTGTTAAGGGCAGCACAGTGGCCTCCTGGGTCTGCGGGCCTTCTTAGCACACCCTGGCTCTCAAACCTTGTGACCAGGCCTGGAAGCTCACGAGCAATTCCCACAACCCTTCCCAGAGCCTAAAACTGAGTCACAGCGTTGAGTCCTAGAGCCAGAAATCATCTGCTCTCCTGCCCAGAGCAGAAAACCCTCTTCCAGTGCCTGTTGACAGGGAGCTCATGATCTATCAAGGCACCTCCCCCCACTGCTAGACAATCCCAGAGGCTGCCTGGAGGAGCACAAGGAACAGGGCTATGGGGTCAGAGAGACCTGAGTTCCAACCCGGACTCCAGTGCTTGCTAGCTATGTGGCCTCAGGGAAAGTGGCTTCACCTCTCCGAGCCTACATTTCTCCATCTGTACAATGGGGAATAAAGCATTTGCCTCATGGAAATGATGTGAGAATTAAATGAGAGGACATAGGGAAACCTGAATGTCAGCTGCAGTCTCCCCGCCCCTGGAGATAACGGAGCAGTGACCATTGTCACGATAACCACTGATTCTACTGAGAAATGTATGTCATGGACGGTGCTCCGCGCCTCATGTGGGTTATATTATGTAATCGATTTGGACCGATGAAATAATAGAGGCCGGGATTTAGACCCAGGTAACCCAAACTGGGAACTGCTTATTTAACCGCTGTAATACATGCCTCTTCAAACCTGCTGACGGTAAGCGTTCAGTAAATGCTCGTCAGCATTAGGGCTATAATTACTGGATTGCCAGGAATCTTTCACTCCCGTCTAAAGCCCTCTCCCAGATTTCAGCATGAGGCTTTCGCCTTCTTGTAGTCTCTCTGCTTCCAAACGTCTCAGAGCTGATTCAGTGTGGATCGTTCAGTATCCCCAGAAGCACGCTCTCAGTTCCCTGGTGCCTCTACTGAGATGCAACACTCAGCCCCTTCCTCAATGGCCAGGAAAAACTCCTTCCCCCAAGGCATCTGTCCGTGTGCCCTAGATCTAACTGAAGACGGAATGTGGAAAAATGTTCACACTGTGGAACACAACTTTATACTGGACATCTGACTTTGACTTTTTTGTGTGTGTGTGTGGTACGTGGACCTCTCACTGTTGTGGCCTCTCCCGTTGCGGAGCACAGGCTCCGGACGCGCAGGCTCAGCGTCCATGGCTCACGGGCCCAGCCGCTCCGCGGCATGTGGGATCTTCCCGGACCAGGGCACGAACCTGTGTCCCCTGCATCGGCAGGTGGACTCTCAACCACTGCGCCACCAGGGAAGCCCAGACTTTGCCATTTTTAAGCATCCTTTTCTCCCCAACCCCACGCCTCCAAGAATTTTTCCCTGTTCAGTTTGCATCATAGGAATCCCGCCCTCAAGGGCCCAGCACTCCACACACGAGGGTCTCCTCTCTCCTCCCCATCACACCCCCTCCCCCTGCACCCAACTCCAGTGTGTCAGGGATGGGAACTCGGCCGCCTCCAGCCCTTCATCCCAAACCTTCCCGGAGTCACCCCCATCAAGGGGCTTTCCAGTTAACTACACCCACCCTCTTCCAGGGCAAGGGGGCCTTTGACGTGTCTTCATTCTTTGGCTCCATAACCATAACAGCGCAAGGAAATTCTTCCTCAGGTTAAATAGCAACAAGCGTTTTTTTTTCCAATAATAATCCCAAACTATCAAAAGTTCCAGACCTTGGAAGTTATCTTGCCCAGAATTTCTATGAGATACAACCAGCCCTCACTGCATGGGACGGTCCTGTGCAGAGCAGGACGTTTATGATCCCTGGCTTTGCAGCACTATATGTCAATAGCACCCCACGTCCATCATTGTGACAACCGAAAATTCTCCCCCCACGTTTCCAAAGCCCCATAGCTCTCACTCCTACTCACGCACAAGCACACAGCATGTAAACATACACTCCCACACACACACACACACACACACACACACACACACACACACACAGCGCAGAACTACTTCCCTCTTTCTTGGTGAAGGGTAACAGAATGTACCACCCCAATATATGTCTCTTTGGTAAATCGATTACTGTGAGTTGTAGGCACTTAAACAGCAGCAAATGCAAGGAAAGGCTTCCTCTGAACTCTCTGTACCTGCCTCCAGATAGAGCCTCCAGAAGGAACTCAGTGGTCATCGATCTCCTCCCCTGGAGTGTCGTCAACCAGGGGAATTGAATCTAGACACAGTAGAGACTAGACTTCGATGCCACACCCACACAAGCTTCATCACAAACCTAATTTATTGGCCTGTCTGCTCGCCACATGACAGGCCGATAAATTGGGACACAAGGTGTTGAGGCAAGGAATAGCGACTTTATTCCGAAAGCCAGCAGACCAAGAAGATGGCGGACTAGTGTCCCCCAAAAACCTTCTTATCAGCGTCTGGATGATGGTTTCTTTTCTGGAACAGAGACGGGGAGGAGTTGAGGAAGTAAAGTAAAAAGGCCATTAGTTTTGCCTGGCTTGGCCAGCATTGGGGAGGGAATGTGTTCATTTCTTCTTTTCTGCAGCCATTTACGGGTGGGCAGGGTCAGATTGTGAGCTGAACAAAGGCTCTTTAGTTTAACCTTCAGGCAGAGGGGCAGGGTTCCCTGAGGCAGGCCATTATGTGTGATTCTAATAACAAAAGCAAAGGTTAAAGTCAAAGAAACAGATCCAACATGGAGTCAGATTTTGCTCTTCCCTGTTACACTATCACGCTTCCCATCTATTCTTCTAGGAGCCCATTCACCTTTCCTAAAAATCATTTCCTCTGCCCTAAGAGATCTGCATCCTCCTACCCCTTTCCCTATTAAGACGGTGCTTCAGCCTGAATTCTAGGCCATCTCAGGGAGTGACTCTTCCTGGCTATGGCCCATGTGTTCATGAGGGATACATGTTCATAAACTTCTGTTTATCTCTTGTTAATGTCTTTTATTACAGGGGTCTTAGCTAAGAACTCAGAAGGGTAGAGGGAACATTACTTTTCTTCCCCTACGTACACCTGAGCTCACAAGGCTGAGAGAGGTGGACAGCCCTGCCTGAGGTCACACAGTAAATGAGGCCAGAACACAGGACTCCTGCCTCCAGAAGGAGGGTCTGGCCCAGGAGTCCTTGCCCCCTCGCTGCCCCACTGTGGAGGCTGAGGCCATTCTGCCCCCAGGCCAGGAGCGGGGCGCGGGGTGCCTCATTTCCTCCTGCTCCAGATCTCTGCAAACCCAATTCCTTGGCCCCTCTGGAAGGGCCAGCAGGGTGTCAGGCAGACAGCAGCAGAGAAAACCTCAGCCTCTCACATGCTGAGGACTCACGGGTACCGCCTGGCTCCCAGTAAACCAGAAACATCGACGTCAAGTGAGGTTAGCAGGGGCTCTGGCCTGAGAGAGGGGAAGCCAGCCAGACCTCACCCTGGCGGCTCTCAGGAGAGGCAGCCGTCCTTCCCACAGCCTGGACTCCCCCGTCCTCACCTCCCCGCCAGCCTGGCTGTGGGATTCCTGCTGTCAACTGCCTGGAGATGGAGGATGGGGGACAGACGGGGGCGTCCAGAATCCAAAAGCCAATATGTGTCCGCAAAGCTGTGCTTTCCAGATGCGAGGACCCAAAGCTATGCTTTCCAGATGCGAGGACCCACCAGGCTAAACACACAGCTCTGGTCCCACCTAGAGACCCAGACCTGGGGGACGGGGCAGAGGGCAGGCCCCAACAGGGTGTGACTTTACTGCACCTCCTGCTATGGAACCTCCACTCACCTCTGAATGAATCCTTGAGGTGGCCCTGCAAGGTAGCCCACTGCATCTCCATTTCACAGATGAGGCTGGTCAGCCCAGACAGGGTGTCACAGAGACCCTCAGATCTGCCACATACCTGCTGTGTGACAGAGGACATGTCCTCTAACTGCTCCAGGCTTCAGTTTCTCCTTTGGGATCATTAGGAGGGCAGTGCCTGCCTCTAGGATTATTCTGAGGCTAGAAGGGCACTTACTTTTGTTAGTAGCTCCATGCCTGGCTCAAAGCGACTGCTGAAAATAATGCTATTGGAACTAGCAAGTTGAAGAAGTCAGATTGTGATGTAATTAAAAACACAACTTGAAAATAGGTAACGGATGAGAACCTACTGTAGAGCACAGGGAACTCTACTCAATGCTCTGTGGTGACCTTTGGGAAGGGAATCTAAAAAAGAGAGGATAGATGTATATGTATAACTGACTCTCTTTGCTGTACAGCAGAAACTAACACAACATTGTAAAGCCACTATACTCCAGTAAAAATTAATAAAAATATATATACCTCAAAAAATCAATTCACATATACTGCAACCAAAAGTATAAAAGCTGATAATCACAAACCCTTAAAAACAAACAAACAAACAAAAAAAACACCCACAACTTGGGACTTCCCTGGTGGCACAGTTGTTAAAACTCCACGCTCCCAATGCAGGGGGCCCAGGTTTGATCCCTGATCAGGGAACTAGATCCCTCATGCCTGCCGCAACTAAGGAGTCCACGAGCTACAACTAAGAAGCCCACGAGCCACAACTAAGACCCAGAGCAACCAAAAAAAAAAAAAACCACAACTTGATTTTTGCATCTCACTCTCTTTAAAATGCAGTCAGTGGGATGACTCAGGGGAGGTGAAACTTTTCCACTCAGTCTGAGGTAAGGACAGTCCTTCTGAGACAATCATGAGAATGCCCAGACCCATGTAGAATGTTCTGGTCCAGAAAAAGGGGCAGAGGTCAGCTTCTTCTCTCCCCAGCCCTGTACCCCATAGTCCAGGCTGCCATTTCTACCCAGCCAGGCTTCGAGCAGTAGGGAAGGAAGAGAGCTAAAGGGAGGATGGGGAAAGTTCTGAGCTCGCTGGTTCCGTGGTGAGCTGGCTTGATGCTCTCTGAGCCTGAAGCCATCTTTCTTGTGGGTAGATTCACGGGGGTGTCTGAGGCTCCCAGGGGGCCAGTGCTCTCCCTCTGCCCTCCCACACAGAGCCCTCCCCCAGACCCCACCCTCTTCCAGAATATTCTCTTAGGCAGGTACTGGACAGGCTGCCTATCAGTTCTCCTTGCCCACATGGGCCTCAGGAAACACCCTCTGGCATGACGGTCATCCTCTCCCCTGACAGAGGCCCCTTGAGCTTTCTCCAGTCCCCAGTGTCCCCCACCTTCAGGGATCATGTGTCAAGCTCTCTTCATTAAAGTGAAGGAGGTGGCAGGCCTCTCACACCCTGGGCCCCCTCGTAGCCCACCCCCCACATAAAAGCTTTCTTCAAAGAAATTTCCCACAAATCCTCTCTCCCCTTCCCTTTTCTCAGTGTCTGACATTCAAGGGTCATGGCATTCTCTGTCATTTTCTTGCAAATTTCAGCGACCTTGCTCAGCCCATGAGGGCTTTGCTATTGTCCAAATGGGGTGAAGAGTGCCCTTTTAGCATCCTTCCACTCTGATTGTAACTGGCCAGGGAAGGAGGAAGGACTAAAGAGGACCTGGCTTTGTGGAGAGGAAAGTTTGGGTTTTTTTAGATGGTGGGTGGTAGGATTTTTAAATCCTATTTTAAATCGATAAAGTAATATATGTTCATTGTAGAAAATTCAAACAAGCATAAAGAAGAATAACGAAAATTCCCCCTCGTTATGCCCCCAGAGACAAATGCTGTAAAAATGTAAACTCTTGTTTTCTGTTCACATATATAGCAGGATAATTTGTTTTTCCATCTGCATTGCCTCTGCCCCCCTTCTCCATTGTAGGAGGTAGCTTGGTTACCACAGTATCCCTGGCGAGAGACCAGGGGAAGGTACTTTTTCAGAGCCGAGTGGCAGAGCTTCCTAAAGAAAATCTCAGCTTCCACCTTCTGAGGATGTCTGAGCTCACCTGAGGAGTTCTTCCTAAGTGTTCTTGGGGTATGGTGGGGGGAGGGCTGTGGCTTTAAGAACAGCGAGAAGGAAGGGGGAGGGAGAGGGGAGGGGAAGAGAGAGTAGAGAGGGAAGGGCTTCCCAATTGGGAAAGAGGCAGGGCCTGGAGGGGATGGCTGTGAGGATGTCTAGGGAGGCTGAATCCCAGACACCCCCAACTTCTCCAACCCCCATCCCCAAGGAAGCTGGGGTTGGGGCCCTCTTGCTAGTGTGGACAGAGGGGAGAGGAAAGGAGCCCCCAAATGAGACTGAATTTCCCACTGGTCCGCTTGAAAAATTGAGACAAACATGATATTTCTTACATATCTAAGTTTGTGGCTGTGTATCTGTACATACTACTCTCTCTCTTTCTCTAATAATTTTTAGAAATTGTGGTATATACTGACCATAGTAGATTCTGTAGCTAGATTAAGTACCCTGTGGTCTCCCTGTAATACATCATGAGTACTCTCCTCTATCATGGAATATACTCTTAATTAATTTTTTGAGATATAATTCACATACATAAAATCCACCATTTTAAGGTGTGCTGTTCAGTGGTTTTTACTATCTTCACTGTGTTGTACAGCTATCACCACTATCTCATTCCAGAACATTTCCATCATCCCAGAAAGAAACTGACCTACTAGTGGTTAGTCCCAATTCTCCCCTTTCCCCTATCTCCTGACAACCACTAATCTACTTTCTATCTATGGACTTTCCATTCTGTATAAGTCACATAAATGGAATCATATGAATAGAATTATGTCTGGCTTCTTTCACTTAGCATAATGTTTTCAAGTTTCATCCGTGTTATAGCATATACCAGTACTTCCTTTCTATGGCTGAATAGTGTTTTATCGTAAGGATATGCCACATTTTGTTTGTCTCCTCGTGAGCTGATCGACATTTGGGTTGTTTCCACTTCTGGGATATTATGAATAATGCTGCTGTGAGCATCTGTATACTACAAAGTTTTGTCTGGACAAATGTTTTCATTTCTCTTGGATATATACGTAGGAGTAGGATTGCTGGGTTATGGTAATTCTATATTTAGTTTTTGAGGAACTGCCAGGCTGTTTTCCACAGTGGCGACACCATTTTACATTCCCATCAACAACGTATGAGGATTCCAATTTCTCCACATCCTCACCAACACTGGTTATTTTCCTTTTTTTTAAATTATAGCCGTTGTGGTTTTGATTTGCGTTTCCCTAATGACTAATCATGTTGGGTATGAATATGCTTTTAAACTGTGATTTTAGTGGCTGTGTAAATTCCATGGTACATTACTATAATGTATTTTTTAATTGGCTACTATTGAATATTCAAGTTGTTTCTATTTTTCTAATTCATGCAGATATATAAGCCTTTGTATATTGTAATTATCTCTGACGCAATTTCATTCTTTCATTCAACAGCTATCTACTAAGCCAGGCCTATTCTAGGTGGGTGCTGAACAAAGCAGACCCGACGCCTGCCTTCCTGAAGCATACAGTCTAGTGATTTGGCAAACAATCATGAAAGCAGTTTATCACTACAAAGATTGATGAGTATTATTAAGGAAAAGTTCAGGGGACACATGTGAGAGGAGCGTGTCATTCAGAGCAGGAGGCCAGGCAAGGCCCGAGGGGGGGAGTTAGCCAGAGGCAGGATGGAGGCAGGGAAGGGCACTCCAGGCAGAGGGAACAGCATGTGTGAATCCCTTGAGATGGGAAAATGCTTTGCCTATTTCAGCGACTAACTGTAGACCTGAGTGTCTGGGTAGACACAAGGCAAGAGGGAAGAGGGGGTGAGTTGGAAGGGATCCAAGTGGAAGGAGGAGGGACTGGACTGATTGACAGCCGGCTGTGGGATGGCTAAATACGCAGACAACTGTTTGGACTCCGGATTGGTGTCCCGGCCCCAAGTCTCTTCCCCTCCACCTGCTGCTGCCATGGCACGGCCCGCTGGGGAGGGATTCTGGCTGGGGTGAGGGCTGGCCTGAGCAGGCTTTCCTCTCTCCCTGAGGGAAGGTGTGGTCATCTCGTGAGGATCAGGGTCAGCCAGGAGGGTCCAGCTCAGTGAGAAGCAGTTGGCTGCTTCTGAGTTGTATCTTTTATAATAAAGCGGTAATAGTAAAGCATGTTCCCGAGTTTTGTGAGTTGTTCTACCAAATTATGGAACCTGAGAAGGGGGTTGTGAGAACCCCAGAATTCACAGCCTCAATCCCAGGTTGTCCCTGGGACTCGTGACTGGCATCTGAAGTGGAGAGAGTCTTGAGGGACTGAGCCCTAAACCTGTGGGTTCTGCACTAACTCGGTGAGTTAGTGTGAAATTGAATTGCTGGACACCCAGTTGGTGTCAAAGAATCAGAGCCCGTGTATGAGAGTCCATTTAATCCAGGGCCTGTCCTAGTGGGGACTTCCAAACCAATCAAGTCCTCTCGTAGGGGGACATTGAGTGTAAGCTGAGAAGTTGGGAGTGACAGCCAACGAAGGAAAGAGGAACTCTGGGGCTGCAGAGGGTGTGCGCTCATGGGAGCCATAGGCAGGAGAAACCATGAGGAGGCAGAGGCCACAAAGAAACTGAGACGGAGAAGATGCAGTAGGGGACAGTGGTCGGTGGAGGAAGAGGCAGAGAGGGGCTGAGAAGCCTCCATGGGCGGGCACCAGTGCAGGCTACTGCAGGAGACGAAGGACCCGGATCCAAACAACCAGTTCTCCAAAGAGCTTTCCAGACTCCAGAGCCCTGGCTGAGCTGCAGTGGAGTTGCTGTTTCCCTCATTTCCTACTGTACCATGATCGCTGGAAGTGATCTGGCAGGGTCTCTGCTCTTTACATGCATCTCACGTTCCAGGCACGTGGGCCTCAACCTGGCTCAGGAATCCCTGGCCCCATCTTGTAGAGAGGAAACTTGGACGTGGGAGAAAGCTGTGGGAAAGCATGGAAAATCCTCAGCCCGAGCGGATGGGGCAGCTACCAAGAACAGGGGAGCTGGGTGGGCACAAAGGGAGGTGGTGGGTACAGCTTGGATGCAGGAGCCAAGAAGCCCAGATCTGACTCTGAGTCACCAGAGGACCCTGAACAAATCCCCCACCCCCACTGGGCCTCAGTTTCCCCATCTGAAAAAGTAGGTGATTTCTACGCCCCATTCCAGCGTGAATGTTTGGTGAATTGGTGACACGAGAGGCAACAATCATCTTAAAAAAAAAAAAAATCTGGAATCTTAAAAACCCAATTAGGCAATAAATATTGTCATCATTTGCTTAAGAAACACAACATCAAAAATTTAAGATGATCAATACATTTTTATTTTTAAAATCTTAAATGAAAAGCTGGACAAGACCAGGATATTTGAAACACTGGGCTCTGAGGACAGGTGGGAAGAGAGGGATCAGGTCTGCGGGCGAGTGTCCATCCCTACACCAAAAAGGCACTTTCCACTCCAAGATCAGAACGCCCCAGTTTGGGAACACGCTGGCGATCCAGTGGTTAGGACTCCGTGATTTCACTCCTGAGGGCCCAGGTTTGATCCCTGGTCAGTGAACTAAGATCCCACAAGCCGCGCGGCATGGCCAAAAAGAAAAAAAAAGGAAAACAGAAGAAGAACCCCCCAGTTTCAATCCCTCTACATTCCAGAATGTCAAGAGTCCAAGATCTTAAACGTGCTCCAGATTTTAAGATTCCAACGGTTCTAAAATTTCCAAGACTTCTAAAGATTCTGAAAGCTCGAAAGTTTCCAAGGTTCTCGAAGTTCCAAAGGCCTCTACCCCCCACATTCTAAAAGCCACCTCCCCACCCCAAACCCACTTTGGGCCAACGCGGAATCGAACTTGAGGAACTTGGAAAGAGCACGGCCGCCAGCTTTATCTCTTGATTTTTCTCCGGCCAGGGGCTGTGGCCACCCCTCTTTGGGCATGGCTATCCCTGAGGGTCAGGGGAGGCGACAGTGTTTTCTGAGTTCTGAGTGTCCTCCTTGACAAGGGGCCGAAGAAGTCCCTGAGCAGACTAAGTCGGACCTTCGTCCTTCTCCATCCCCCTCAGGGCCCCCAGTCCTTCTCTAGGAAAGGTCAATGTTGTCTGGGGTCCCGGGCCAAAAGTCCCGTCTGCTCACTTACTCTTTTTTTTTTTTAAACATCTTTATTGGAGTATAATTGCTTTAAAAAATATGGAACGCTTCACGAATTTGCGTGTCATCCTTGCGCATGGGCCATGCTAATCGTCTCTGTATCGTTCCGATTTTAGTATATGTATATTTAGTATATTTATGTATATGTACTGCCGAAGCGAGCACTGATCACTTACTCTAAAGCTCTGGGCCCTCAGAAAGCTCACGGTCTAGTGGGGGACAGATGACCAAGCAGTACGGAGCCCTGCAAGGACCTTTAGCAGGGCCGTGGCATGGCCAGGCTTCATCCCCGTTGGGGGCCCTGAGCTCCTACCCTGCCTCTTACAGGCTCCCCGCTGCCAGCCACGCCCAGGTCACGCCACACGGACGCCCTCCTCGGCTTCCCGCGGGCAGGGACCTGCTGCTCCACCTGCCCGCTCCGGGCCTGGCCCTCCTCACGCTCTGCCGGGTCGCCTACAGCTCAGCTTCGGCTCTGCTTCTGCTGCTCACTGAGCTGGACCCTGCTGGCTGACCCTGATCCTCACGAGATGACCACACCTTCCCTCAGGGAGCGAGGAAAGCCTGCTCAGGCCAGCCCTCACCCCAGTCAGGATCCCTCCCCAGCGGGCCGTGCCATGGCAGCAGCAGGTGGAGGGGAAGAGACTTGGGGCCGGGACACCAATCCGGAGCCCAGATTTGACTGTATACCCCCCTGGCTGTGAACTCTGAAAACTTCCATTTCCTCCATGTCAAGGGAGATTTTCCTTCTTACATCTCAAAGTTACAGAGAAATTGGACCCCTTACCTGTTAGAGGACCCACCACTGCACTCCTCCCCTCCCCGAGGCCCCTCCGTGACCACACAGACTCCCCCTAACCCTGAGTAATCTCCCCCAAGCAGCAGCACAGAAGAGGCAGGGCTGAGGGTCAGGGCCGGAGAGTCAGAGACTGGGTTTTAACACAAGGGCTAATTGTGGGTCCCAGGACAGTCCTGCCTGGCTCCATTCATAAAAACACTATTTTTAGCCCAGGACTGGCTGCCTGCGGTCCCAGTGGGGGTGGCCAGGCCATGTGTCACATCTGAGTGATCATGGACTCACTCTGACCAGGAAACAGGCCCACGGGGACCAGCTGCTGCATCCCAGGGCTGCCACCACATCTGGGAGGAGGTCGATGTTCAGCAGGACTGGAAGTTTAAACCTTCTAACCCGCAAGAGTGTGGGTGTGTGGTGTGGAAGCAAGAATTAACACACCTCGAAAACTTCCTAGTGCCAAGTGCTGCTCTGACTGAACGTGTATTAACCTATTTAATCCTTACTATGGGGTAGATACTATTATTATCCTCATTTTATAGATGAGGAAACTGAGGCTGGAGCCATTAATTTAACCTCCTTGAGTCCACATGGTAGTAGTGGGTGGAGCGGGGGGATTTGAAGCCAGGCTGTTGAGCTCCAGCATCCATGCTCTTACTGTCCAGTCCCTTGGAATCTGGACCATGGGCACTCTGTCAGCTACTGCCTCTAGGTCTCTCCAATTCAGGCTCCAGAGCCTAGTCCCACTCTTAGCCCACAGAGTTCTCTGGGATCACAGGGAACATCCAGTCTTACCCTCCTTTGGAGGTGAGGGAATTGAGGCCCAGAAAGGAGGCCAAAGTTATGGAGTCAGATGGCTCTAATTCCGAGGCCCCGACAATTCCTACTGAATCATTCTGTGAGACGAGTTCACCTCATAACCTGCCCGACACCTCAGCCTATCCTTGGCTCCAGAACTCAGTACCTGTGCTCTTTCGAGCAGGGAGCCTGGGCTCTGGAAGCAGATTTGAGTCCTGCTCCTGACTTGCTGTGTGACCCTGGGCAAGTCACCTCACGTCTCTGAGCCTCAGCTTCCTCCCCTGTAAAATGGGAGCGATTGGGCTACCTTCCTAAGGCTGTGGGCTGGGTATAAGTTGCCTGAGGTTTCAATAAGTGTGAGTTTCCTTACCCTGGGCTTTTCAAATCATTAAGTAATCTCTCCTGTGAACAAGATGCATGGTGTGCACTTGCCCAGGGCTACTTCTGGAAACGGAAGATGGTGGGATTGTAGATACTGTAACCAGCTGTTGGGGAGACATTTGGAGCAAATCATGCCATGCCGACATCTGCCTCGTCCTCAGATTCCCAGCAGAAGAGAATGTGGCAGAAGAGACAGGGGAGACATGGTCTGTCCATCCTCTGAACAAGTTGCCCAGATACGAAAGCAGAACAAGCATTGCAGAGTTCAAGTCCACCTTAGCCACATCCCCTCTAGGTGACCTTGGGTCAGTCTCTGCCTCTCCCAAGGTCTCAGTCTCCCAGATGCAGAGAGAGGCCGGGGCTCTGTCAGGGCCCTGGTTTTCTGTGACATGACCGGAGCAAGCCCCCCTTTCAGGGCCTTGTGTGCTTCACCACCACTACCACACACACACACACACACACACAGATATCTCACACCCTGCGTCTCTGCTCAGGGGATTTCCACAGCCTAGCTTCTGGGCTCACTCTGGACTTGCCCATGACCCAAGTGAGCAGCTCCCCATGATGGTCTCAGTCCCTGAGTCCCGTGGCCTACAAGCTCAGCTCCCCACAGGTGACTTTTTCCAGTGTTGAATCCTAGTTGCAAATCTCCTGGCCAGAGAATCTGAGTGGCCCAAGCGAGATCAAGTGGGCCAGTGAGCTGGGTCATGTGTCAAGGCTAGGGGTGGAGCAGCTGCTCCAAGAACAGGGTGTGGATAAGGAAGAAATCAAAGTATCTCTAATTCAGAAGCAAAACAAATACACCTGGAATGTAAATTCGTTATTTATCTACATGAACTCCTCATTGATCCAGAAAACTATCAGAGGCATCTGGAACTGGGCTTTAAATTACAAAGAAAAAGCTACCCCCATCTCCCAGCTGCCAAAATAAAAGTAAAAAGTTCATGCCCTTAACTCACCTGAGAATCTTCTCATTTGTTGCTTATCAACTCTAACAATACAAACAATTTTAACACACATGGGTTATTGGTTTTCCACTAGAGGGCATCATCATGACCATGCTGTGAAGAAGAAATGTTTTAAAACATAAACATAAAAGCAAAAGAAAAAATTTAAAAACAAACACAGAGATTTAGCATCTTGGGTGACTTTTTGTGGCCCGGCCAAGCAACTGCACAATTTAGGAGTCTATACAAGCATCGTGCATACGATAGTTGAAGCTTACAGTGACAGCCCTTGGGCATCAAGAAAGAGTAAAATTATGTTCCCTCAATGGTTAACACACTGGAGCTGGATTACCCAGGTTCAAATCCTGACTTCCCCCCATCCTAGTTGTTTGACCTTGCCCATGTTTTTTCAGTCTGAGCCTCTGTTTCCTCATCTGCAAAATGAGAACAATACCAACACTGCCTTCTTTGGAGGATTATTGTGAAGCTTTACATTGTGGTGAATGTAAAGCTCTTGGAACAATGGTCAACACTAGCTAATATTAGTACTTTCATTGTATGGTCAGAAATTGTTAATGTGGACATATGTCCCTTGATACTAAATAAATGAAATTTTAAAAGCAAAAAAAAAAACCAAATTTTTGTTCCCTGACTCCATTTAAGATGGTATAAATAGGTAACACATTATGAAAGACTTCCATTTAATATAAAAAGGAAGAAAAAACATTTTTTTTTAGTTTTTCACAGAAGGAATAAACCACGTCTGGAAAATGCATTCTTATGGAATAATGCAGTTATAATTGATGTATGACTATATAAGGGTTTACAAGCCAATCCAATGAAAATAATAAATGGAACAATTTTGAAACCAAACTCTATAACTAGCAGCTAGAGTTTCATCATTGTAGGAATAAAGTGCCTTAACAGTGACTTCAGTTGGATGGAGGACCTCAGGGACCTTGCCAAGAGCTTGAAAGCAGATGATTTTCAGGAGCGATGTCCAGTGCCGAACCACTACATAATTTTACCCTCTTGCCTCAGGCGAGACCCTCGTACGTGGTTATAAGGGGGAAAAGGAGACCGTGCAAAACTGTCATGTGTTCAAATTTAAGACTCGGAGGGAAAATCCTTTGGGTCTTTGGGGCAGTGGGTCCCAAAGTGGATCCCCAAAAGTAAGCACATTGAGATCAATTGGAAGCTCATAAAACTTTAGGACATCTGGGGGAGGAATCTTAAACACATTCCCTAAGTGATTCTGATACATGTGGTCCATGGATCACACGCTGAGAAACACTCCTCGTCCCAATTCACAGATGGGGAAGTCAAGGCCCAGAGAGGAAAAGAACTAAGACTTGAAGTCACACAGCAAGTCAGAAGCTGAGCTGGCCTCTGGCCTGTCCAGGGCTCCTTTCCACCAGATTCCGCCTACCCACGGACTGCCTCCCGGGGCTGCTAACATTCCAAGGAAACTTGTAACAGGAAAGGAAATGTCAGCTGTGCCTGTTCCGATGTTCAAGCGGCCATCGTGACTCCAGGTTCTGCCAGACACAGCCCTCAGAGTTCGTGCAGCCAAGCTCCATGAGACCGATTTTTCCAGATGGGATTGGGGATGGGATTACAAAAGCCAGCATTTATTTTTATTTCCCCAAGAAAATAAATCGGCAGTTTTGCTCCAAGAAAAGTGATCAGAGGAAGCAGTGTTCCCAGCCAGGAGGAGGTCCTGGACCCTGGCCAGCCCCTCGCAGCCCCCTCCAGTGCTGCCTTAACATCCTGAAGGTGTCTCGCATGGAGTCGGGTCCTTAGACAAAGCGCCTTTTGGGCTTCGGATTCAAGAACCCTCTCCTGTCAACAGTGGTGGCTAAAGGACTCCGGAGGTGGAGGGTTACTTTCTTCCTGGGGACAAAAGGAATTTTCCCCAGCGTCTCCTCTTACACCACCACCCCCCCCCAAAAAATCTAAAAATGGAGGGTGGTGGAATAAAAGCCTGCTGCCAGGTACCACAGTTATGACAGTGGTTTTCAAAAGAGGACAATTTTGCTCTCCTGGGGGTGGGAAGGGACATTTGGCAATAGCTGGCCGCGTTTTTGGTTGTCACAGCTTGGGGGACGAGGGTAACTGGCATCTAGTGGGTGGAGGCCAGAGACGCTGCTAAACATCCCACAACACATAGGACAACTGCCCCTCACCCCTTGCCCAAAATGTCAATAGTGCTGAGGTTGGGAGACCTTGAACTACGCGCAAGTGGCTCAGGATGTTAGAAGTCTGGGTGTGAGTCCAGGTTTGCCTCAAAATGCTGTGTGAGCTTGGGCAAGGCCCTGCCCTCTCTGGGCCTCAGACTCCCATCTGTACAAGGAAGAGGTAGGGAGGCCCCTCTCTGGGGCTCTCACAGTTTTGGTCATTCAGGACTTGGGAGACCAGGAGGCCTGAGACCACGGGTCTGCCTTCGGCAGCTTAGACGTGGCTACGGGAGGATTGAGGGGGTCTACCCAGCAGCCCCCATGCCTGAGGGGTAGACAATCAGCTCTTCTGAGCCCCTCCCCCAAAGCGCAATATCTGGAACTCCTGCTCCACCAGAAACGGAAAAACCATTATCTGCAGATGACATCACTTTGCAAAAATGCAAGTAGCGGGTGGTTGCTGAGCAGAGCTCCAGGGAAGCGGGGGGGGGGGGGGGGGGGGGGGGTGAAGAAAGGGCTCGGAGCGTGCCAACCACCAGCAGCGCTGGCATCCAGCAACTTCATGCATCTCAGGATAACCCCGGGCAAGTTCCTCAACTTCTCTGGACTTCAGTCCTCCCATCTCTACAGCGAGAGACCAGACCTGGGTGTTGCCAGGAGCCCTTCCTGTTGGGAGAGTCCAAGACCCTGTGACTCTTCCAGCTCAAGTCTCAGGAGGCCCCTGGGCTGCAGGTGCACAAGGGAGTTCCCCCCACACACAGGAGCCCAGGGCTGGGGGCTGGAAGAAGAGGAAAGTGGCCACCCTGCCCTACTGGGCCACACAGAGGCCACGGCGGCCACCCAAGTGTTTGAAAACAGACTCTCTTCCTGCAGGACCGGGCACCGGTCTCACCCACCAGCCCAATTTCTTTCTTGGTCTGGAGTTTGGTAGAACATCCTGAACCCGCTGAGTGCTGGAAATAGCAGCCCAGGGGAGCCTGCTGTAACGCATGGATGAGAATGACCCACAATCCAGCATCTTTCCACCTGTGGGTCCCCAGGAGGTGAGGGAGCCGTAAAGAGCAGCTCTGATGAGCAGAGTGGGCTCAGCTACCCTGGAGGAGCCCAGGGACCACAGTCAGGAAGGCTGGGCTCCAGGCCCAGCCATGAGGACAGGGCCTCAGCTTCTTCTTCTAGACAAAGGAGTTTCCTCCAGAGAGCCTGGAGGGTCTCTTTCAGCTCTGGGATTTGGTGGCCCCAGAACAAGCCCAGGTTACGACCCCAGGTGGGGCCGAGCTCGGCCGAGCTGGTGTCTTTAGCCGATGACAGTTCCCTTCCTGCTCCCACCCCCATCAAGAACAGAATAACCGGGCTTCCCTGGTGGCGCAGTGGTTGAGAGTCCGCCTGCCGATGCAGGGGACACGGGTTCGTGCCCCGGTCCGGGAAGATCCCACATGCCGCGGAGCGGCTGGGCCCGTGAGCCATGGCCGCTGAGCCTGCGCGTCCGGAGCCTGTGCTCCGCAACGGGAGAGGCCGCAACAGTGAGAGGCCCGCGTACCGCAAAAAAAAAACAAAAACAAAAACAGAAAATAACAAGTGCTGGTGAGGATGTGGAGAATTTGGCAACTTTGTGCACTATTAAATGGGGATGTAAAACGGTACAGCCACTATGGAAAACAGTACGGTAGTTCCTCAAAAAATTCAAAATAGAATTACCGTATGATCCAGCAATCCCACCTCTGGGTATATATCCCAAAGAATTGAAAGCAATTTCTCAGAGAAATATTTGTACACCCATGTTCATAGCAGCATTATTCACGGTAGCCAAAACGTGGAAGCATCCCAAGCGTCCATTCGTAGATGAACAAATAGGCAAAATGTGGTGTATACATACAATGGAATCTTATTCAGTCTTAAGAGGAAGGAAATTCGGACACGCATGGATGGACCTTGAAGACATCATGGTAAGTGAAATAAACCAGTCACAAGAAGACAAATCCCGTATGATTCCGCTTACATGGATGGACCTTGAAGACATCATGGTAAGTGAAATAAACCAGTCACAAGAAGACAAATCCCGTATGATTCCGCTTACATGGGGTGCCTAGAACAGGTAAAGTCACAGAGACAGAAAGCAGAGTGATGGCTGCCAGGGGAAGAGGGGGTGGGAAATGGAGAGAAGTTGCTTAACGGGCCCAGAATTTCATTTTTGCAAGATGAAAAATTTCTGGAGGTTCATTGCACAACGATGTGAATATACTTAGCATTACTGAACTGTTCGCTTAGAAATGGTTGATGGTAGAAAAAAGAAACAAACTTATCAAAGTATATATTTTAAATATGTGGGGTTTAGTGTGTGTTTACCACACCTCAGTAAAGCTCTTTGAAAAAAAAAGTCCCTTCACTAAACTCTCCTCACAAAAACTGTTGGTTCCCATACTGGTCTGTACATTAGATTCTTCTGGGATCTTTAAAAAATTCCAAAGCCCAGGTCAACACCCCAGACCAATTAAATCACACCCCCTGCAGGTAGGACTCGAGCACCAGAGTTTTGATGCCTCCCTGATGCTTCCAATGTGCACACAAGGTTGAGACCCACCGAATAAATCCTTGGATTGGGCCCTGCGTTTCCTGCGAGGAGTCTGCACAGTTAGCTGGCTCTCAGGCTTACTGTGAGGATTGAAAGGAACAGCGGATGCAAAGCATTTAGCGCAGCTCCTGGTACTCAGTGCTCTATGACATGTACTGAAAATCTCGTTGGCTTTATCGTTATTATTTCTCCGGGACTCCAGGTTGCCGTGGGTCTCCGAGAAGCTGCAGAGGAGGCGAGAGGGGTGGGTATCAAGACAAACCCAAGTCTTGGCAGGTGGGAGGGGTCCCGGCTAAGACAGAGGAAGGTGGGGATTCTGTGCTGGCTGGGGGGCTTCTGTGAGGAGCCCAGGCCAGGAGGATGGCGGACCTCCCATCTGGAGGGAGGCACCCGCCTCCAGGGGCTGCTGCTGCCAGGCAGCTGGTACAGCTCAGCAGCTCCGGAAAACACTGCGGTCAGGGGTCACCCAGGGCCAATGCGAGAGTTGGTCCGGGAAACAGCATGGCCTGCAACCAACAGACTTTTAGCTGATCTTCTAATTTTTCAGGGGTCCTCAACCACTCTTAGCAGCCTCAGCAGCCTTGAGGTAACTACTGACCACCACCAAGCGTCTGCCCTGGTGTCCACTCACCTTGCTGGGCTGGGCATGGAGGGCGAGGGAGAGCAGTCCTCCCTTGGTCGCTGCATGGGAACTGCGAGATGTCGAAGGGCTGTCGCGTTGGGGCTGCCTAAAGAGGGGCATCTCTCCTGCCCAGGAAAGCGCTCTGGATGAAGAGGTGCTGGCCCAGCCTGTGTTTTCTCCCCAGGCCATCCATCCGTCTAGCCATGCAACCATCCAGCCCACAAGCACTTCCTGAGCACCCACTGTGTGCCTAGCTGGGGCCCTGACATCCGATGGTGAGCAGGACCTTGAGCCTGGCTGGGGGAACAGGGGGCGGGAGGAAGGAGAGGGTCCCGTGGCAGAGCAGCCCACAGCAGACAGACAAGGGCTCAGATCCTAGCTCTGCTCTGTATCTGCTGCGAGTCTGGGGGAAGGTCGGTCCACCTCTGGAGCCTCGGTTTTGTCTTCTGCAAAAGGGTGACAGACCCATCCTCACGGGGTTGCTGATGAAGGAAATGGGACGCAATGACACGAGGGTCCCTGTTTGGCGCCGTTTGAAGCTCTTTCCCCAGGAGGGGAGGGCAGTCCCCTGAGCCCTGACCCTAGCCCAGGCCTCTTACCTGCTGCAGGGCTGCTGGGGGTGGCAGCTTTCTGGGGACAGGAGCCAGACCCAGTGGACCCCCAAAGCCACAAATCCACACCAGGAAGCCCTCCTCCAGAGCCTGGAACCCGGGAGCCTGGGTGCCTGGGTCCCCCTCCAGCTGCCATGCTGGGGGCCTGTGGGCAACCTCTTCCCTATCTGTCCCTCAGGGCATCATAAGCCCACCCAGCACTGATATTCCAGGGAAAGGGAAAGACTTCACAGTCCCTTTGTGCAGGTGGGAAAGCAGAGGCCTAGGAAGGACAAGGATCTATTCAAGGAAACATGAATCTACATCAGAGTCAGAACTAGAAGCCAGATCTCCTGGCTCTAAATCCCTAGCACCTCTCCACACTCTCCTCCAGAGGGGTCTGTGCCCTGCGATGGGCAGGGTACCAGGAAGTCCAGTTAGAAGATTCAGCTCCCTCTTTAAGGGACTCCCCAACGAAGCCTCAACTCCAATTACGCAACCAGACTTCCCCTCCAAATATCCTCCAAGCAGCCCCCCCTCTAGACAAGTCCCTCCTGTGCTCAAGCACCTTCCATGGCTCCCTATCACCCCACAGAACACCTAGCATAAGGTCCCAATCTACCTCCCCAGGCTGATCTCCCTGTGTTCCCCCACCTTTGCCTTACATTCTGGTCACCACACAGTAACCACTGGCCCACAGTAACCCAGGCCTTTGCTGATTCTGGTCCCTCCTCCTAGAACACCTTTGCTTGCCTCCTTCCTTTAAGGCCAACCAAATGTCACGTGCTCTAGGAAACTTTCCTTCTCCCCAAATCGGACACAGCCGCTTCTCCTCTGGGCTACCAGAAGACTCCCTTAGGTTGGCTCTGGGTAACTCAAGTGCCCATCTGTCTCCTCCAGGAGATGGGGAGGTAGCTGGGAGCAGACTCCAAGTCACACCCACCTCTTGTCATCTTCCCATCCTCAGCCCCAAGCATTAAAAGAGGAAGGGCTAAGTGATCCCTGGTTCCCTGAGCCCACACCAGGACAAACAGACAGGGACGCTTCCGTGCCCGTTGGAGACCCAATTCCAGGTGGGAGGTGGCTGGCTTCTGGGCCTGGCGCCTGGACACAGCCATTGACCCCACCTCCAGTGGCTGTTTTGGTTTTCCTTCTCCCTAGGCAAAGGCTGCAGGGGCTGTTCTGAGCCACAGCTGGTTTTTATTGCATCAAGGCTCAAAAAAGGCCTGGGCATATTTTTAGAGAGAAGGGGAAAAAAGAATATTTTCTTCCCTGACCCGAGATGGGGGCTTGCTCCAATTTTCCATCTGCTCTGCCTTCTGGGTGGAGCTGGCGGGGAAGTTTCTCTGCAGGAGGATCCTGCAGGACAGTGGTTTATGAGCTCATAGACATGGCAGCACTCACACACACATGCGCACAACCTTGAGCCCGTGATGTGGAGAGAGGGAAGCCATGCCTCAGACGAAGGACACTAGCGGAGCAAGAGAGACCCAAAATCCCCCTGAAAGAGGGTGACTGAATTGTGGCTGAACCAGGGGTCCCCACGCTTACACCCCAGAGCCGGGGGTGCGCAGCGTTCCCACTGGGCTGCTGGATCCATAGGAACTGGGACCAGAATGAAGAACGTGGTTAACGCATCTTTCAGTGGCTGGTTTTCAATTGTCTGAAGATACTGTCAGGATGAACGAAATACAAATCATTTCAAAGCATCACTGAACTCATAGAGCTTTTGTTGAAATGCATTTTCTCAATCAAAAGATGCTAAATGGGCTTCCCTGGTGGCACAGTGGTTGAGAGTCCGCCTGCCGATGCAGGGGACACGGGTTCGTGCTCCGGTCCGGGAAGATCCCACGTGCCGCGGAGCGGCTGGGCCCGTGAGCCATGGCCGCTGAGCCTGCGCGTCCGGAGCCTGTGCTCCGCAACGGGAGAGGCCGCAACAGTGAGAGGCCCGCGTACCGCAAAAAAAAGAAAAAAAAAGAAAAAGATGCTAAATGCACCGGAGTTCTGCTGGTGTATGTGTGTGTTTGATGTGTGTGACATGCGTGGTGGAGTGTGTGTATGTGTACTGTGTATGTGCTGTGTTTGTATGTTCATGTGTAGTGTGTATATTTGTGGTATGGTTTGTGTGGTGTGTGTGTGATGTGTGCTCTATATGGAGGGGAGGTGTGTGTGTGATGTGTGTGTTTGATACGTTTTGTGTGTATTGTGTGTATTTGATGCTGTGATCAGGCCAGGAGCACATCTGGAAGGGGGACTATGCTGGGGAGGGGTTCCCCCGGCACACTTTTCAAAATGACACCTTTTCGAGATCTTTCCAGGGCAATTTGTTAGGGAAAGCACAACACACAGAGAAAGCAGCTGAAAGGAAAGGGGCCATGTTACGAACTTACTCCCCACCTAACATCCGAACTAAACTTTGCCCCTGGTGACACCCAATCCTAAAACCCCCAGTCCAAAGAGACGGAGGCAATACAGCTCAAGTTCAGAGAAGCCTGCAGCCCAGTGTTACCCAGAGAGTAGGAGCCGGAGCCCAGCCTCCTACCTCCTCCCCACAGTGGGCTGGCCTTCAGTTCCAGAGCCAACAAGCAAAGCCCACAGCGGTCCCGGCAACTGTGCCCAGAGCAGGCACTCAGGGAGCTGGGCTCTCTACAAACATGGCCTCGTTTCCCTCTCACACCCACCCATCAAAGGAGCATGATTACCCCATTTTATCAGAGGAGGAAACAGGCTCAGGGGGAAACAGAAGTAAAGGCAGGCCTCTGGCAGCCAGGAGGAGAGAGGAAGTCCCTGGAGACAGGAAGGCAGGCTCTTGACTTTGGGGATCAGGCAGGGGAATCAGGAACGGCTTGCACACTTGTGAGCTTTTAGCTCCATGAGAGCCACAGCCTCTTCTTTCATGTCTGCAGAGGTGTAGGCCCAGAATTGGCGCCAGGAGTGGGTGGACATTGGATGGGCCTTTCCCTGACCACCTCTCCATCCTTCTCTGGCAGCTCAGCCAGGCCAGGCACCCTCATACCCATGTAGCCCCTCTATCCCCAGGCAGCAAGAACTGCTAGAGACTCACCCCCTACTTCTTAGAAACTGAGGCAGCCCAGCTGGGGCCAAAGGGAGCTGGGCTTTTCTGGCTGAAAGTCCCAGATTCGAGGCCTTCCCAGCCTAGAGGCCTTGGGCAAGTCCTCCTCCCTCCCTGAGCCTCAGTTTCCTCGTCTGTAAAATGGGGATAACAACGGCTGCCTCCTGGGGTGGTTGGGGACCGCATGTGGGTGTGTGAAGCGCTTGACAGAGGCCTGGCACAGGGAGATGCTTGACGGACATGTGTCCTGTCCCCATCCCCGGCTGCCCTGGTCAGAACGACTCATAGCGGGGCTTGACCAGTCCAAAGGTCCCTCCCCTCCTGGCCCCAGGAGAAGCTGCAGAAGAAAGAGAAACAGCAGTTCTTGGAAAGCCACCATGGAGTCCTCCCTGGATCAGGCGGGCCAGTTATCAAGATGCCACTGGGCGGCCACACCAACCACCGGGCCTGGAGTGGCCCTCTGTGACCTCTTGGCTGCCTCACTCTGGGTTCCATGGTCCTGTTCTCCACTCTGTGTCTACCCCTACACCGGCCACCGCCATCAGACACCTCACTTGACCCTACTCTGCTCAAAGCCTCTCCCCTCCCCACCATTGGCATAAAGTCCTTTATGCCACCCAGCATTCCAGGCCCTCTCGGTCTGGCCAGCACCCGCTATTCTCTCTCCTGCACCTCTTCACCTTACACCCCTCACACTAGCTACAGCCAGTCCCACATGGCCACCTGGTTTTGTTACCTGTGGGAAGAGCTTAGTCCGGGCCTGGCCCACAGGGGACTGCTTAGCAAGACGTGATCTAGAGACACCAGGCTTATGTCCCCCCAGGATTCTGTGCTTGAGATGTCATTGCTCCCCTCTGGCAATTTCTGACTCACACTTAAAGACCCCCCTTAGTCTTCACCTCCTCCAGGAAGCCTTCCTTGATGCCCACCCCTCCAGGCCAGTGTAGGTGCCTTCTTCCCAAGTAGAGCTGCCTGGTGGCCCCCAATCCTCCTATCACTGCCGTCCTGTCTAGGTAACTTCGGTCCCCACCCAGCAGCCCGGCATGTCCTCCCCCCAGTCCCCATGGATTTCGGTAGGTCTTATGTCAACTCATCGGTCCTTGCTCTCAGCGCTACGGCTGCCCTCTATCCCAGCTGTAGGCACCTTACTCCCACTTTATCCCAAAGGCCTTGCAGTGCAGAGTCAATTTGGAAAACAGAGTTTACGGATGTTTTGGAGACAGCAGAGAGCAATTCCAGTGCTGAGAACAAAACAACATTCAGTCGACATTCAGAGTCAGGCAGTGTAATTCTCAGGAATTTGTCAACCACCCCTCACCCCAGAGAATGTCTCACCAGCTGGAGGGGGTTGGGGGGGAACCTGACCTCTGGGAGGGTTCTGGCAATTCCTCCCTCTCCCCACTCAGAGCCCCTCCCCCTTTTCCTGTTATGATGAAGAACTCTGTCTGGTTGGCTCCTTGGAGACCCCGGCGGGGCCCCACCTGAGACAGATTCACTCTCTGCCGATGTGCAAAGGCATCTGCATCGGTTATTTCACATGGCCATTGCTCTGGGCTGAACTGTGCCTCCCCACATTCCTATATTGAAGTCCTAACCCCCAGGACCTCAGTATGTGACTGTGTTTGCCGACAGGGCCTTTGAAGAGGTGATGAAGTTAAAATGAGGTCATCAGGGTGGGTCCAAATCCAGTAGTACCAGTGTCCTTATCAGAAGAGGAAATTTAGACCCAGACGCACACAGAGGGAAGACCGTGCGAAGACAAGGGGAGAAGGCTGCTGCTGTCTGCAAGCCCAGGAGAAACAACCCTGCTGACACCTTGACCTTGGACTTCTGGCTTCCAGAACTGTGAGAAAACAAATTTTTGTTGGTTAAACTCTCCAGTCTCTTAGGGCAGCCCAAGGAAGCCGACACAGATGTTTTGATGTCTCTCTCATTGTGCTCTCATCGCCTGTTAGTGGGCCTGTCTCCCCTTTCAGACTGTGAATTCCCCAAAAGCACTGGACAGAGCTGACCTGTCCCTCCTGTACCCACCAGACCCTGAGAGGTTTGGAGGGCATTTCCTGGGCGAACACCTCCCGAGATAAACAGAACTATGGTCCACGGGTTCATTCAGTCAGCAAATGCTGGCAAGTGGAGAGGCCGAAAATGCATGTCTCCTCCCTCCTTGGTGCCCACCTGTGGCGCACCCACCTGGCCTCTGTTTCAGCCCTCAACAGCCCTGAGAGAAAGGCTCCCCTCCATTTTACAGATGAGTAAACTGAGGCCCGAGGAAGGCGAGTGACGTGCGCGAGGTCATTCATGGAGTCAGAGCCACTAGGCAGGAAAGCCCACGGGGCCCAGGGAGGGTCTGAGACGAGGAGGGCTGGGAGTGGAAGGCTCTGCAGCGTCCCTTCCTCTGGAGGGAGAGACAGAGAGGACCTGGGTTTGAATCTCTACTGCTTCTCTTCATTGCTGTGTGTGAGTAAGTTACTGAGCTCTCTGAGCCGGGCCTCAGTTTCCACGTCTGTACGACAAGGCTGAGAAAGGGGAGACGGCACGCCTCGTGCTTAGCATGGTGTCCGGCCCCCAGAAAGGCCTCAAGAAATGGTGGTGGTGGTGCTCGTGAGGACGGTCTTCTGGAATCACCCAGCTGGCCCCGCACCTGGCTCCGCAGGAAGTCTGACAAATACCTTGCCCTAGAAGCTTTTCCTGCCGGTCGGCATGGGGGGCAGACAACCCCTGTTGCCCTGCCTCTGAGCCCTGTCATTCGCCCTCCGCCTGGCCTCAGTGGCCCATTGTTCTCCCTCCAGGCCCAAACCACTCCAGGCCCGCCAGGAACCAGCCGCTAAAAATAGCCCCACCGGAGTGCTGGGGTCCAGCTGCTTATCTCCCTCCGGGGATCAGGAGCTGCCCCCCTCTTCCTGGCCACTACTCTGGGTGAAGTCCAACTTGGCCACCTCCCAGCTCACCCTCAGGGAGGTCCAAACTCACACCCACAAAATATTTCGTGGAAAATTTGAGGCCGGCTCTAATTCCCAAAGGGCAGAGGCTCAGTGCAGACTTGCAGACTTGGCTTGCGGTGGGCTGGGAGGAAGGGCCTGGAAGAACAGGCAAAGCAAAGAGAAACAGGGAAAGGCATCCAGGTGGCAGGAACAGCAGAAGCAAGGGGGAGGGATGAGGCTGAACAGAACAGTGAGAGGCTCTGGGAAGTCTATTTGGGAGAGCAGGAAGGGAGGCTCAAAGGGAAGCTCAGGCTCAGTTGAGCAGATCCCTGAATGCCAGGCAAGGCTTTCCTGACCTTCAAGGCCACACCTTGCCTGGGGCAGGTGCACTGGATGCCTTCACTTCCAGGGTCTCCTCTGAGTTCTCCTCCCTAAGGGATAGTCACAGCCCTGAGGGAGGAGCAGAGGGCTGGCGAGGACAGAGAGAGGTGCCTTTAGCACACCCCTCCAGGCCTCAGGAAGGGGGTTTCTCACCGGTGACGTATCATTAGGCAGACTCCGGAGGCTCTGCCTGTGGGCTGTGAACGCCAAGCCTGCAGCCATTCAGGCCTTCAACTGTCAGCTTCCGAGAGCCTGCTCTGGGCTGGGCCCCGGGCTGGGTGCTGGGGACCCAGACAGCCACTCAGTTCTAGCCCTGCAGGGGCTCACAGTCCAGGGGAGAAAGGGACAAGTGAAGAGGCAAGTCCAGGATTGGGTCACTGGAGCGCAGTGCTGGGACGGCCCAGAGAAGAGCCCTCCTCCAGACTTGGGAAGTCAGCAAAGTGTTCCTGGAGGACACACCCCCTGAGCTGAGTCTCAAATGTTAAGGAGGAGATGGCCATGTGAAGAGATGGCGGGAACCGTGTTCCAGGCAGAGAGCAGCGTGTGCAAAGACCCCGGGGTGCAAAGGAGTCTACCTGGTGTGTATGAGTGGGCAGGGACAAGGCTGGAGATGGAGTGTGAGGGTAATGAGGCTGGAGAGGTCTTTGGGGGCCAGGTTCTAAACTTTTCTGAGCCCCCCCATGGACATAAACATAGTAGTCACCCTGAGGCTGGCGAATGAAATTGTTGGAAAAATGAAAATCAACCTAATTGAGTAGATTAAATCCTATCTTTTAAACTCAGAGTCTGGGAATTGGATCACTGATTATTCAGTAAGGAAGGCCTTGTAACGCTTGTATGTTGGGAGCTTGATGGATATGCTGTGCTTAAATCAAGCATATCAATATTATACAGACAGCATCTTCAAAAGTCCTTCCCGGGAGGCCCCAGTCAGGCAGACATGGGTTCTGGAAAAGCCCAGCCTGCACTGGTCTGTGGGCCTGCAGCCTGGAGTGAAGAGCTTAGTTCTGGTGAAATATACAGAAGGTAGATCATTCTTCCCCACCCTTGACATAAGGCACAGCCCTGTGACTTGTTTTGGCCAATGGGATATTAGCAGACAAGTTTCAAACAGAGACTTAAAATACACTTGCACCTGAAAGAAAAATTAATACCAATTCTACACAATCTCTTTTGGAAAATAGAAAAGGAGGGAGCACTTCCCAATTTATTTTAGGAAGCTGGTATTAACTTGATACCCAAACCAAACGAAGATAATACAAAGAAAGAAAACTACACACCAATATCCCTCATGTATATGATGCAAAAATCCTTAACAAAACATTAGCAAATAGAACACATCATCATATTTTAAAAATTATACACCATTACCAAATGAAGTTTATACCAGGGATGCAAAGCTGGTTCAATATTTGATTGGTTCAAAAATCAATCAGTGTAACCCACCACATTCACAGGCTAAAGAAGTAGTCATATGATCATATCAATTGATTTTTTAAAAAACCTGTTTAACAAAATTCAACATCCACTCATGGTAAAAATTGTCAAGGGACTTCCCTGGTGGCGCAGTGGTTAGGAATCCACCTGCCAATGCAGGGAACACGGGTTCGAGCCCTGGTCTGGGAAGATCCCACATGCCGAGGAGTAACTAAGCCACAACTTAGTTGTGCGCCACAACTACTGAGCCTGAGCTCTAGAGCCATGAGCCACAACTACTGAGCCCACGTGCCACAACTACTGAAGCCCGCGCACCTAGAGCCATGCTCCGTAACAAGAGAAGCTACCACAGTGAGAAGCCCGCATACTGCAACGAAGAGTAGCCCCTGCTCGCCGCAACTAGAGAAAGCCCGTGCACAGCAACAAAAACCCGACGCAGCCAAAAATAAATAAATAAATTTATTAAAAAATAAAAAAATATACAGAAGTCCTCCCAATATTATTTTTTTAAGCTCAAAAATTAGTAGTAGAGGGCAACTTCCTATATAAATAAACTTCCAATATAAATATATATGTACATATAAATATATGCAAATGAACATGCTATATAAATAAAACAGCTTCCTAAATGAATAAATAACACCTGCAAAAAACCTACAGCTGATATCATATTTGTTGGTAAAGACTGAAGTCCAATAAATCAAGAAAGGGAAATAAATGGCATACAGATCAGAAAGGAAAAAATAAAACTGTCCCCATTTGCAGATGACATGATTGTCTATATAGAAAAATTCAAGGTATCTACCAAAAAAAACTCCTAGAACTATTAAGTAAGTTCAGCAAGGTCACAAGTTACAAGATCAAGGTACAAAAATCCATTGTATTTCTATGTGCTAGCTATGAACATGGGGAAACTGAAATATAATATCATTTACAATCACCAAAAAAGAATGAAATACATAGGTGTAAATCTAACAAAACATGTACGGGACTTGTATGCTGAAAACTACAAAATGCTGACAAAAGAAATCAAAGAAGATTTAAATAAATGAAGAGACATACCATGCTCATGGATTGGAATATTCAACATAGCAAAGATACCAGTTCTCCACAGACTGAAATACACGTTTAACACAATTACTATCAAAATCTCAGGAAGACTTTTTGTAGATGAGGCAAGATTATCCTAAAATTTATACAGATAGATAAAGGAACTAGGATAACTACCACAATTCTGAAAAAGAATAAAGTGGGAAGAATTACTCTACCTGATTTTAAGACTTATATATCTACTGTAATCAAGACTATGTGGCATTGATGGAAGGATAGAAACATGAATCAATGAAACAGAATAGAGAATCTAGAAATAGACTCATACGAGTATGGCCAACTGATTTTGACAAAGATGCAAAAGGAATTCAATGATAGGATGGCTATAAAAGAAATTACAACAAATCTTGGTAAAGATGTGGAGAGATTGGAACCCTGCTGGTGAGAATGTACAATGGTAGTCTGGCAGTTCCTCAAAATTTTAAACATAAGAGTTTATGACTCCAAATCTAGGTATATACCCGAGAGAATGGAAGACATATTTCCACACAAAAACTTGTACATGAATGTTCATAGCAACATTATTCATAATAGCCAAAATGTGGAAACAACCCCAATGTCCCTCAGCTGATGAATAGATAATTAAAATGTGGTATATAGTGTGTGATATTTGGAATGTGATATATACAATGGAATATCATCAGGCCATAAAAAGGAATGAAGTACTGATCCATGCTACAAGACAATGAACTTGAAAACATTACGCTAAGTGAGAGAAGCCAGACAGAAAAGACCGCATATTGTATGATTCCATTTATATAAAATGTCCAGAATAGGCAAATCTGTAGAGACAGAAAGGAGGTTCATGATTGCCCGGGACTGAGTGAGAAGGGGTATGAGGGAGGGAGTGACTCCTAAGAGGTGTGGAGATTTTTTAGGGGATGATGAATATGTTCTAAAATTGATTGTGGTGATGGTTGTACAGCTCTGTGAATATACTAAAAACCATTGAGTTGTATACTTTAAATAGGTGAATTGTATATGTGATTATATCCCAATAACGCTGTTATTAAAAAAATAAAAATCAGTGGATGAACGATATTCTTTTCAACAAATGATGCTGGAGCAATTGGACGTCCTTAGGCAAAAAATAAACTTCAACCTAAATCTCACATGTTATACAAGAACTAACTCAAAAGGGATCATAGAATTTAAATGTAAAACTACAAAATTTTTAGAAGAAAACGTTGGAGAAAATCTTCAGGACCTAGGGCTTGGTGAAAAGTTCCTAGATATACCACCAAAAGCATGATTCATAAATGAAAAAGAACTGGTAACTTGGACTTGATCAAAATCCAAAGCTTTTGCTTTGAAAAACATGCTATTAGGAGAATGAAAAGAAGCTACAGATGGAGAGAAATTATTTGCAAATCACATATCTCACAAAGGATTCATACACAGAACACGTAAAGTGCTCTCAAAACTAAACGGTAAAAAAGCAAACATTCTGATTAGAAAATGGGCAAAAGACATCTCACCAGAGGATATACAGGCGGCAATAAGTACATGAAAAGATGTCCAATATAGTTAGCCATTAGGGAAATGCAAATTAAGACCTGGATGAGATAGCATTACATACCTATTAACAGCTAAAATAAAACATAGGGGCAACATTACATGCTGGCAAGGATGCAGAGATCTCTCACAGTCATCTAGTCAGAGGTAGTTTAGCAGCTTCTTAAATATTAAACCTATACTTAAACCATATGACCCAGCAGTGGCACTCCTGGACATTTATCCCAGAGAAATGAAAACTTGTGTGCACACAAAACTCCCTACACGATTGTTCATAGGCACTTTATATGTAATAGCCCCAAATTGGAAACAACCAAAATGTCCTTCAGTAAGTGAATGGTTAAACAAACTACTGTGCTTCCACACCAAGGAACACTACTCAACTCGGCAATAAACAGGATTGAACTATTGACACACACGAGAGCTCGTGTGGATCTCAAGGGTATTATGGTGAGTGGAAAAGACAATCTCAAAAGGTCACATACTGTGTGATTCCATTTATATAACATTCTTAAAATGACAAAATTATAGAGATGGAGAGCAGATTAGTGGTTGCCAGGAGTTAGGGATGGTGGAAGTGGAGGATGAGTGTGACTATAAAGGGATATTGAGGGAGACCTTTGTGGTGAAATAGTTCTGTATCTTGACTGTGGTCGTGGTCGCATAATCTACACATGTGATAAAATGACACAGAACTATACACACACACAGTACCAATGTCAGATTCTGGTTTCGATATTGTACTATAATTAAGATGTAATTGTTGGGAGAAACTAGGTGAAGGGCACATGGGACCTCTCTGTACTATCTTTGCACAATTTCCTGTGAGTACATAATTATTTCAAAATTGAAAATTGAAAAACAAAACCCGCTTTCATGTCAGTGAGAACTTGCCCCAGGTAGGTGCTGACCCTTCGCGGGGTGGGGGTGGGGAGGGGCGCATGGAGCAGAGCCGAGCCCAGCCCATAGTGCAGAGCCAAGTCCAGCCCAGCTCCTCCTGGATCAGTTGACTCTAGCTGACTTGTTGAAGCATAAGGGAGAATAAATGATTGTTGTTTTAAGCTACCGAGCTTTGGAGCGATTTGGTTTTCAGCATTAGTAAGACAATAGCTGACCAGTACATGCCAGCTTGCCATGTCTCCTCTCCACTGCCCTAAGAGGATGGATGTCTGTCACTGGTGACTGTGGCAGAGACACCTAGTTGTTCCCCAACATCCACTCTACCCTTCTGTTACCCCAAAGTAATAGAACCTCTGGTTTTTATCTGGTCATATGGCTATCTGGATTCAGACTACATGTTCCAGCCTCTCTTGTAATGAAGTGCGGCCCTGTGACCAAGCCCTGACCAATGTGATATAAAGGAAAGCGTCATATGGGAGCCTTCTCTAAGAAGTAATTGGCATCCACCTTTTGCCCTCTCTTTCTTACCCCTTCACTCTTCCCACATGCAGAAGTAATGGCTGGAACCCAAGCAGCCATTGTGGACATGAAGTGGAAGTTCCAATATGAGGATGGCAAAGCAACCAAGTAGAAGGAATTAGGTTCCTGATGGTCATGGAGATGCCATACTAGCCCTGGTATATATCAATTTCCTTTATGCGAGAGAGGCTACAAACTTCTATCTTATGTTTTCTGTCGCTCACAACAGAACACAATCTTTACTTATACAGTAGCTTCTTACCTGTTTTCATGAGTTTATTTTGTTTAACTACTAACGATGCTAAGGACTACTATATGCCTCCCATCCATTGAATAAGTATTTATTAAGCACTTACTATGTGTCAGGTAATGTAATAATGCTGGGAAAACAGTAAGAAGAGGCACAGACGTGGCCCCTACCCTCAAAGGCTTTATAGTTGAGAGGAAAAGACAGCAATGAAGTGAACGCATATGTATAAGTAATTACCATCTATAACAAGGGCCATGAAAGAGAGGCACAAGGCACTTTGTGAGCAGGAAGCAGGGCTCTCCTCCAGTCAGGGCTATCAGGGAAGGCTTCCCTGAGGAAGTGACATCTAATCTGCCCTCTAGGGGAAGAGAGGATAGGAATACAGCTTAGTGCTTAAAAGCATGGGCTTGGACCCAGTCAGCCTGAGTTCAAAAACCATCCCCCTCTTGTCAACATGTAACCTTGAGCAAGGCACAACCTCTCTGTGCCTCAGTTTTCTTGTCTGAGAAATAGGGTTTTATTTAATGAAACACTTATATAGGATTTACAATGTGCTAGGCACTGCTCTAAGTACTTTACAGGTGTTAACCCTTTTAATTCTCATTACAGCTACCTTATGGTACGACTGCTATTCCTATCCCCAAATACAGATGGGTAAACTGAGGCCCAGAAGGTGAAGCAACTTGCCCCAGGTCACACAAATGAGTGGAAGAGCTGGGCTCCAGAATCCATCCTCAGGACACTACACTGTAGTGGTTAACAACACTGGCTCTTAACTCATGGCGTTGCTGTGTGCATAAAATAAGAAAGTGTCAGTCAAATACTTAGCACACTGCCTGGCAAATATTAAGTGCTCAATAAATGTTAGCTATTATTATTGTCTTATCATTAGCAAGTACGGGAGAAGGGAAAGAGTGCTCTAGGCAGAGGGAAACGCACATACAAAGGCCCTGAGGTGGAAGGGAGCACGGTGCGTTCAAAGACCCGAAAGCAGAGCAGAAGGGCTGTATGCAGAGAGCTCACAGGCTGCTTTTATCCTTCACAACAACCCTATTAGTGGGAACTATGATTACCCCCTCTTTATAAATGAGGACACAGTGGCTCAGAGATTAGGTGACTTGCCTGAGGTCATACAGCAAATAAGCATCTGAGCCTGAACTCAAACCAGGTCTGTCAGCCTCCAAAGCCCACGCTCCAGGTCACTGCTCTCCACTGCCTTGCAATGGACAGGCTCCAGGGATGGGGCCAGTCCTCCTGCAAGAACACTTGAGAGGGAAACGCAAATACAGCCCAAGGTGTCAGAGACAGAGGGCTCCTTGCGGGGACTGCTCTGACCTGGGCTCAGTGTGTGTGTGGCAGAGGCGGGGTGGGGCGTGGACCTTACCTCAAGGGAAGGAGCATAAATAACCAGCAGATCCTTCCTCAGCCCAGCCTGGCTAGAGGATGTGGAGGGCATTGTCCCAAGGGGCGTGAACCCATGGAGACTCAGGGACCAGTGGTCAATAGACTGCTCCATCCAAGCCGGCCTCTCCAATCTTCTGGGAAAGTGGCTAAACCCTGTTTTTAGAATCCTAACACACACACACACACACCCACACACACACACACACACACACACACACACCCCACATACACCAACACACATGGCCTGAATCCCAGCCCTCACATGCCCCTTCGGAAGGTCCTCAGACAGGAGGAAAACCAGAAGAAAACAACAGGAGAGGGGAGGGGCCTCATCCAAGGCCACTGGAGAGCTGGGGACAGATCTGGAGGTAGGGCAGCTGCCTGGCAGAATCCGTGCTATTCAGTTGCCCCTGAAACGGCAGGTAGGACTCTGCTGAGCCCACTGGGGCCTGGGGCCCAACGCCATCCTCTTGGGGCCTTGCCCTTGTTTTGAGTCACCAGCCATCTAGTTAAAAACTGGCTGTGGAGTAGAGGTGGGGCCCCTTCCCCCTGCACAGCTGGTGGGGCTGGGCCTGACCTCACCTCTTGGATCCCTCGGTCGCAGCCCCAGGCCTCCCTCCCTCCCTCCACCCCGATGTGGGCCACCCTCCATGGCCGACCCTGTGCTGAGGGTTTACACATATTCATTATCTCACTGAGTCCACGAGAGTCCCATGAGGTGGGATTATCATTCCCATTTTATAGATGAGATGACTGAGTGTCGGAAAGGTAAAGCAACTTCTCACACAGCTCTACTGAGAGCTGACATTCAGGACCAGATATCCCCACACACTTAAGCTCCCACCGTTCGTCGACCTTCCTGAGAAAAGCTCTGCCCTCAAGCCAAGGAGAATCTGAGTTAAGAGCCCCCGAACCAAGCCAGCAAATCTCTCAGGCTGCCTGGAGGCGAGGCTGCCTGGGAGTTAGGGCTGGGGTCCCAGTTCCTACTCAGCCACCACATACTTGTCCACTTTCTCTGAACCTTAACTTTCTCACTTGTAAAATGAAAACAATACTCAGAGCCTCTCCAGGCCTGCTGTGAGGCCTGGTGGAGGTGAGGCATGGAATGCCCTTGGTGTGGAGCCACAGCCATCACTCACTTTTTATCTGCAACCTGGCACTGCCCTCTCCCAGCCCCAGCTATGCCTTCACTCCCATCGTGCTGAGCAGGCCCAGATCAGCCCCACGGCTCTTCCTCAACCCCCTCCACGCCCCCCCGCACCCCCTTGTCTCCTCCAACCCAAGGGAGGGGTCCCCCGGCAGCAGGGGGCCCAGGGTACCCCCTTCCCTCCTGCCTGACCCAGCCAGGGAGAGGACAGGCAAAGCCAGATGTTTCACAGATGTTGCAGATTATAAGGAAAACAACAGCACAGGAGCGTCTTCTCTGAGGCCCAGGGTCTGTTGCTTGAGGGCCTGAGAGCACTGAGGGAGAGGCAGGGGCTAAGGGCAGGCTTTGGCAGGAAGAGAGGTGAATCGGAGACTTTCTAGGGTAGGATGTCAGCGGGAGGGATGCAGGGAGGAGACATTAGGCAAAGGGTCCAGGGGGAGCAAGGCAGGGAGGTGGGGGTAGGGGGCTCGGGGGAGTCTGGTGGGAGAAGGGAGGAGCGGAGTGGGAGAACTGGGCAAGCCTGTGGGGGGCTGTCTGGGCAGGAAGACTGCGGGGGCTACTGCTGACCTGCATCCATTGCCCCACCCCACCCCAGGATCCCAACTTCACCAGGGAAGAACTTTAGAACCCCCAAGAGGCTCCCAGGCCCTCCTGAGCTGCCTCAGGAGGTATTAAGCTCCCCATCACAGGAGGGATGCAAGTAGAAACCCAAGAAGGGACCCAAGCACCAGGCAGCAGTTAGATCCAGATGGTCTCTTCCATGCTGGAGAGTCTGGGAGGCCATATCTGCCCCCAGCCAGGCCAAGAGGCCAAGAGCATGAGGGACTTGACTGGTCCATAAAGCAACGGCTGAAGTTGCCACAGGCAGGCCAGTGCTGAATCTCCTCCCACTGGCATCCAACCAAGTGGCATCACTGTGCCCTCTCCCCTTTCTAGCCTTCACACCATATTTGCCAGCTGACCCCAACTGCTCGCAGCCAGGCCAAGACTGGGCAGTGGTTCAGGGACAGACTGTTTCTAACTTACTCCCCGGAACAGGCTGGCTTTGTCCTCCAGCAAAACCATTCCTGGAAGGACAGGGATCTGGGATCTGAGACTAAAGGCTCCCTGTCCACTAATCAGGGTAGAGAATGAGCTTTGCCATCTCCCCGTGACCCTGAAAATGATGTGGCTGACGGCCTCTCGTGTTGGAGGAGCACGTCCCTGTGCCAAGCACTGAGCTAAACTTGCTGCAAACAACCTCGCTGAGCCACTGTGACTCTGAGGTAGTTGCCAATATGCACAATTTATAGATGAGAAAACTGAGGCAGAGAGGCCACAAGGCTTTTTTTTTTTCTAAGATTTGTAGCTAGTAGTAAGTGGTGAAACCAGGGGCTGAATCCTAGAGCCTGACTCCAGGGCCTGGGCCTTGTACCTTTACACAGTGCTGTTTCCCTACCTCTGCCTCGGTCTTCCCATCTGTGAGTTGGGAAGGGAGCTGGACATGATGACCTCACAGCTCCCAGATCCCACATCGACCAGCCTGGGATTCCCAGATGGAGACCAAGGGGCCTGCTCCTCCCTCACGTATGAAAGAAGAAATGGGGAGCAGTCCAGATAACATACAGGTAAGGGGACTGTGGCCTGAGGCGGCGAGGGCTGTGCCTAAGGTCCCCAGGAGCCCAGGCGGGGGTAGGGCAGGCGGATCAAGGCGCCTTTCCAGGCTGCTCTCCAGCTGTTCAGTGTAGCCAAAGCAGCTTGGAGGCCAAGGGCCCCATGTGTGAGTAATGGAAACCAGGCAGTGGGGCCTTCTGAAATGGGAATTCCATCTGCCTGACTTGGTTCTCCTGGATGGTGGTTTCCATGGTGACTTGGGAATGGGGAGGTGGAGGGCCTGGCCCAAGGCTGAATCCCTGGAACCTAAAGAAAGGGGAAGGTGAGTCTCCTCGATGGCCCAGTGTCTCCTCCAAGCAGAGGATGCCACAGCGAGGCCAGGCGGGCTGGGACCCGGAAATCCCAGGCACTGACGTCAGCTCTGCTGCTACCATTTTGGGGACCAGGAGTTGTGTTGCAGTCCTCTGTGGGTCTTGCTTTTTCCAGCTGTTAGGTCCCCAAATCTCAGGCTTGGACACCTGAGAGGTTCTCTCAGTCTGATCGAGGAGCACACCTCTGTCCCCCATCCTTCCAGAGTCATTGAGGCACTGGCAGCTCTGCCGTGAGAAAGCCCTTCACCATTTACAAAGCCAAACAGGGCTCAATGGCCAGGTCCACTGGCAGGCCCTTGGTGCCTGGAAGAAGACCCAGCCGCACTCCTGGAGAAGCTCACACGCTGGTGCTAGGGGAAAAGGCTGTAACACCTATTAAGCACCTACTGTATGCCTGGCCCCAGACACCACCGTTTCTGATGCTCTCCTTCTACAGGGGGGAACCTGGGGCTGGCCTTGCTCAGGGAGACCAGCAAGGGAAGGCAGGGAGGAGCGTGGCTGCACAGCCCCGTATGCTTTGCATCTCCAAGTCCCGGTGGGCAGACCTGAACCCAAGACCCCACGCAGGCAACAAGCTCCAAGGAGATGGGGCCCAGCCCCTCCTGCACCCACTCGGTCTGCCTTCATCTAAGTCAGCCCAGCTGAGCCAGTCCCCGCCCCAGGCCACACCCTGGTCCCTGCCTCCGGACCCTGGCAGGTGGAACGTGTGGGCATCAGGGGCAGCTGTTGCATCAGCTTGGCCGGGCTCTCTTCTACCCCTCTAAGTGAGAGGGTCCAGGGCCTCCTCTGAACTGTGGCTTCGAACGAGGCCTTTCCTAAATTTGTATCTCCTGTTAGGCACAGAGGGGGAAGTCTCCCCCAGGGCCACAGAGGGACTCTCTGGGAACCCTACCCCCCAGCCCGACCTCCCCAGCTCTTCCTCTGTCCTAAAGGCCTCCATGAGCCTGCCTGCCTGCAGCTGCCAACCTGCCTGAGATTCTGGCCCCATCCACCTCCACCAATCATCCCTGTGCTACCTGAAAGTTCCACTAGAATCTCAGGGTGTGGCAGGGCAGAGAAGTGAAGGAACTTGCTGAAGGTCACAGTTAGCAGCCCAGCTAGGACTCCATCCAGTAGCTGGTAGAGGACGACAATCCAGAGAGCAGGCTTTGCAGCCAGGTGGGCTTAGGCTGAACCCTGTCTCTGCCACTTGCCGGCTGTGTGACCTTAGACAAGTCACCTTACCTGCCTGGGCTTCACCTGCCTCATGTGTAAAACGGGGATAACCCCCACCTCCCAGGCTTGCAGTGAAGATGAGATGGTAAGTAGAACAAGCCTGGCAGAGCACCTGGCACAGAGGAGGCGGTTGTCAGGGATGGCAAGAGAGGAGAAGAAGCTGGATTGACAGCCCACCCAGCAACCGTCCCAGCCCCAGTCACCCTGGGAAGCCTTGAAACCAGGAACACACAGAAAGGGTCAAGAACAAAAAATAACACAGGGCTTTTATTTGCTCCTGAACTCGGCCGCTGTGTGGTCTGAGGGTGCCATGCTTTCCCAGAGGCCCCGGGGGACCCCTCACTCAGGGGTGCTGGATTTTGGTGTGAGGTCAGACTGCAGCCCCCGCCCCTCTGGGCCTTGTCAGTCCAGCAGGCCCAGCTACCCGCCACTGGGGCTTGGGACCAGCAGATCCCCTGAAACTGGAAAATGGTGCCCACCTTCTTCGCAAGGTGGATTTTCACAAGGCGTTGGTTAAAATATTGCACTTGTAAATTAGGAAAACTGACGAGGCAAAGGTTTCCTATTACCGGACGAGGTGCCAAGCATCCGACTGCTGCTTAAATAAATAAAACTCAAGGCGGGGGTCTGAGCTGTGAGTCTGAGTGACCCCCCCCGGAGAGCCCCAGGGCCCAGGCCTCGGCCCCCTGCCCATCAACCAGTTCTTTAAGGAACTTGGTCATTGCGAAGTCTCCGCAGCAGGAAGCAGCAGCTCCAGGTCTGGCTCAGCCAGGGCCCCTAACCTGCCAGGGCCCTTGGGCCCCCTCGTACCAGGGCAGTGGGGGCCCAACGGGGCCAGTCCCTCTACTCCTCCAGTGGCCTGGGCCTCTCTTGGTCCAGGCCTCTCATCCAAATGTCCATCTGTCTGTCCGGACACAGCCTCTGGGGGCTCACTTGCCTCCTCTGTCGCAGGGGGTAGGGAGGCAGGTGGGGAGGGGCCCAGCCCGCCTGGTGTGAACGCTGAGCTCTACCCCAGTGGCCCCTAAAGCGGGGGACTCATCTTCTTCTGGTTAATGAGGTCCAGGTAGAGGTCTGAGCGGAGGAAGCGTGGGTACGAGTCCTTCTCCATGAGCCCGAAGATACGCTTCTGCGCCAGGTCGAAGCAGCCCCGCGTGACGCTCTGCAGGTTGTCCTTGGTGTGCTCCCGTGTGTACGAGTCCAGGTTTACCTGGGAGGCAGAGGGTGACATGGTCAAGGCTGCCTGCAAGAAGCTGCTCCTAGGGGCCAGGGGCCAGGACAGGACCTGCCCAGCCTTCTCACCCCCAAGTCCTTCTGCTCCACATCTTAAGGTTCAGACGGGAGGCCCACAGGTTAGCGGAATCAAGTCCTGGCTCGGTCACTTATTGTAGGGGTAGTAGAGTTTATAGGGCCCGAAATCACTGCATCTAGGGTCAGGCTGCCCAAGTTCAAATCCCAGTAGTGCCACATCTAGGTGTGTGGCCTTAAGCGAATCACTTAAGCGCTCTGAGCCTCAAACGTCTTATGTATAGGGTAGCGCAACAGTACATTCCTCAGACTTCCCTGGTGGCGCAGTGGTTAAGAATCCGCCTGCCAACGTAGGGGACACGGGTTTGATCCCTGGTCCGGGAAGATCCTACATGCCGCGGAGCAACTAAGCCTCTGCACCACAACTACTGAAGCCCATGCGTCCTAGAGCCCACGTGCCGCAACTACTGAGCCTGCATGCTGCAACCACTGAAGCCCACGGGCCTAGAGCCCGTGCTCCACAACAAGAGAAGCCACCGCAATGAGAAGCCTGCGCACCGCAACAAAGACCCAACGCAGCCAATAAATAAATAAATAAAATTAATTTTAAAAATTAAAAATAATAGTACACTCCTCAAAGAGTTGTGAAAGTTAAGCATGATCGTCCATGTGAAACAGACACAGATGGCACACAGGAAGCACCCAATACCTGTTCGGCTCTCTGAGACTGTCTCCTCATTTTTAAAATGAAAATAATATTAAACTTATTTTACACGTTGTCATGAGGGTTAAATGTGAGAGCTCATACGTGAAGGGCTTAGCACGTGCCTGGCACCCAGCAGCACGTCGACAGCGGCCATTTCTGTTATCAGTCAGGATTCCGTTCTTCCCGGGGCCCCAGCCTGCTTCCTCGTCAACCTGGCACATGGTCCCTAGAGTCACTCTGGCCCCTTCCCTTCCCGAGCTCCTCTCTGAGGCTTCCAGGCACCCCATGGGCATGGGGATGGGGGCCCGAGGGCCCAGCGCAAAGGCCCACCTCCTTGCACGCCTGGATCGCGATGTACTCAGCAAAGATCTTCTTGGCCTTGGCCGCCATCTTGGACTGTGACTTGACCTTCTTGAAGTCCTCGCATGCCAGCCAGAATTCCAGGTTCTCCTCGCTAAACTCAGTGCGGAGGAAGGCTTGGAACACCGCTAGCCCATCTGTAGGAGAAGCCCAGATCCTGGGGTGAGAGGCCAAACCAGCCCCTCCTGTCCTCAGGCCCCCCAGCTTACCCTCCTGGGGCCTCTCAGGTGCAGCTGCTGGGATCTTAGTAAACTGACCCACTCATGAGAGCCAGGAACCCTGGGATATGGTCCCACCACTGCCATTGCCTCTTTGTGGGCCTTGGCCAGGTCACTCCCCATCTGTGCCTCAGTTTCCTCATCTGTCAAATGGGGATCATCAGCCTTATTTCCTGGAGCCCTGTGAGGATGAGGGGTTCCCACCCACGAGATGGCAGGCGCATTTGGCCCAGTGTAAGCCCTCAGTACATGGAAATGTTTATTGTTATTCTGGGAATATGGGTCTGAGCACACAGGTCCCAACGGCCTCTGGCAGGCAGCGCCAGCTCCCATGGACAGGGAGGGGCTGGCAGGAGCCGGCTCCAAGGCCAGCCCAAGGGCCTCGGCCTTTCCCAATGGTAGGGACACCTAACTGGGCCCAGGGAAAAGGGAAAGGTAACCTCTGCAGAGCCAGACGCACTCTCTGGGCCTGGGAGAGGAGGAAAGGAGGAGGGGGGAGAGACACAGGGAGGGAACAGGCCAGCTGGCCCCCACTTACATTTGTGGACCAGCAGCTTCTCCAAGGACTCGCCCCACTTGAGTGCTTCCTCTGAGGTGGGCCTGAGGGGTGAGGCAAGGGGCACAGTGAGGGAAGCGGGGCGGCTAGGGCTGGGTGACCTCTGTCAGCTGCCTTGGCCCACAAAGTAGCTTAGCCCGGTTGGGGAGCCCAGGAGGGGGCCCACCCCCTTTCTTGGGGCCGGCATCACTTCTATCCCCACCTCTGCCCCTCCCTGGTCATCCTTCCCAGGACAGCATCTCCCCATGAGGGCTGCTTATGCCGGGTACCAGGCTCCCACTACGAGAGCCTGCATCGCCCCAGAGCCGGATCAAGCCAACAGCCTTCTCTCCTAACCCCACTGCTAGCCCTGCTCCCACGGGGACCAGTAAGTGTCTGAGGGGGGCCCAGGGGGGCCAGAGAGGACCTACTTGAATGACTTCGTCACTTTGTCTGCCTTGCCCGCTGGCTGGGCCCCAGGGGATTCGTTCCGCCGCCTGAAGATGCCCAGCTTGTTCTTCATGTCCTTGGCTCTGGAGACAGAAGCAGAAAACGGGGTCGGTCAGCCTGGCACACTCGGCCACCGCAAATTCAGGGTCAGGAGGGTGAAGGCCGGGGTGAGGGGCACCTACTCCTTCATGGTGTGCCGCCTCTGGAGGTTCCCGTTCCGCGTGAGGTACATGCCTCGGAGCATCGCTGTAGGGCCCCCCACCTTGTTGCCTGGGGCGGTCTGCTGGGAGCACCCTAGGCTCCTGTTCCCAACCCGAGTCCCAGGCAGCAACGGTGCGGGCTGTAGCCGAGCGCTCGCTGCGATTCCAGCTGGAGGACTGGACTCCCAGGCACAGGCTGGGCTGGGACTCAGACAGGAGGAGCCAGGAAATGGGAGGGACCAGGGCCGGAGCAGAAAAAAAATATCCCTCCTGGCCAACCCTGAGAGGGAGCCTGTGAAAGGGGCATGTGTCTGTAAGGGGCGGCCTCTGGGGCCCGCCCAGGCAGGAAGCCAGACCCATTATTTGTGACTGGCCTCCCCGTTGCCATGGCAGCTCCCTGGGAAGGAGGAGAAAACAAGTCAGCAAATTGCTGGGAGGGAAGGCAGGAGGGAGGGGGAGGCTCTGCCCACCTGGGTGGCAGGACTGGCTATTTTTAGCCAAGAACCATTTTTAGCCCTGCCATTCCCCCAGGCAGATTTCAGCCCTGGGCAAGCTGCTGGCGAGAAAGGGGTTAAGTGTCTCATGCTCCTGTTAGCCTCCCTCTGGTCCCTAGAGCCCTACTCTGGGCACCTCCTAGAGAATAGTTCCTGCCAGAAGACAGCTCAGCCTGTCATTGGCTTTGGATACATCCATCCATGAACATGCAGAATGTCCCACAAAGTTTCAGTAGTTTTAAGCTTGAATAAATTACGTCAAAAGTACAAATCCTGTAAACTCTCAAAAACGTCATTTGAAAGGAATTAATTTTTTCCTGCATATTTAGCCTTATGACTTTTGAGTAATACATTTTTTGTTTTAATTTTTGATCTCTGTTCTTCTGATTACAGATGAAAAATGCTGACTTAACCAAAAATTAAATGCGTAAAATTAAAAATGTGTTATCAAAATCACAAAGCTAAATAAGTGTAAAAGAAGTTTGAATAATTGAACTTTCAAATGTGTTTTTTAAGTTGGGAGCATACTTCTGAAGTTATTCAAGCTTCAAAGGGCACTAAGACCTATGGGACACCCTGTTTAATGAAGGAAAGTGGTCCAGGGTGGAGGTTAAAAGCTACAGTGCTGCAGCAAGACAGTCTTGGGTTCAAATCCCAGCTCCAGCAGTTACCAACTGTGTGCCCTTTGTCAAGTTACCTAACCTCTCTGAATGTCAAATGTTCTCATCTGTTAAACACAGGTGATAATAGTACCTACCATCTGAGGGGTTGTTTTGAGGCAAGGAGGAAATGCACAGAAAGCTTTAGCGCAGTGCCTGGGGCAAAAGTGCTCAGGCCGAATTCATACTTGTCCTGAGGGTCTGGGGCCGCTGATTAGAGATTGGGATCCTGCTCTAGCAGATTCCAAGCCAATGAGATAAGGCCAAGGAGTCCAGGGACTGGCAGCCCGCTGGTGAGGATCAAGGCCCTCAGAGAGCCCTGGCGTGGCTAGGAGTGAGAGAGCCTGGCTTCCTGCGGCACAGTGCTCTGTCTCAGAGGCCCTGCTCCTGGCCGGCTCCCAGGGAGCAGAAGCTTGCCTGAGGTCCAGCCTGCAGGCTGCCACCATCCACCTGGGCTCCTTGCTGGCTCAGAGACCACTGTGTTTCTCTGTGGCTGGAGGAGGCTGAAGCCCCTGCCCAGACAAGCCTTTCCTCCCACATGCACAGCTGGGCAGGCTCACAGCTGCAGGGCACAGCTGGAGAGGTCCTCGGAAGTCCACACAGGCAACTCAGGAAAGGATGGCAGAGCTCAGAGGTGCCTCATGTGTCCCCATGTGGGCCCAGAGAGCAGAACAGAGACCCACAAGAGGAAGCTAAAGGAACACTTTCCTCCAATCAGAGCCATGAAAAGATGGAATGAGTGCCCTCTGGGGAATGGACTCCTGTCACTAGAGGCTCAAAGGCTACTTAGCTGGGGTGCTGTGGACCTCCTGCAGGGTGTTCTGCGCCAAGCTTAAAAATAACAGGCTCCATGGGAATTCCCTGGTGGTCCAGTGGTTAGGACTCCATGCTTCCACTGCAGGGGGCCTGGGTTAAATCCCTGGTCAGGGAACTAAGATCCCATAAGCAGCAGGGCGAGACCAAAAAAATAATTAATTAATTAATTATAACAGGCTCTGAATAAATAAATAAATTTTAAAATATATGTATATTTATATATACTTTTAGAGCCAACATGCCAGGTTTCAGATCTCAACTCTACCACTTCCTTGCTTTGTGACCTTGGACAAGTAACTTAACCTCTTTCTGCCTCAGTTTACTCACCTGCAAAATAGAGTAAATAAGAAAAAAGAAATGTAAAATAAAAATTATGGTAAAGGTTAAATTAGATAATATATGTAATGCACACAGAATAGTGCCTAGCACAATAAACATGAGTTATTTTTATTATCATCCCAGATTCTAAGAGTCCTTGACTAAGCTTTTAAGAATGTGAACTTCAGGCAGTCAAAAGGCAGTGCCCACTTTGAAAGAAGGCTAGAGTTGGTGCAACAGGGCAGCTCCAGCACCCTGGATGTCCACCCTCTGCTGCCCTCCACTGCTCCACCCCCGGGAGCACCACCCACGGCAGCTCTGATGCTGCCTGGACCGGATGGTTGGTGCAAAGAATTATTTTTGTTTGTGCATTTTACCTTCCCTAGAAAGTGTGACTGCTCCTGGCTGCAGAGTGAGAGAAGCCTACAGTTGCTGCAGGAAACTGGAGAGGGCAGGGGAAGCTGGGGAAAGAGTTTCTAGGGAGTGGACCCCAGCCAAGGTTGAGGTCGGGGAAGAAGGTTGCAGGAGGCACCTGGAAAGGACTCCTGTTCTACACACACACAGACACACACACACACAGACACACACACACACACAGACACACACACACACACACACACACACACACACACACACACACACACACACACACACACACACACACACACACACACACACACACACACACACACACACACACACACACACACACCCCGGCCCAACTGGTGCATAATGGTGGGCACTACAGGACCTGGAGGGAGGGGGTTCCCTCTGTGGGCCACCAGGTGCCTCACTGCCTCCTCCCATCCCTGCCCCCCCCCCCCCCGCAGTCTCCAGGGCCCGAGGTACAAAGAGACCCGAGAAGAAACCACTCACGCTCTGTTAATGAATGAGCACCTCTAACCTCCGAATCGAATCGAAAGTATAAATGGTCGCGGGAGCGGGGTAGGGGGGAGAGGGGAGTGGCCAGGAAGGTACCGCATCTGCTCTCTGAGCCAGCAGCACCCCCTTCTGGCAACGCCCAAGACTGCTAGCATGCAAGAGCTCGAGAGGAGAAAGGGGAATCCCATGACCATCTGTCAGCCCTTCCTCAGAGGGAGCAAAGAACTTGTCGTGGCCACTTGGCCACTGCCTGGCTTAGCAACTGGACAGGGCCAGGGCCGCTTGGTTGGTTGCTTCTGCTTGGCTCCCTGTGGCTTCCAGATACTAAATCAGCACCTTGCCTCACTCTGAGTGGATGCTGAGGGCAGTGCTGGGTGGTTAGGACCCTGGTGACCTTACCCTGGGGCCGCTGCTAAGTCCCAAGACCCCGTTGTTCACGGGTGTCTGTCTCGGGCAGGACTGGGTTCAGCCCCTTCTCTCCACCTCTACCCCTAGGCCACTGGGCATGGGGAATAAGCCAGAGGGCAGAGGACGAAGCGGGGTGCAGGGAGCGCCCCCCACCCGCCCGCCCCGATCACTAGGGTGAGGACCAGGGATCTTTCCAACGTACAAGTTTTTGCTCTTTCTCTTCCGGGAGGCATCGTCATCGTCCCCAGCTGTGTCAGCCCCGCTCATCTGCAGAGAAAACACAGACACGTTGCAGTCTGGGTACCCAGGGGCTGCTGCCTGAGCGAAGAGAGGCTCAGGGATCCAGCAGCTCCTACAAACCACTCCCACCTCCATGCTCCCACCCCTTGAAGAAGAGGGGAGGGGGGGAGACCCCACTACAGGGAGCAGTCTGTCCATGGAGTGTGGCTGGCTTAGCAGAGCCTCCACCCAAAGCAGTCTCCTCCTGATACACAACTTGTGCGGGAGAAACCAGAAACACAGCATTCATGGCAGTAGGGCAGGCCAGAGAGGAAGCTTCAGTGAAGATTCTACTGTGTGACTTAGCCAATTGCTGTCCCTCTCTGAGCCTCTGGTGCTTTTAATTTCAAAATGGAGATCATAATGACTAACCAACTCAGGATTCTGAGGTTTTAAAGAGACCTGGGATTGGTCAGCAGTGTGTTAAGTAAATTATCACGCAGGAGAGCACCTCTCTTGCCTTAAAGCTTTCCATGGTTCCCGAGTACCCTCGAGATAATGTCCAAACTCCCTGACATGACATGCAGGGTCTACCATCTTAGGATAACCTCAGTTACAACTCCTTTGGTTATCTCTCTGGAGAGCCCGACCCCTACTCCAGCAACTTCTTCAAACTGCCCTCTAGTCAGAGGAAAGTCTTCACAGCCCGGTCCCCTCACCTCGGGCTTTGCATGTGCTATTCCTTCCATGAGGGATGCTTTTATGACTCTCCCACCTCCCTTTCCTCCTAAGACCCAGCCTCAGGAAAGACCTGACCTCGGGTAAGCTGCTTAAATGCCTCCTCACCTGGGAAGACCTCCTTGGCCCCTAGACCAAGGGTGTGCCCCCTTCACCCCTTGTGAGGTCCCCACTATAACCAACATGGCCTCTTCCAAATCTGTCTCCTCTACTGGACTGTGAGTTCCCCAGAGCAGGGGCTCTGTCTGCCTTCACCTCTGTCTAGGTCACCTTGACTGGGCCTGGTATACGTTAGGAGCTCAAGAAATACTTGTTAAATGAATGAATGAATCAAGGGAGAGGGAAAGCAGGCTGGGAATGATGTGTCTTGAAGGCCTCACTGCTTGATCCAAGGCCTGCAACTTTATTCCCCGGGGCTCCATTGAGCCCACCCCCACCTGCTTGCCTTTTCCTGTGCTGTGCCCCCTTCCTGGAACACTCTCTCCTCTTCTGCCCAGTCTCTACCTCCTTCCAGTCTGCTACTCCTCACCTCCTCCAGACCGCTCCAGGCTCCCACCAGCTCTACTGGGGCCGCCCGCCCTCTGTCGCCCTGCCTGTGTGTGCCCAGCCTCCTCCAGGGGAAACCAGGGCCTCCACAGTGCCACGCCAGAGCGGGAGTACAGGAAATGCTCTGAGATATTGGAGGAGGTAGAGCTAAGGGTAGGCTGGGCTTGGACACTATGTCCTAAGATAAGACAGAAGGCCCCCAGATGTGAATCGCAGCTTGGACTCCTCATGACCCATACCCTGGGCCTCAGTTTCCTCATTTGTAAAATAAAGGAGATGGGCTAAACCTTAAAATACTGCGTTCTCAATTCTGGCAAGAAAAGTGGCCTTAATCCAGATATAGCCAGCAGGGGGAGCTACCAGCCTCAGTGGTGCAACCACCCGCGGATGGATGGATGGATGAATGAATTATAGCTTCATTCATGGAGCTCATGCTATAGGCCAGACCTCAGAATGGGCATTATCCAGACACTATCTCATTAATCTTCAGAGTCAGTCCATAAAGTAAACAGAACCTCAGAGAAGTTAAGTCACCTGCCCAAGGAGTTAAGTGACAGCCTTTAAGTGACAGCTGGAATCTAGGTCTGTCTGAATTCAGGGCCTGTGTTTCTCCGCGAGAGGACGCTGCTAGTTAAATGCAGAGGATGGGGCACATTTTGAATGTCTTCAATGAAAGACTCAGGGGAAATGCTGCCTCCTTCCTGAGAACGCTGCCCTACCAAGGTTGTAAACACGTGTGTACGTGCACTCACAGGCACACGCCCATCTGTGGTGTGGGATTCCGGATCTACAGCTTGCAGCCAGGCCTGGGTATAGATCCTGCTGCCACTGACTTTGGAGACGTTTCCTGGCCTCTCAGCTTCAGCTTCTTTAGCTCTAGCAGAGGCATGGTGACGGCCACCCAACCCGCTGTTGAGAGATTCACCAGGATAAAGGCTGGGCCCCCAAGGCCCAACCTGGCACACAGGGCGCCCTCAGTAATCGGGGACCGCCAGCATTCACAGCCCAGTGGACGCTGTCGCTGTCACCCCACGCACACATGTCACAGTTGTGCTGGGCTGGCTGGGCCGTGCCTGAAGCCCCCATCCGTGGGAAAGGGCCGCCAGCACTGGGCTTCCTCCCATTTAACCTCAGCTTCCGCACTTTATCGGCCCCACACAATGGGCCTGGGGACCACTCCCGCCCCGCCCGGCACCCCCAGCCTCTGCACTGCTGGGAAATGGGCTCTTCCTTCCACTGCTGGGAGGGGGTCACCTCCAGGGTCGGGCCCTCACCAATCAGCCTGACAGAGGGGCCAGGGAACTCTGGCCCTGGGAGTCGGCCCCCAAAGCGGCTAGCGAAACCCCCACACCAAGGGGTGCTGTGTGCCAGGAAGAGAAGAAACTGAGACAGAGAGTCAGGGTTCTGGCTTCCAGCCTCAGAGTGGCTCCCAAGCCTCCTGTCTCCAAGAGCTGCAGCGAGGCCTGCCCAGGGCCCAGCACGCAAAGGGGCCTCTCCTTCCCATCTGTTCCCCACTGCCTGCTCTGCTCCATGGCCCTCCCTGCTGAAAGGCGAATGGAGGCAAACCCAGAACCACTCAGCCCTCCCTTCACTCCAGACAGAAATCCCTGGAGCCTGCCCAGCCCCCCGGCCACCTCCAGGGACTGGAAGAATAATTATAATTCATATTGTAATTATAACTATAATAACAGTCATGGTTAAGAGTTAAATGCTAAACTGCCTGGATTTGAGGGGCTTCCCTGGTGGCGCAGTGGTTAAGAATCCACCTGTCAACGCAGGGGTCACAGGTTCGAGCCCTGGTCCAGGAAGATCCCACATGCCGTGGAACAATTGAGCCCGCAAGCCGCAACTACTGAGCCCATGTGCCACAACCACTGAAGCCCGCCTGCCTAAAGCCTGTGCTCTGCAACAAGAGAAACCACCGCAATGAGAAGCCCCCGCACCGCAAAGAAGAGAAGCCCCCGCTCGCCGCAAATAGAGAAAGCCCACGTGCGCAACGAAGACCCAACACAGCCAAAGATAAAATAAATTTACTTTAAAAAACAATAATAATAAAAAACTAAACTGCCTGGATTGGAATCCTAGCTCAGTCACTTATTAGCTAATTGACCTTAGCCAAATTACATCCCTTCTCTGTGCCTCAGTTTCTTTACTTGTAAGATGAGGACAATAATTGGACCTACCTCATAGGGCCGTTATGAGGATTAATGAACACGTGCGAAAGTGCCCGGTGCTGGAAGTGCTCAGTGACTATAAGCTACGGTGGTTATTGCTGTTACTGACTCTATGCCAGGCAGCGTGCTAAGGCGCCATACCATACTGTAATTTAACCTTCTCAACAATTCTAAGGGCTATGTGCTGTTTATTTCCCCCAGTTTACAGCTGAGGAAACGGAGGCCCAGAGGAGTCCAGTAACGTGCCTGGGCTCTCCGAGCTGGCCAGTGGCAGAGCATTTCAGGTCTGGCTCCAGAGCCCACCCATGGCCGAGGGCTCTTCCGTGAGCAGGGCCTCACCTGATTTCTCCTATTGGTCCTGATCTGACTTCTGGGGCCACCTGGCCATGCCTGGCCGCTCTCTCTGACCCAGACTATCCTGGCAGACCCCGAGGAACCTTGGAGAAACACTGGAGCTAAACTCTACACTTATTTGTTTCGACAGAGGAAATAGTCCTTTAGGCTTTTTAAAAATAGGAGGCTAGAAGGTATCATCACGTCTTGGAGCTGGAAGGCACCTCTTGTCTGACCTGCAGCCTAGGTGGTAAGCTCAGTGCAGCAGGGCTGGCGCCCTCGGCTGACAGCCTCTGCCCGAGCCAGTTTCCTGCAGGAGGGGAGAATGAAGCACAGCCAGGGAGGGGCCACAGCCTCCTCTCCTCACTGTCAAAGCATGACCCATGATCCTGGGCCAAGCCAGCCCAGGCTGGGGTGAAATTCAAGGGCGGCGGCGTGGAGCTCCCCCGGCTTCCAGGAAAAGGACAGACACAGGCCCGTGGATCTGCTCTGCCAGACCTCCAGGGAGCAGCCGGCAAGGCGGGGGTCTGGCAGCAGAGGGCACTGTGAGACAACTCAACCCAGCACAAGGGGCCAGCTTCAGGGGATGACCCGCAGGAAAAGCCTGGGGGATCTTTTCCTCTCTAGACCTCAGGCAGCCCATCCATAAGATGATCGTGGCCGAGTGGACCATCTCTCAGGTCTGTCTGGTTCAGACAGTCCTATACACAGCAGAAATCACTCAGTGTACAAGAGGGATGAATGACAGGTGAGGCGAGGAGTAACATAAGGACTGTCACTCCTGTGATAGGCAGCATGCGCTCTGGCCAGCCTCAGCTTAGCCACACAGCAGCACAATGACAGGCCCGAGGCCACGCCAGCTCTGTCTGGCCCTCCTGGGTCTCATTCTATGACAGGATCACTACTGTGGGCACAGAGCTGTCAACACGCTGCAATCTTCTTGAAGCCCTGGGACAACTCCGTGAAGACTTAGCATTCCCATTTTATAAGAGAAAACTAAAGCTCAGAGAAAAAAACGTAACTTGGCCTAGGTCTCAGGACCAGGAGGGAGGAAACAGAGTTGAAACATGGATGCAGCCCGTCTGACTCCACAGCCTGAAGACCTCATCCCTCTCCTCTTCACCTCTTGCCTGGAAACCGTGATCTGTTGGCATCCATGGACCACCCCCTGGAAAGCCAGGCCCAAGCCAGGAAGATGGAAGTCACAGGAAAACCCGTCGCCTCCCCCGGCTGCCATCACCCCACACCCTGCCCCTCACCAGCAAGAGGTGTGCAGAGTCTGGGGTAGAGCCAGAGACAACTGGACAGGGTGAGGCCACTGTCCAGCTCCATCATCACGTGGCCTGGGACAAACCCTTCTCCCTAGGCCTCAGGCTCCCCACTGTAAGATGAGTACAGCTGGTCCCAGCTCGCGGCAGTGCTGTGAAGGCTAGAACGGGGAGCTGGAGGCGCCTAGTGAATGCTGGGAGAACCGTTACTACTCTTGCTATCCTCCTCCCCCTCCCCCCCTTCATCACCATCATCATCACCATCATCATCAACACGATTCCCATTTATGGAGCACCTAGCAGGTGTTGAGTGCCAGACACTTCCCTGAACACTTTACCCGAGGCAGGCTCTTTAATCTTCCCAGCAACGCTATGAAGGAGGTATCAATATTATTTTCCGATAATACCTATTTTACTGATGAGGAAACTGAGGGACAGAGAAGGGCAGGGACTTGCCCAAGGCCCACTGCCAGTGACGGGTGGAGGGAGACCAGGGTACCTGTCCAGCCTAGACTTCACTTCCCCCTGACAAGGGTTAGCTTCTTACTGAAGTTGGCTGTCTGGAGGGAGCAGGATATGAACGATGATGAGGGACTTGAGGCCTGGCAAGCAGAAGCCACGTGGAAGGGTAGCCACCAAGGGGCTAGTGGCAGCCTCTGAGGTCCCTGCCAGCTTAGTTACTCAAGCCCAAGAAAGGAGGCTACAGGCCAAAAGGGGGTGGGGGAGGGGAGGATGCCAGTGGGAACCTTCGGCACCCAAAGGAGGAAGCTGAGACAGGAGAGAGCTGGCCCAGGCCTGCTGGACTACCAGGTGGAAGTATCTGCCCCAAAACAGGAGCTGAGATCAGCGGATTTAGGGAACTAGAAATGTACATGAGAATGTACGTGAATTTATCTGTCTGTAAATATTTGTATTGGAGCAAGGGGGCCAGGGGACATAACTTGGAAGGGTCTGGTAGGGGCACTGAAATTGGGAGGCCCAAGGTAGGCGGCAAGCCCTTAGACTTCAGCCGTCCTCCAGAGGAGAGTGTCCAGGCCTGGTCTGAGTCAGCCTGAAGCCTCACCTCAGTAGGACAGAGGTCTGGACTCTTTCCTATAGAAGCTGCCTCAAGAAATGGCCTAAGATGGTGATACTCAAACTATGGGGAACGTGCCAATCCCTGAGGGGCTTGTTTAAAATGCAAGGTCTGGGACTTCCCTGGTGGCGCAGTGGTTAAGAATCTGCCTGCCAATGCAGGGGACACGGGTTCGAGCCCTGGTCTGGGAAGATCTCACATGCCGTGGAGCAACTAAGCCCATGCGCCATGACTACAGAGCCTGCGCTCTAGAGCCTGCGAGCCACAACTACTGAGCCTGCATGCTGCAACTACTGAAGTCCAGGAGCCTAGAGCCCTTGCTCCGCAACAAGAGAAGCCACCACAGTGAGAAGCCTGTGCACCGCAACAAGAGTAGCCCCTGCTTGCTGCAACTAGAGAAAGCCTGCACGCAGCAACAAAGACCCAACGCAGCCAAAATAAATGAATAAATAAATTTATTAAAAAAGATCCTGTAAGCCTCGCAGCGTGGCAAAAAAAAATAATAAAATGCAAGGTCTGGGCACCGCCCCCTGGAAATTCTGATTCCAGAAAATCTGATTCCAGATTCTGGGATAGGGGGACTTAGAAATCTATTTCTTAATAACCTATTCCCCAAAGAAGATAAACAGATTGCCAACAAACACATGAAAGAATGTTCAACATCACTAATCATTAGATAAATGCAAATCAAAACCACAATGAGGGCTTCCCTGGTGGCGCAGTGGTTGGGAGTCCGCCTGCCGATGCAGGGGACACGGGTTCGTGCCCCGGTCTGGGAAGATCCCACATGCTGCGGAGCCGGCTGGGCCCGTGAGCCATGGCCGCTGAACCTGCGCGTCCGGAGCCTGTGCTCCACAACGGGAGAGGCCACAGCAGTGAGTGGCCCGCGAACCGCAAAAAAAAAAAAAAAAAACAAACTACAATGAGATATCATCTCACACCAGTCAGAATGGCCATCATCAAAAAAATCTACAAACAATAAATGCTGGAAAGGGTGTGGAGAAAAGGGAACCCTCTTGTACTGCTGGTGGGAATGTAAACTGATACAGCCACTATGGAGAACAGTATGGAGGTTCCTTAAAAAACTAAAAATAGAACTACCATATGACCCAGCAATCCCACTGCTGGGCATATACCCTGAGAAAACCATAATTCAAAAAGTCATGTACCACAATGTTCACTGCAGCTCTATTTACAATAGCCAGGACATGGAAGCAACCTAAGTGTCCACTGACAGACGAATGGATAAACAAGATGTGGCACATATATACAATGGAATATTACTCCAATATTACATAAAAAGAAACGAAATTGAGTTATTTGTAGTGAGGTGGATGGACCTAGAGTCTGTCATACAGAGTGAAGTAAGTCAGAAAGAGAAAAACAAATACCGTATGCTAACACATGTATATGGAATCTAAAAAAAAAGGTCCTGAAGAACCTAGGGGCAGGACAGTAATAAAGACACAGACGTAGAGAATGGACTTGAGGACACGGGGAGGGGGAAGGGTAAGCTGGGACGAAGTGAGACAGTGGCATGGACTTATATAGACTACCAAATGTAAAACAGATAGCTAGTGGGAAGGAGACACATAGCACAGGGAGATCAGCTCAGTGCTTTGTGACCACCTCAGTGCTTTGGGATGGGGAGGGTGGAAGGGAGACGCAAGAGGGAGGAGATATGGGGATATATGTATATGTATAGCTGATTCACTTTGTTATAAAGCAGAAACTAACACACCATTGTAAAGCAATTATATTGCAATAAAGATGTTAAAAAATAAATAAATAAATAACCTATTCCCCTGGTGATTTTGGAGCACATCAAAGTGCTTACAGATGAGGAAACAGACCCAGTCCCCATTCCTTTGGGATTTAGTTCCAATTCCTGGACACAAAGTTTAAGGCCCTTTTCTAGAGGGCCCCAACCGGCCCTTCCAGCCCAGCCACCTTTCAGCAGAAGGTGTCCTCCCACGTGCCCAGAGGCCTTATTGCTAGTGGCTGAGAAGCTAAGAAGGTTTCTGAGGCCATGTCCCAACTTGGTGGGGAAATGTGCTGGAATCCATTAGTCATGTCTGCCATGGGTTTGCAGTCAGAAATGGCAGAATGAGTGCCACCCATCTACCATCCCTGCACTGTAGAAATCCCTTGTTCTAGCTAAACTGACTTCTACAGACAGTTTTGTCCAGGTCATGGTCTTTCACAGAATGCCTACCTCATCCTCTTTGCTTATTCTAAACCTGCCCAACCTTCAAGGCCAGACTGAGGAGCATCTTTTGCCAGAAGCCTTCCCTCGTGCCCCTAGGCCCTGGGGTCTCTCCTCCCTGAAGCTGTACCTGCCTGGCCTCACAACAGTTGTCATAACAACACCTTGCACCACACTGGCTGTGAGCACCTCCACAGCACTCGCCTGGCGCCTGCACGAATGTCGTCAGGCACTGGGCTCTTTGGGTTCACCCTCAACCACCATGGGATGTGAGTGCTATTCGTCTCTGCTTTTCAGAGAAGACACTAAGGCTCAGAAGAGCTGAGTGACTCACCCAAGGCCACACAGTGAGTACGGGACAGAGCCCAGGCTCAAGCTGGCTAACGGGCTTCAAGGCCGTGATGCAATCTTTTCACTGTTAGGCCACCTTCGGGGCCCACACAGCAGCAGCATTCCTCACGGGCTGAGATCAGCCTCACACACTTCTGTGGCCCCTGCTGTGGCACAGAGCACAGGGCCTGGCCCACAGCAGGAAATCAATCAACACTTACTCATCCATTTCTAAACATTTGCAAGAGGCAAAGGGCACAGTGGTTAAGAGCTCCAGCCCTGGAGCCACATTCTAGTTCCGATTCAGACTTTTATACATCGTGCGACCCGGTGCAAATCACATAACCTCCCAGTGCCTCAGTTTCCTCACAACAGTGTCTACCTCACAGGGCTGTTGTAAGAGTTAATGAGTTCCTGTAAATCGCTTAGAATAATGCCAGCACAGAGGAAATATGTGTTGTCATGCTTGTTGGCTGATAGATTTCTAGTCTGGCTAGGCCTGGACCAAGTGTAAATTATAACTATTTCTCCAGTTATGACGTTGGATCTTTTAGATCCAAATACACCTGCTCTACTTTCTGTGGGTTTCCCCAGTACAATGGAGCTGTAAGAATATCTGGAGTCATAAAGTCCTGGGTTTAAGTCCAGGTTCTGCCTTCTTGGTCCCTCTGGCCCTCAGTTTTATCCTTTGTCAAATGGGTGGAAGGCTCATTGGAAGGCTGAGAGAAGAACAGAGGTGGGACAAAGCAAAGGCTCATTCCCTGCAGCTCCTGGACGCACGCTCCCTCCACCCCACCCTGTCATGTACCCACTCCCCCTTCACCCTTGGTCCCCTTACCTTCCTGTGTCCTGTGAAGAAGACGGAAAGGTGGTGCATTGAGCCACCATTGCGGCCCAGTTCCTTCTTGAGGGTGCGGGGCGAAGGCATGGCCCAGGTGGACGTAGTGCCCTCTCCATCTGAGCAGTGCAAGGTAGTGTCAGAGGCGAAGCAGGGCCCGCGGGCCTCCTGCAGCAGGCTGCCCTCGCTGTGCGTCCGGCGCCGCAGCGAGTTCTGCACGCGCAGCGAGAGGCCTCCCTCCACACCCTGGCCCGTCTCGATCATGCTGCTGCGCTTGGCCTCACCACGCTCTCCATAGTTGTCATCACTTGTGTCCTCGTCCTCGTCCTCCTCTCCCTCCTCGCCCTCCTCAGCCTCTTCTGCATCTTCCTCATCACCCGAGCTGCCCCCCTCTGCCCCTGCCTTCTGACTGTAGGTGCTATCCAGCCGGACCTCGGGGATCACGAAGTTTGGCCTGGAGGCCATAGGCGAGTCTCCTGTGGCTGCCGGTGGGTCCCCAGAGCTCGTGGTCTCCTTAGCAAGGGGCTCAGCTGCCAGGGGGTCCTGGCTCGCGGGCAGGTCTTGACGGGGCAAACGGTCCTGGGCAGGGGGTTCCTGGATGTCAGGGAGGTCTTTGCTGATTAGAGGGTCTTGGCCGGGAGAGAGTTCTTGCCCAGCAGGAAGGTCCTGGCATGGAGAGAAGGCTGGGGCCGTAGGGTGTTCCTGGCATGGTGAGGAGTCCTTGCTTGCCAAGGGTTCCTGGCCCGGAGGAGATTCTTTGCAGGAAGGTGAGTCTTTGCTGGTTGGTGATTCTGGGCCAGCAGAGGGTTCCTGGCTGGAAGAGGAGTCCTCTTTGGGTGGAAGGTCTTGTCCTGGAGGAGGATCCTGGCCACGAGAGGGGTCCTTGCTGGGTGAGGGGTCCTCAGCACCCGGCCCCTTCCTTTCCAAGGGCATCTCCCTCTTCTCATCTGCCTCTGTCTCAAACATCTGTGAAATAAAGAGAAAATGAGGAGGGCTCACAAGCGGAGGCCACTGTGCACAAGCCAATGTCACAGAGATTGAAACAAAATCAAGCCCTGGCCCAAACCCCACACTCTACACTGTGAAAGCCGACGTGCCACATGGAAACCTGACAGTCCCTTTGGCGTAACTGAATATGGGCTCCCACCCTTATTTCCTTGCTGGAAACTTCTGATCCATCAAAACATGGTTGGTCATTTACGGGAGAAGAGGGAGAGGCTAGTTACCATTATCTGGCTCCTGCCATATGCCAGGGGCCACGGCAGAGTAAACCCCTCTTATGTAATCTTCCCAGTGGCCCTCTAAGGGAAATGTCATGGTCCCTCTGTGAGTAAGTCACTCTGTGAATAAATGAGGAGCCAGACAGCCTTTGCCTTCATGGGCCAGAATCAAACCAAGCCCCAAGCCAGAGCGATCACCAAGTGGGAGAATCCTGGACCCAGCCGAAGGATATCTCCTATCTGAACCAAAGGTTTTAAAAAACCTTAGGGAGTCATTCAAATTAGAACTTGCTCTGAATGTTTAGATCTTTCTGAAACTAATAAACTGGAATAAAACCAGAACTTCAAAATATTTGCTCATACCTGGACTAGACATACGTCACAGACACATGGAACCTCACTGAGGGACCATCCACCCAGTGCTTTTGAAACTGTGTTTGGAGGGACCTCAGAAGTTCCACATCCAAAAAAGGAAGCATTTCCTGCCTCACACACAACCCTCAGAACCCTTGGAGTTTTTGCTGGGTTCCCGCAGATTTCATTTGCAAAGGGAAAAATGGTGCCCTTGACGGAGTGTGAAAAGCAGCTATCTCACAGGAAGCCTGGGGCTCAGAGAAAGTCAGGGGTGTCTCGGCGTCATAGCCACACGGGAAAGTCAGTCAGGCCTGGGCTAGGTTGGGTCCCTCATCACAGTTAAGGACCTAGAACTACTCAGAGCCCGGGTTTCGTCTATGAAGAGGCCACAGCACCTAGAACTAATGAAAGAGAAAGATGCCGCACATCCCTGGGAACTATACAGTTACGCACGCACACGCACACGCACACGCACGCACGCACGCACACATACGCAGAGGTGGAAGATTTCAGGGCTAAATACCTCAGCACATATGTTAAGAGGTCTTACTGTAAAGACCACAAATGCCCATTTGATCGATGAGGAAGATGAGCCCAGAGAGCAGCAACTTATGCACCCCTGCACAGCTGCCAGAGACTGAAAGGCTATGCATGCAGCTGGGAATTCTTTTAAGCCCTGGACCAACCAGGCCTCACATCTGGGAATAAGTGGCCCAGCCACAGGTCGGGGCAGCTGCAGGGTGCTGCACACACGTGTCAGAGGTCACAGTGTCGTCTGGGAGCAGCAGAGCGGATGTGAAAGCCCGGTGTGGGTAAGAGCATCGTCTGGGAGGATGACAGTGAAAGTTTCTGCCCATCCACCACCCTGGGCGGTGGGGTGCAGAGAGAGTTGCTGAGCCAGGAGGGGAAGCCTCAGAGGACTCTAGGACCATCTGGCCAGGGTCTGGTTCCCAGGCACAGCCAAAGACAGGTGCCCACTCACCAGGAGGACTTCTTTCCCTGGAAATCCTGCCTGCAGCTCCAGGATGAAGACAGCTCCACCCAGGAACCCCTTGGACCTCATTGCCTCAGACCCTGGAACTTCAGCGAGCCCAAATGTCCACTGCACAGATGGGGAGGCTGAGGCCCAGAAAGGAGCAGGGGCCAACCTAGAATCACACAACGGGGCCAGGATAAGCCAGTCCCTAAACGCTCTGGGCCTCAGGCTCTCCACCTATGAAATGGGATAAACAATGTACCCAACTGACACACCAGGAGAGTAGACTATAAAAAGTCCAAAGCTCTGAAATGAGATGATGGTGGTGGTAGTCATGGTGATTAAAACAACGGCCACGAACCTCAAACAGTGACACATCTTTCCCATGGACCCCTGGAAGCAGACGGTCAAACTGCCAGAGTCGAAGCTGGCAATTGTGATGCCAGGAGCCCCAATCCAGGAATCTCATCTGGGAACCTTAGTTTGTTCCCAGGGGGTCAGAGAGACCCTCCACTGCACTGACAGGAAGACAGAGGGCCCAGCCTGGACAGTGACCTAGGGACTTGCCCCAAGGTGCCCATAAACCCAAGGCTAAAAACAAACAAACAAACAAAAAACCCAGGGCTAAGCTGGGGTTAAAGCCTGGCCTCTGGCTCCTTCTTCCCAAGCCCACTTCGGATCTCAGTCCCCAGAGCAGCCCAGTCCCCTGGTCGTCTCCCACGCACCAGGGAGCCTTCTCCCTCAAGAAGAACAAACTCCGGCAGCCGGCTCCCTGGTGCCCTACGTTCTCTCACCCCCGCCACACCCACCGCCAGACCCCTCCGTCTGGAAGGATGGACTAGGTAAGCAGCAATAGGTGCCCTTGGGGCCTGGCACTGGGCCCTGAGAGGGGAGCAGGCTGCACTTCCCCTATCCTGGGGGGTGGGGGTGGGGGCTCAGGCCTGTACCAGCAGTGACTGCGCTGAGCCTGCCCCCGCACCTCGCCCCTAGGGAAAGTGCAGCAACAGACCCAAAACCAGAAATGCAAGTCAGCCTGCCTCTGCCAATCCTGCCCTAAAGCGAGGCCAAGCCAAACAAAGCCAGGAGGGGAAGTGCCTCTGTCCCCAGAGAGGCCCCGCCCCAGGCACGCTGAGAAACCACCCAGGACCGAGGGCTCTCAGAGCGCCCGGCCGTTCCTGCTCAGACTGCCCGAGGTGGACTTGGGTTTTGATTCCAGCGGTGTCATTTCCCAGCCGTGCAAGAAAATGGCCAAGCCTCCCGACTTCTCCGAGCCCAGCCCTGTTTCCTTACCTGGAACAGAGCCACGATATCACACCAGACTCACAGGACTAAGTTAGTGTTCTTCACAGGGCCCAGCCCCAGAGAAGCATCTGATAAAGTGGGAGCTATTATTAGTCTAGGCTTATCTTAGAGATAGGGAAACTGAGGTCCCAGGGGCTAAGGAAATTACCTAAGAAATCCGAGGCTGGTTCAGTATTAGAACTCCTGCCTCACGGCCAACGGTCTCTCCCCACTTCCTTGGACCCTTACACACAACGGTTTGGGGCCCTAGGGGTCTACAGGGAGGGGAGCAGGCTGTGAGCACTGCTGGAGGCCCCTCCCCCAGGCCCATCTGCCACAGGGCAGACACTGGCAAACAAGGACCAGAGCTCATAGGTTCCATCCTGTGCTCCTGGACGGGGCTTGTGTGAGCACCTGAGCCGCTGTGGTCAGGCCTGTGTTCCTGGGAAAGCTAAGGCGGCATCGGGTACCTGGGGGGGAAGGGGCCTCTGAAACCTTGGGGGAGAGGGTGGCAAGTGGGAGAATTAGGACAGGAAAAGAAATAAAGATGAGAGCCATAGTACAGAATGGATGCCGGGCGTGGGATCGTCCTGTGAGCGAGGGAATGACACGGGCAGAGCCGTACTACGTGAAGCTGCCCTGGGTGGTGTGAGCAGGTGTGGCGTGAGGACGGGGACATGGCATGCATACACGCAGTCATTCATTTTCCAAGTACTGAGTTAGGCCCTGGGGTGGGGATGGGGACAGCAGGGGACAAGTCAGACACAGTCCCTGCCCTCAGCTGAGCAGAAAAACAGAGGTTAGACAATTGGTCTTAATGAGTGTGGTGAGCGCTCTCATGGAGAAAGTGCAGGCAGCTGGGGACACCCAGTTAGGCAGCTGTTACAGCACCTTGGAGTGACAAGAATCCAGCCAAGGCGCCCCAGAGACCAGCCTGCTGGCCCAGGGCCCTGGGTCCGAGCACTCCATGCAGCTGCCCCTCTTCTGCGGGGAGCGTGTATCTCTCCCATCCATCACTTTGGCTTGGCTGGACCAGGGCTAATTCTGTGCATGTCTCGCCTGCTAGAAGCACTCAGGAAATGAACCAGGCCCTCTAAATGGAGCCTCTGTTTACGACATAATCAAATCCTCTCCCCAGCGCAATCCAGGGCTCGGCACGGGCTGGGGAAGGGTGACAGGTGTGACATCCAGAGGCCTGCTCACACCAGCTATGTCCCCTGGGCCCTAGACCCCCACCTGCTATTGGGGTTGAGGGTGGTGGCAGGCTGCTGAAAATAACTTGCCCAATGTCACACAACTACTAAGCGTGGAGCCGGGTCGGCTGACCCCAGAGTCAACCTGCAGCTCGCACTCTGAGATGACTCATCACATCTACCACAGATGCCGCGCTCCTCAACTGCCCTCAGAAACCACTTCCTGCACTGGGCTGGGCTGGGCCGGGCTGGTGGAGGTCAGGGGGTGGGGGGTGAACTGGCGTTTCCCTCCATCTCAGGGTGGTCCTTACAAAGGATTTTCGGAAAGAGCCCTGGACATAATGCCGGAAGACCTGGGCTGGAATCCTGACCCCCTCATTTGCTAGCTGTGTGATCCCAGACTATCACTTCTGGGGACCAAGCCTGAGACAGGACAGGAAAGTGCTCTGTGAAATGGAAAGTCGTCGGAGAAAGGGAGAGAGGCTACTAGAATTCCCACATGGCCATTTGACCTCCAGGCTTGCCTATTGAGACGGGGTTGCTCCTTCAAGTTTGGCATGCCTCTGGGTCTCTGGCTCGATGCCGGCTTCCAGGAACCCCTGCCCAGCCTCAGTCAGCTCCTCAGGCCTGGCTTCTTGACACCCAGAGGCTGAAGCCACCGCCCTGCCACAGGGGCCTCCAGGCTGTCCTCCTTCCCTGCCCCCACTGCAACAAGTTTGGCAAAGTCCAGGAGAACGGAGGCAGCACCTTACAGTGGGGAGAGCTCTGGATACTGTTGCCCACTTCACACTTACTGGCTAGGTGACCTCGGGGGTAACCTTCTGGGCCCCAGTTTCCTTAGCCGTAACACAGGATGCTGTGCGAGGAGTGATGTACACCCAGAGCTCGGCACCGTGCTGGTACACAAGCACTCCACAGGCGGCAGCCGCAACCAGCGCAGCACGGCCCGCTTTGACATTTCCTTCCCTGCGTTTCCTCCGACTAGCCGATGACCCCCCCTTCTCCGCTGCATCACGGGCCTCTCGGCATGTGTCCTGTTCACTGGAAACTGCTCCAGCCCCCTCTCACCGCAGGCCCGCACGCTCCCTCGAGCACTCATCCAACTCCCCAGGCAACAAGTACCATCTGTACCATCTGGTCATGGACAACACCCAGTCCCCGCTGCCAGCCCAGACCTGTCCTTTCTCAGCATGTTCTAGGCTCTGTGGATACAAGAATAAGAAAGACGTGATCCCTGTCCTGATGGAGCTTACAGGCTGGAGAGGAAGGCCTGGCATGAACCAAGTCATCACCCACGGAAACAGTTTGAAAAACACTGATCCATAGTGAAGGAAAACCGTAAGGTCCCGTGAGAGAAGAAAGGGGCGTGTGGGAAGGGCCACCCTGTGGAAGGACACGGAGGCTTAAATCTGCTCCGTGGGCAGGGACGAGCTCATGAGGGAGCAAACAGCACAGGCAAAGGTCCCGAGCCAGGACGGCGAGCGCCCTGGGGGACAGAGAGGACACCGTGTGGCTGGAGCCCAGGCACGGACATGGATACCTCCTTCCAGATATCCCACCAGTGCTCCCAAGTCAATGACCCCACACTGAACTCCTGACCTTCCCCCAAGTCCATTCCTCCTCTCGGAGTCTCTGTATCAATGATGCCACCACCTGCCCGAACCAGAGACCTGGGTATCGTTCTCTCCTCACTGCCACCCCACGGCCAATCACCAAATCCTCCTTGATGGTCTCTCGTAAAATCGAAAGAATCTTTCCACTGGGGGAGGTTATGTGCGCGCAGGGACAGGAAGTATTGGGAACTCTCTGTACTTTCCTCTCAGTTCCTAAAACTACTCTGAAAAATAAAGTTGATTAAAAAGAAAGAAAAGAATCCGCTCTCACCGTCTCCACTTACCACCACCTGCCTCAAGACCATGACATCTAGCACTGGGATCGATGCTGACCTCCCCGCCGTGGTCCACGCCCCTCTGCTGCTTCTCTGTGCCCTGTCAGAGGAGTCTTCTAGATGCAAATCTGACCCTGTCACTCCTCGGCTTAAAACCTTGACGTGGCTCCCCACTGCCCTCCCAATAAAGCCCAAATTCTGTAGCCCTGGAAGACGCTGGGCTTTGTCTCTCCCTCTAGCCTCACCTCTCCCCGCTCCCCATTTTACGTGTTGATGATGCATGAATGAACGAATGGATGGACAAATGAATGGGCAATCCAATAAACTTCACAGACCGTCTAGATTCTTACTACCCAAAGTGGGATGTGTGAAGCAGCAGCAGCAGCAGCAGTCCTATGAAATACAGAATCTCAGGCCTCAGTCCACACTTACTGGATCAGAACCCACATTTAACCAAAATCCCAGGTGACTCATTTGCATATTCAAGTTTGCAAAGTACTGATCCAGACTATCGGTTCTCAACACAGAGATATACTTTAGAATCACCTGTGGAACATTTAAAAAAGATCTATATCTGGGCCCAGTGCCAGACCTACTGGATAAGAGTCCCCAAAAGTAGGGCCCAGGCATCTTGACCTTTTTTGACTCCCCAGAAAATTCCGGGAGCTGCCTCCATTAACAGACAAGGTGACTAAAGCCCAGGGAAGGGAGGCGATATGCCCAAGGTCACACAACAGAATCGGGACTAGAATCCAGACCAGAACCTAGTTTGGTACCAGTTCCAGTACACGGCACTTCCTCTGTAATGGAGCCCATGTGCAAGAGGCAGGACCTCGGCAGCCCCTGGTCCAGGCTGGGCAGCTGACAAGCCTGCTAGAGTCAGCTACCCGTTCACGCTCCCTATGAAGAGAGGCCCAACTGCAGGAGGAGAGAGTGGAAGGAGGGGGAATTTGACCGCAGACGGAAAATTCTCTGTCCCTAAGGAATCACACAACACCTCACTGATCTGTCGGGGGTTCAGGAAGGCAGGCAACACACCAGAGCAGGGAGCATACCCATTGTACTGAAAGCAGTACTGAGGCACAGAGGAGAAGCAGCTCACCAACATGCAGGGAAGAGGAAGCCCTGATGAGTGAGAAGAGAGGGAGCCCTCTTAGAAACCTTCCCTACTCTTGGCAATGTCACCTGGCTAAGTCAGAAGAACATGCCCTCAGGCCTGGCCTTTGGAGCGTGCTGAGATGCCCACCACCCTCCTGGATGACCAGCTTCTCACCAGGCAGGGGAAGCAGCTCCCAAGGTCTGGGTTTCCAGTACTGTGCCCCCCCCCCGTCACCACCTCGCCAAACCCCTTCTCTTCTCGGGTCTTCCGTGTGCGTGGGGGGCCTGGACTCACAGTCTCTGCCCCCAACCCCGCCGCCCCAAAGACCCCTTCTACACCTCCGGCCTTATGCTCATCTGAAAGCCACGCGAGTGGAGAACAGAAGTTTCCCCAGTCTCTTCCTGTCCCTGTGGTGACTGATGCCTCCGTCAGAAAGCGAGCGCGGCCCCATGGGCCTCTCCTACCCCACCCTGGGGCTCTCTGCTCAAGATCCAGTTCTCCTGTGAGTTCCACCACCACTCCCTTCCCACCTGACACCCTCTTTCTCTCCCTGATCCAGATGTGTGCACGTGCACTGTCTCATTTCCTTATTATCTCAACCTTCTGAAGTCCACTTCCTGCCCATCTCCTGCAGCCCAGTTAAATGCTCCCTGGGATACCCTGGCTAGGGGGCTCTCTGCTCTCCTGCCAATGCCTGGCCTGCACTGCTGTCATGGTCCCAGTCAGGTTCTGCTCTGGCTCATTAGGATTGTGTCCCTGGTTTACTCACCCCCACCCCAACCCCCAGAGATACTCAGCAAATACCTACAGAGCCCCAGTCCTGTGCCAGGGCCTGTGTGGGGCACCAGAGACAAACGGTGGCAAGACACATGTCTTTCCCCGAAGGCACTGGGTCTCCAGGTGAGAGAACCAGGTAAGGGGCCCATGTCAATCTCCCACCGACCCACCACCACCCCAAGGGGCTATGGAAGCACAGAGACAGCAGGAAAGACTGGGATGGCTCTTGGAGGAGGTTGGGAAAGGGATGGGAGAGGGTATCCAGGCCAAAGCCAGAGACAGCATGGAATATTTGAGGAAGTGCAGGTGGTTCCATGGAGCAGAAGCATGGCTATGTTAAGGAATTCGAACTTTACCCTGAAAGCGAAGTTTACTTAGTGCTGTAAAGATAAGGAAGGTGGAGCTAGAGACGGTGGAAACAGAAAACAGTGAAAAAGATGGGTGGAGAGGGGAAGAGAGAAAGCATTAATTGAGCATCTACTAGACAGTAGGCACTGCAACAGTTGCTTTACCTACACTTTCTCATGTCTAGCAACATTATGAGGTCGGTAGCAAAACTGGCCCCATTTTACAAATAAGGAATCTGGGACTCAGAAAAGTTAAGTAAGTTACACAACTTCAAAAACTGAGTAAGCAGAGGACTCAGAATGTAAACGTGGTCTGCTGGCCCTAAAGCCCTGCTACTTCTCCTGCCCCATGATCTTCTTTCCTGCCCCCTTCACTGCCCTTCCTCTCTCCCTCCCTCTCTGTCTTCAAAAGACCTTACCAAGCTCCCACCAGGGCCTAGGCACTGTGCTAGGCAGTGGTGAGCAATAGTGGATGCGGGGTCCCTGCTCTTACCCCAGATTAGTGGCGACTGAGGGGCAGGTGTCTGACTCGCCGGGTGAGGGCAGGACTGCTACGGAATTACATACACCTGGTGACCCTCCCAAACCACCTCCCGCCCGGGGACCCCTTCATGGGCGGGAGAGTCAGAAGCGTGTGGTTTCTCTACGATGTTCTACACTAGGCTGCTCAAACACGAAAGCTCTGCCAAGCTAGGAGGACCTCAGGGAAGGGCACACGTAGCACTGTGAGCAGGAGACCGGGATTGGGAATCAGGCAGGCCTGCGTTGAATCCCACTTCCTAACCGTGTGACCGAGTCAGCGATGCCTCTCTCGCAGGGATGCCGTGACAGGGGGCAGGAGGCAGGACCTGGGGCACAGCAGTGCTCAGCCCATGGCCATGACCTTCCTCTCGACTCTCTGTCATGTCAGGCACCGGAGACCAAGCCCAAAATCTCAGGCTTAATTGCAAGCAACAGCTCGGATAACGGGGAGCACTTTCAGAGCCAGGGGTGGAGGAGGGAAGCCTATTGCTGGTGAAGAACAGGGGTCTGGAGACATACAAATCCAGGTTCAAATCCTGGCCCTGCCACCGCCTAGCTCGGCGCCCTTGAGCACGCTGCTTAACCTCTTCAAGGCTCAATTTTCTGATCTGTGAAATGGCGACAGAAGTAGCAAGTACCCAGACCATGATACTGTTGGGAGACCATCCAGATAGAGGGGCCTGGCACGTAGTGGGTACTCATTAAACATTTGCAATTCCTGTAATCATCATCATCATCACCAGTCCCTTCCCCTGCATCCACTCCAGGAGAAGGCACTTGACATATTCGGGCCACAGCCCTAGGGTGGGGGCACTATTATTATCTGTACGTTTCAGGGGAGAAAACTGAGGCCCATCCCAAAGGCCCTGGAGGCTGGTGGGTAGCCAAGCTGGGTAAGTATGGCCCACTGCGGGGCTCCGGGCCAAGCGACTCCCCTCTCTAGGCCGCTCTCTCCTGGAGGAGGTCTGTCCAGCTCTGAATCTCAGCCAGCCTGGAAGGGTCTGTCCTCAGGGCCCAAGGTGAGGCCGGGATCCTTGTGGGTGCATCAAGGGCGGGAGAAGCAGAAAGCACCCCCTTTCCAGAGATCCACCCCCCCACACCCCAACCTTGTCCGTCTGCTCCAGTTCCTAAACTATTCCTCCTTCAGGGCCTGCAGTGCTGGCGGCACTGGGTGGCGGCTGGGGTTGGAGTGGCGGGAAGCTTTTCCACTCAAGGACACTGGAATGTATATCTGGCCACTGGACTCGGCCGCAAACCTGCAGCCAAAGGCCACCCTCCAAGGCCCCAGGCACACTGCTACCTCTGCCACTGCTTCTCTGAAGAAGACATGCTCTGTCTCTGCTGAGGGGGATGTCAAGGCTGGGTTTGTCTGGGTTGACAGCAGGCTCCAAACTCATCCTCCTGTCATGGGACCGTCTCTCATCTCTCTTATACGAACCTGACTATACTCCCCTCCAGCTTAAATCCACCGCAACCCTCTGGTGTCCCAGCTCCTTCCCCTGTGTGTCCTGTCCCTGCCAACCGGCCTCTCCACCACACCACTTCTCCCCTCTTCCCTCCAGCCAGGCTGAACTGTTGGTAGTTCCCCAAGCACACTCCTCTCAGGCACCTCTAAATCTGTGCTAACTGCCCTTCCTCCCAGAACCCTCTCCCCTCCTCTGTCCACCTGGTGAACTCCTACACATCCTTCAAAACTCAGCTCACCCTATTGCCCCTTGATTTCTGACAAAGGTGATAGGGCGACAGTGAGAAAGGATGATCTTTTGAATAAATTGGATATCCACCCAGAGGAAATGAGTCTTGACCTCTACGTCCATCCTACGTAAGAATCTATTCAGGTGGATTTCAGAGCTAAATATGAAACATAAAACAATAAAACATCCAGAAGACAACACAACAGAATATCTACAACCTTGTAATAGGCAAAGAAACAGGATTCAATGAGCATTCTCCAGAGACAAAGAGTGACAAGTTGGCTGCGTTAAAATGAAGAACTTCTATTCTTCAGAAAAGAGTGAAAAGGCAAGCCACTGAGTGGGAGGAGATATTTGCAATGTGCATATCCAACAATGAACACATATCCAGAATATTTTTTAAGCTCCCTCAAATCAATAAGAGGATCCAATAGAAAACTGGAGAAAAGACTTGAAGAGGCACTTCACAAAGAGACGATCCAAACGGCCAATCAACATACGAAAAGGTGCTAAACCTCATTAGTCACCAAGGAAATGCAAATTAAACCCACAATCAGATATCACAATAGCTAATGCCAATTCTGTTGGTGAGGACGTGAAGCAACAGGTGCTCTCCTATGCTGCCTGAAAAGGGTGTATTGGTGTCACGCTTGAGAAAATCATACAGTGGTCTCAGAATGGGAGAAAATATTTGCAAATGAAGCAACCGACAAAGGATTAATCTCCAAAACATACAAGCAACTCATGCAGCTCAATATCAAACAACCCAATCCAAAAATGGGCAGAAGACCTAAATAGACATTTCTCCAAAGAAGATATACAGAATGCCAACAAACACATGAAAGGATGCTCAACATCACTAATCATTAGAGAAATGCAAATCAAAACTACAATGAGGTATCACCTCACACCAGTCAGAATGGCCATCATCAAAAAAATCTACAAACAATAAATGCTGGAGAGGGTGTGGAGAAAAGGGAACCCTCTTGCACTGTGGGTGGGAATGTAAACTGATACAGCCACTATGGAGAACAGTGTGGAGGTTCCTTAAAAAACTAAAAATAGAACTACCATATGACCCAGCAATCCCACTACTGGGCATATACCCAGAGAAAACCATAATTCAAAAGGAGTCATGTACCACAATGTTCATTGCAGCTGTATTTACAATAGCCAGGACATGGAAGCAACCTAAGTGTCCATCAACAGATGAATGGATAAAGATGTGGCACATATATACAATGGAATATTCCTCAGTCATAAAAAGGAACGAAACTGAGTTATTTGTAGTGAGATGGATGGACCTAGAGACTGTCATACAGAGTGAAGTAAGTCAGAAAGAGAAAAACAAATACCGTATGCATACATACATATATATGGAATCTAAAAAAAAAAAAAAGATCAGAAGAACCTAGGGGCAAGACGGGAATAAAGATGCAGACCTACTAGAGAATGGACTTGAGAATATGGGGAGGGGGAAGGGTAAGCTGGGACAAAGTGAGACAGTGGCATGGACATATATACACTACCAAATGTAAAATAGATAGCTAGTGGGAAGCAGCCGCATAGCACAGGGAGATCAGCTCGGTGCTTTGTGACCACCTAGAGGGATAGGCAGGGTGGGAGGGAGGGAGATGCAAGAGGAAAGAGAGATGGGGACATGTGGGTTTGCATAACTGATTCACTGTTATGAAACAGAAACTAACACACCACTGTAAAGCAATTATACTCCAATAAAGATGTTAAAAAAAAGAAAATTATACAGTGGAATCTACTAAAGCTAATTATATACAACTTTATGACTGAGCAATTGTAAACCTTAGGTATTTACCCAACAGAAAAGTATATTACAGTGCATCAAAAGACATGTATGAGAATATTCATAGTAGTACTATTCATGATAACCTCCAACTGGCAACAACCCAAATGTCCATCAATGATAGGATGGATAAATTGGGGCACCTATATTCACACAGTGAAATACCACACACAGTGGGGGTGAACGGAATAAAACTGAGTACAATAATACTGAAGGATTCACCATCAAAATGCTGATCCAAAGAAGTCAACATAGAAGAATACATACTCAATGATTCCACGAATACAAAATTCAAAAACAGGCAGCACTACTCAGTGAGAGAAGGCAAGAAAAGGGTTACCCTTTGAGGTGGCAGTGACTGAGGGGTGGGGCGCGGCCAGGGGCGGGGTAGGTTCCCAGGGTACTAGAATGTTCTGTTTCTTGACCTGGAGAGTTTATTCACTTTGTGAAAATTCATTGGCTACATACTTCTACCCTTGCTGTCTTTTACATTTCAATATAAAAGTTTATTTCAAAAGCAAATAAAAGCCCTCATCCTAGGGCCTGATAGCACATTCCAGCTGATTCTTCCCTCCCAGCCCCAAAGCTGCTGTGCCCCCTCCCATTCAGCAAATGCCCGCTCAGTGTCAGACTCCATGCCGAACACCTCACTTCACCCACATCATCCCATTCAATGACAGCCACCAGTAAGGGAAGGTGCCAGGGGTAGCCCCGCTGCCCCCATGCCTCAGTGTCAGCACGCACGCAGCCCTCTGCGTACACACCTCATCTCATCACCCCAGTGAGGTTGGGCCCCTGCTTGAGGAAATGCAGGCACCGAGAGTTTCTGTGTCTTACCCAAGGGCGCCCAACTGTAGAGAGGGAGAGCCTGCCCTCAAGTCCAGAGCCCATGCACCTGCATACAACATTATTCGGCCACCACTGCGATAAGTCGCAGCATGTGGATGGACACACATAGGCAATCTCTATGGTCAGGCAGGAATCATGTCTACACCCTAGTGGGGTGGGCAGACTGGGATGGAGACCTCCTCCTTCGATGGACAAGCATCTGTGCATCTGGATTCAGTCTCACCTCCTGCAGGGTCTCCCGGGCTGGGTTGGAAGCTTCCCCAGGGTTCCCTCTCCACGAGTCTCCCTGTCAAAGCTGTCTTGTTACCATCCATTACACGCCCATCCCTGGCACTAGATTAAAGATTGGACCTATACCTCCAGTACCTGGCCAGTGCACCGTACATAGTGGGTGTTAGACACATGTGGAGGGAAGAGAGGGAGACAGGCAGAGAAAGCAATTACAGAGCCGCTGTTTGAATCAACTGGGAACTTCATTAATCGAGGTGTGAGCAGTGAAGGTTTTGGAGCTCTGCGCGGACACAGTTACAACCCTTGACTAGAGGAGTGGGACAGGCACGCCACCTTCCATTCCAGTGTTCTCCCCGTGGCTGCCTCCAGCCTTTTTTCAAGGTTGTGGCCAGCCATTTGGCTCCCAGAGGCTCTGCCCAGCTCTTCCTCTGCCTTTCCCCATGCCTCCCACCCCCTGCCACCCTGCCCCGAGTGTGTGAGTTCTGCTATCAGCCCGAGGTTAACCGCACCAAGAGATAACCAAGGACGCCACAGAGAGCCCTGGCTACGTAGGGGAGAGCGCGCCCAGTTCCAAATAACTTCCTGCACTCCCCACCTTTCTAAGTTGGGAGCCGCTGACAGTTTTCCGGCAGCAGCCTGAGCCCCAGTGCCAGGTGCGGGCAGGCCAGCCCGTGGCAGAGGGAGAGGGGAGAAGCCCAAGGCCATCTGGAGCAGAGGGCACACCTGGCAACTCTCCACACATCTGGAGTGATGACCTCGGCCCACTGCCAGAGGAAGAGGGTCTCCTGGGACCCCTTCTCCTCTCCTCCGTGCCTGGAAGCTCCAATTTCTCAAGCGGCTTGTGGCCCCAGCACCCCTTTCCCAATCCTGCCCCCACCAGCTGGTTGTTCAGGCAAAGGTGGCGACTCCCGGGGGCCGAGCCTGGCTGGCCTGCCGTGAGTGGCTCTAGCCTCTCCAGGCTGAGCCGTAAGCAGCCTCTTTATCCCTCGGAGGAATGACGGTTTTCCCTGAGCAATGACATCTTGGAAACGGCCTGGCTCCACAAACAACAACAAACCTCCCAGCCTCGGCCCAGGCTCCAGCTTGCAAGAGAAGGCTTCTGACCAGAAGGGCCTGAGGAACAGGTAGGGGGCCACTTCCCTGGGAAGCCGGACCCTGGCCTTGACCAATGACTCTCGGAACCCAGGAAGAGGAGAGCATCTGCAGAGAATGGAAGATTCTCTGGATGCCTGGAAGGGGCCAGGCAATACCTGGTCCAGTCCCTGGTTGCTCCAAAGGGGAAACTGAGCCAGAGAAAAAAAGCAGATTTGCCTGAGATCATCCAGTGAGCAGGGACCAGCCTGTGCCTCAGTCTCCAGCCTGTTGGCCAGGCCAGGGCTTTCTTTACCTGCACACGCTGCTTTTTCAGAGGAGAGCCGGGCTCTAGCTAGTAAATGCAACAGTCCTGGAAAGGAATGTGTCACTAAGGGAGTCCCCAAAAAGGGAGCATCAAGGTGAAAGCCAAGTACTCTGAGTCATCCAGCTGGTGTGACGGAGAGAAACCTGGCGGGGGGGACCCGGAGACCTGGGTTCTTGTCCCTGCCGTGCTGCTGAGTCGCATATAACCTCAGGCAAATCCTTCCTTTCCTGCCTCAGTCCCGTATCTGTCCAGAAGGCAAACAGACTCAGCTATTCTAGGGCCTTGGGAGACTGAACAGAAAGAGGCTCTCAGCGCCCCTAGGAACCCAGCGGGGCGTGGGCATTCCCTCCTCAGCTGCGCCTCTTCTGGGGGAGCCAGGCAGACCACTGGCTGAGAACCGCACGCTCCCCCAACCCTCCAATCCACCACCCTGGTTGGCACCATCCCAACAGGGCCCAATCTGAGCTCCAAGCTGCTGCAGTCTGTGCAAAGGACCAGGAGCACTGCATTCAAACTAGCTGGGGCTGCCCCTCCCACCCTCTGTGGCCCAGGCCATGGGATGGACACCACACCACCCAGCCCAGCACGATCCCAGCCCAGCTTTCCCTGTGGCCTCCGCCAGGCTGAAGCCAAGGTTCTCCCTGCCTTGTCTCCTATCAAAAATCCCATCCCCCAACCCGTGGCTCTGTAGAAGCAACCCTGCCATGCAGAAACTAGGACCCTTCCAGAGGGACTCCTCGCCAGGCCTCAAGCTGGTAGTGCCCACTGTCTGCCAGGCAGAGCTAGGAGATGGGTAGAAAGAGCTGACTTGGACGTCAGAGCTTGTCCTCAAGGAAACCCATCTGAGCCCTTTCCTATCATGCCCCAGGTCCCAGGCTGGGCCCTTGGGACCAAGGGATGAGTAAGGCTCAAATCCTACATGAATAAGACATGAAGCAACCACAGTGGGTACCACCACCAAGGGACAGACAGATTCCAACTGCAGTATTTGCTCTAGTCATGGAAGTCTGGGTAGGATTAAGACCTGGAGAGAAGAGAAGAGATGGGCTTTCCAGGCAGCGGGAACAGCACGTGCAAAGGCAAGAAGGCTAGGGGCTGGGGTGGTTTCACTGATACCAGATACTTATAATCAGAAGCCCCATCGACGATCTCTGGTTCAAAGAGACTCCCCAACAGGGGGTCACTCACCTCAGCTGCCCCCATCTTCACCATCCCCCTGCTGCAGCAGATGCCAGCCCGGGCCTGGAGCAGGCCCTGCTGTGGAACTTCGCTCCCTGAAGGGCCCGCCCTGGGCTAAGCCTTGCCACGTGCTAGGGCTGGCGAAGAGGGGAGGTGCCCCTTGGCTGGGCGTGGAGGACTCAAGCGGCCCTGGTGGAAACTTTGACTATGGCCGCAGTGCCCTGGCTGGGATGTCGCGGGCCCTGGCGGGTCAGACAGTGCAGCTCCTTCCTTCCAGGAGATATACCCACTCCAGCCACCTCGAGAGGGGAGCCAGATAGCCCCCAGCCGTGAGGCCTGAGGGCAGCAAGATGCTGCAAGTTTTTGGTGAGAGGCCCAGTGGCCCTGTACTTAGCTAGGCATCTCAAGCCAGGAACGCCACATTCAGAGCTGAGCACAGGGTAACGGCACCCACATATCCTGTCCTCACTGTTCCAGGAGACAGACGTCCTCCATCCTGGTCCTGGCCAGAGACCTGCTGTGTGAACTTGGGCACAGCCCCTCCCCTCTCTGGACCTGGGCTTTCCTCAGCCCTGAGGTCCCAGGGCACGAGGGTTCTTCTTGGACACCCCAGGACAAGCATAGAGATGTGAGGCCTCCAAGTTGATAAAAGAATTGGCCTCTGTCTGCTTACAGCGGCTTGCTCTGTGGGGTGAGCAGGTCCCTAACAATTATCCCCTTCCTTACTTACGGGTCTCAGCAGGAGCCAAAGGGGCAGGTGCAAGACCTTTCCCAAGAGGCTCAGGAGGCAGAGCATCTCTGCTTGTACTTCCAGTGAACATAACAGCCGAAGCCGCAAGGATCAGATGCGACCCCACCCCCAGTCCAGCCCCTGAGACCACCTCCTTCCCCTCACGGAACTAGGCAAGAACAGCCATCCTGGTGCCTCGTGTGTGGTCAGCATCCCTGACAAGATCGCCAGCAGCGCTGGCTGAGCGTTCCCTCCCTATGCAGTGGCCGGACTTCTGCTCACCAAACATTCATTTCCCTCAGAAAGAAAAGCCAGCTGACCAGCCTCGAAGTGGGAGCAGCACACAGCGGAAGCACGCCCCTAGCCCTGCAGGCTCCCTCCCACCCACCCGAGACAGACAGACGGACAGACAGACAAGCGCGCGCGCACACACACACACACACACACACACACAGAGCTATCTCAGAGCAGAACACACATGGTTTGGTTGCAACATGCCTACCAATGGCTGCCCTGGGGAAGAAACAATAGAAACAGGGGCACGGGGTGCCCTGGACAAGAGCCCCCCGCCCGCCATACACACACCCTGGCACCGAGGCACCTACCCAGCACACTCCAGCAGGGACCCGGGGACTCCTGGATGCCGCTGCTGCCAGCCCGCCCGCCCGCGCGGGTCTCCGCCCAGCTCCGCCCGCCCGCCGGCGGGCGGGCGGACGGGCGGGCAGCTGTGGCAGCTCCTGGTGGCGCGTCAAGCGGCTGCCTTCCGCAGACAGAGCTCCTTTGTGTCAGCAGGGCTATTCATGGACTTACCCAAGGTCCCCAGGGGCGCGATACCTGCCGGGAAAAGCCGAACCAAATGACCAGGTTCCCCTCCCACATCTAGGTGGCTTTTTCAAACCCTTGCATCACTCGTCCCGCCTCCTCTTCCTCTTCCTCCAGCGCGCTTCCAAAACACACACCCTGTCCAGCCCGCTGCTGCCACTCTGGAGAGAGGTTGGACTTCTTTCTTCCATCAAATAGAAAACTCTGTAATTTCCCAAGACACTTTCATCTGAAAAGGAGCCCGGGATGTCTCGAGGAAGAGTCCTCGGCCACCCCGTCCTTCAGCCTGCGAGGGGCCCGGACGGCTCCTGGGTTACAGGCTCACACGCACCAGCCCTGGCTCCCCTGCCATCAGTCCCCAGGCCCGGGGCTGGCCCCCCCGGAGTGCCGCTCTGGAGGGAGAGGCATCTATGGCTCACAGCAGCATTCCCTGGCACTGGGATTCCCAGCCGGCTGTTCCCCACACACATCCCAAGGGCTCCCCCAGCTGGGGCAGCGCGACCCCACTGGCCGCAGCTCCGGCTCTCCGGCAGGACCAGGACGGAGCCAATCATGGAAACCTCCCGGCGCCCTCCCACCCCCACATTGCTCTCGTCCCAGTGGGTGGCTGCAATTTAACCCAGGGTCCTGCAACCGACCGGCACTGACTCCAAGAATGCCACCGCCCCCGGGGGCCGGGGGAGCGGCTGCTTCAGTCATCTCCCAGCAGCACCATCAGCGCAGCCCAACACACATGTTTTTGTTTAGCACTTCTGTGTGCCAAATCCGGGCAAGCAGAGATGGACAGAGAGCTTGGGGCTTCCTCCCCCCGGGACGGTGGCTGCGAGAAGCATGTTACAACAGCCCAAGAGTCAGGATCACAAGTGAAGGAGAGGTCCCTAACAGAGGGACCGCGGGGGGCAGAGGAAGAGCACTGGACTGGGAGGCAAGGGTCCCCAGCTCAGGTCCCAGCTCCAGCCCTGGTTGACTGGGTGCGCTGAGCAAGTCCCTGCCCATCTCTGAGCCTGGATTTCCTCATCTGTAAAATGGGGCTGACAACCCTTGACCTACCCACCTGAGGGGTTAACAGAGGATTCAGCGATCCCGGGCCAGGCACCATTTTGAGAGTTCGGCCTTCGTTAATTCATTTAATCCTCATCGGCACCTTGTGAGGCAAGTACTGGTATTACGCTATCTGCAGATGAAGAATCCAGCGTAGGGAATGGTAGTGGAAGCTGCCCACAGCTTGCTGTTTGAAGACCAGTAGGATCTGAAGACCGGTAGGTCCAGCTCCAGGGCGCCCACTCGAAACCACCGTGCAGCCCCACAGGAAGCTGTCCTGCCAGCGCAAAGCTGTTTGATGCTGAGGCTACGGCTGCTGCAGTTGGTTGTCTGATTTCAACAAACACACCCTGGGCTGCGCCTGGGGCTCAGGTCAGGGGTGTCTGTCCCATAGCCAGTTCCAACCTGAACATGCTTACCACCCAAGTGGCAGGCAAACTGGATGTCAGCCCAGAAAAAAATGGGGCAGGAGGAGCCCCTATCCTCCTTTCCCACCTCACCCTGCCTCGGCCACCCTAGGCTGAAGTGCTGTTCCTCTGCCTCTTAGTCTCCCTGCACTAGTCTCAAAGTCTCTGAATGTCTATCTCTGCCTGCCTCCTTGACCCTGTCTCTGACTCTCTATTCCTGTCTCTCTCACACATACCAGCATGTTCACGCATGCTGACATAAGAAAACATCCTTTATTAGGGTCAACTTGGAACAGCCCTCATCTGAGCTGGGCACTTCCCACTCCAATCAACACTTTGCCTTGTCCCTGGGGGCAGAGCCAAGGCAGTCCTTGCAGGGCCCAAGAACCCTCCAGATTGGACGGCTCTCATCCTGCAGGTTCCTGGGAAACAGGGCCCATTCTTGTCCTGGGAAACTAAGGAGGTGAGAGTCTCAGGAGACGGCTAGTTCCAATGGGAGGCTGATGGTTCCCAGGGCGGAATTTCTGGTGCTTAGGATAAGATTCCTTAGGGTGGAGAGCCTGAATATAAGGTTCCTTGAGATGAGAGAAGTCTATGAGTTCAGCTGAGTCTTCACCTCTCAATCAACAAACAGTTTCGGAGCACCAACTACGTGCCAGGTTCTGTGCTGGGCCCTGGGGATGCGGTGGAGAACAGGCAGAAAGGGGCCCTGCACTCGCCAAGCCGGCAGCTTAGTGATGGAGACAGACATCAGGCTCACAGTCAGACTAGCCAGCCCATCATTAGACACTGTGCCACAGCAGCCCTGCCAACCCCGGGCACTGAGTCCAGAACAGACCCAGAATGCATTCATCAGTACTCTGGACCACAAGGACAGTGAGGAAAGGGCACAGCACTTCAGTGTCCTGAGGCCCAGAAGCAGGCCAGGCCAGGCTAGGAGAGCATCTAGTGCCTGGGGAGCCCAGGCGGCCACTGCCCACTGCCTCTCCATAGCTCCAGACACAAATCAACAAAGCATGTGGACCCTCCCAGTGTACAGCCTGGGGCAGGACGGGAGAGTCACTGTCAGTCAGGCTATCTAAGCCAAAAGGGTCCTTGGAGATCTTTCACTCTATAAATATTCCCTATTTACAGCCAGAGAAACTGAGGCCCAGAGAGGGTTAGTGACTTTCCCAAGGAAACAGAGCAACTGAGAGGCAGGGCTGGGACCAGAGCTTGCTAACTGCCAGTCCAGTGCTCCTTCTGTTGCACCCCAATGCTTCTCAGACCTATGTAAATGATGGTGCTATTCAGTACAGGAGGACTTGGGATCTAGGGAACAGCGAGATCCAGGTGGCCCACAGGCCACAGGATCAGCACCTGGGCCCTCAGAGCCTGGGCCCCATTTATTGATCTCCATATTTTATTTAACAAACACTTATTTGACGGTACGTGTCAGCACTGTTCAGAGCACTTCCCAATTACTGACTCATGAAATCTTCATAACCCTATCAGATATGATGTCTACTGTCCCCATTTTACAGATAGTTAAACAGAGGCGGAGAGATAATGAAACCTGCTCAAGGTCACCAGTAAGTGCACAGCTACAGATCAAACCCAATCCACTATCCGCTGTGCCCTGCCCCACTGCACAGGGCGGCCATGGAACAGAGCCCTCCAGCTACATACTGAGAAGCCAGTTGGCTATACAGCCCAGCCATGCAGGCAAACGTCTCACTGTTCAGGCAAGCTGGCAGCAGCTTCCAGAGCTAGGACCAGGGAGGGTTAGCAGGGAGCCAGTGTATGTGCACTTCCCATTTTAAGAGAAGCAGCACCCCCAGGCAGAGCCCAAGGCTCCAGGGAGACGCAGCAGCAGCAAGATACAGCCCAGACACCCCGGAAAGGCCGTTCCCTGCAGCTGCGCCGCAGCAAGGCTCCATCTGTCTTCCCTCACTGCCTCCACTGTGTTAAGCCTGGTCCGCTCGGAATTGTGTTCGCAAGACCCCATCATGAACCCTGCACAGATGGAAACCCCCCCAACTTCCTTCCCCGCGCAGACTCCACCTGGGGGAGACTGAACCTTGGCAATACCCTCCTCAAAAAAAAAGAAGGGTACCTGCCAAAAGCTATTTAATGAGCTTCCCTGTGCTGGCTTCTGCTCCAAAGTCCACTGGGATTTTATTCCAGGGTGGGGAGGAGAGTTACGCCACTATGGCAGAAACTGGGCACAAAGCCAGGGAGATGTGGTCCCAGGAATTCCAGAGCTTATGACAGGCTAAGACCACCCCCAGCCCCCACCAGCAGCTGCTCAGGCTTTCACTGCCTTGGACAATGAAAGGGCCAGGCCTGTGCTTGGGTGATGGGGGTAATGAAAGCCAGGGCCGGGACACACTGGCCCCGACCTGCCCCTGCCCCACCCTGTTGCAGAAGAGGGCAAAGGCCCTGGGCGGCCCAGGGGAACTGTGGAAGTATCTGCATATGCCCCTCCAGCCCAAGCTTTGAATCTGCTAACCCACTTAGGAAGTTCTGGGCCTAAGACTCATTGGGTCTTACAGCCTTGGTTTTGGGGTCTATAGTCTCCATGCAGAAATGCCATCCCCACAGAAGAGTGGGCCAAGAAACATTTATTGGTTATTTCAATAACTACTGAATCCCTATTATGTGCTGGAGCCTGTACTCGGAACTATGGACACAGGCAGGGAAGCAGCCTGCTCCTGGGATCTGACTTGGAGGGTGGGCACAGCTGACCCTGGTGCTGATGCTTAATCAGGAACTGTCCTGCCATGTTCTGGCCTCTATGACCCTAACAGCAGGGCAAGGGACACAGTCTCCCACCGCTTGCTAAGGGCATGCTCCTGGCTCTTCCTGGGGGCACGTGCTGCAAGTGGAGTGCAGGTGAGTAGCACAGAGCAGGCATCCATCCTCAGGTTCAAACCCAGGGAGAGTTTTGGCCTGTAGTCTGCAGAACCCAGGGCAGGTCCCTTCCCCCTTACTGGTCTCAGTCTTCCATCCCTAAAATGAGGCCAGAGATGGGTGTCCAGTAGCGCCCCAGTTTCACTCCTCCCCTTCAAGAGTCAGTCCCAGGCCCCACAAGGTCCTCTCACTAAAGGATTAGGTTCTGTCAGTGGTATTTAGAAAGAGCACAGACTTTGCAGCCTAAAAGAATCTGAGTGTGAGTCATCTTCGGCAAGTCGCTTTAATGTCTCTGAGTCTCGGTTTCCACATCTGTAAAATGGGGCTATTACCATCTGCCTCAATGGGCCCTGCGGAAGACTAAATGAGATAGTGCATATGGAGGGCCTGTTGCTGTGTTGTCATTGTTGCTGCTATCATCTGTCAAAGGACAGAATTGACCTTGAGTGGGTTGGTGAAAAGAGTAATGTTAGGACTTTCCTGGTGGCGCAGTGGTTAAGAATCCACCTGCCAATGCAGGGGACACGGGTTTGAGCCCTGGTCCGGGAAGATCCACATGCTGAGGAGCAACTAAGTCCGTGCACCACAACTACTGAGCCTGCACTCTAGAGGCCACGAGCCACAACTATGGAAGCCCGCACACCTACAGCCTGTGCTCCACAACAAGAGAAGCCACTGCAATGAGAAGCCCATGCACCACAACAAAGAGTAGACCCTGCTCACTGCAACTAGAGGAAGCCCACGTGCAGCAATGAAGACCCAACGCAGCCATAAATAAATAAATGTATTTAAAAAAAGAAAAAAGAGTAATGTTAAATGTGAAAATATCTGTTGAGGGTCTAATAGATGAGAGCCTAACATGGTGCCCAGTTCTACTAATAGCTGATAATCACTAACATTTATTGAGCAACAGGCTACTATCATCATCCCCATCCTACAGATGGGAAAACTAAGGTTCAGAAAGGTTGCATGGCAAAGGCAATGGCAAGATAGGCAGCATGGCACCAAGGTGTATGCTCTTAAGCTGTATTCCCTGCCCTAATTCATGTTCCCCAAATGTCTCCGCCCTTCACATGTGTCTCTTCCTCAGCAACTTCAGGCAGCAAGGGCAATCCCCAATCTGCTCATGGGAACTGCATCTCCCAACGACAGCCAGGGGAAGCCCACGTGCAGCAAAAGCCAGCAGACAAAAGTCCCCCCGGAGAGCTGGTCCTGAGAACCGTCGCTGGCCTGGGGCACGCATCACAGCCACCAAGCATCATCCTGACCTTGGGCGCTGCAGTGGCACAGGATGGCCAAGAGCCACGACCATCTCCTTTCCTGGCCCCAGTCCAACCAGCCACTCACTGGCCTGGGATTTCAGGCTCTTGGGAGCAATCCTCGACCCAATGTGCTTGTGCCAGCTCCAGGGTCAGGCCGTCTTGACTACTGGAGTTCCTGAGAAGTGTTCGGCACAGATGTGGAGGTCAGCCCTGTGACCTTGGCCGCTAAATGCAGTTCACCCCCGGACTCCCCCGAGTTCACCCCTTGCTTGGACTGTTGGGCCTAAGGCCGGGTCACCAAAACAGAGGGTCAGCAGATGAAAGACTGGACTGAAATGCTGGCTTTGCTGCTGTTTTCTGCAGGACCTGGGGCAAGGCCAGTCCCTTCCTTGGGCCTTAATTTCCCTATCTCTAAAATGGGTGCTAGGGTTGGACGAGATCAGTGCCACCCAGCATGTGGTCTGCAGGATGCACTGGTCCATGAACTGCTTGTTACTGGTTTACAACAAGATAAGCAGCAAAATCAAGAGTGTTTGGAAACTTCTGTAGCAATTTGACATTGCCATGACATCCAAGTGCAAGACAATGGACGGGTCTGATTGAATACTTATAAGGCTAGTTCGGGTGCTGTCAAACCAGCATGAGATACCATATACAGTGTGTGTTTTAACAAAAGTATAAGGCTCTTCACCGCAGGTGATTTAAGAAGCCCTGGTCAAAAATGTCCTTGTTTCCACAAGAACTCACTAACTAGGCCTCTAACATAGCACTCACACCTACAGCGGGACTCATGATCCTGTCACCCAAATGTTTCCCTCTCCACTGCTGCCAGCTCAGAGAACGGCACCACCAATCACCTGTTTGCCTGAACCAGACTCATGGGCGTCATCCCTACTACAAACTCTCCCCCCACCCACCTACTCACCAGATCTTGCAGATCCCACATCCTCCACATCATGCGGATCTCACCTCCCGATCCCTGCTCCCTGCACCCTAGTCCAAGGCACCAGCACCTCTTCCCAGGGTGAGGGCAACAGCCTCCTAACTGCTCCCTGCCTCTCGCCTTGCCATCCTCTACGCCATTCTCATCAACAAGGCTGTGAGCTTTCTATGACACACATCAAACACAGAGCTCCCAGCGCCCCAGGATAAAGTTCAGACTCCTTACACAGCCTCTCGGACCCTGAACACTCCTCCAGCTGACCTCGTGCTTCCTTTTCCCCTCCCTCATGCCCCCACGCACACTGGTCTGCCTTAAGGTCCTCACCTAGAGTGATCCTTCCTACATCCCAGCTCCTGCCCCTTGACTCACATCCCTGACCAGATCCTCCCAGTAGGTGCCCTCACCGGGCCTTCTGTCACAAATGTCATCTTTTCATTATATATTGTTCATACTTGGTTGGGGTGTGTCTTTCCTCCAATTGTCCTCTACCACACTAGACTAGTAATTAGCCCTATGGAGATGAGAACTATGTTGGTTGATGAACCACAAAGTAGAGGACATTTGCCTGGCCAGCTTCTATCTGTGCTTCTTTGCCATCTGAGGAACCACCCGTCCTTCCCCCACTCTCAAACCAGGTGATTCACGTGGAACTGACCCATCTCCCACTCCAGGGATGGCCATGTGACCCAGGCCACAGCCAATCACTTTATCCCATCCTATTGTCTTCAGTGACTGGGATAGGCACATGGTCCAGCTTGAACCAATAAGACTCAGACCCAGGATTATTGCTGAAATGATTGAGGGAGTCAAACTGTAAGGCCTTCATCCTGGTATTTCTGGCAACTATCTTCCATCACTAAGGGAGTGAGCCAACACATAAGCAGGTAGAGCCAAGAGATAGAGCGGGTGAAGCCAGTTCTTGGTGACATTGCTCAAGGTCTTGAATCCAGCTATGCCTGAAGGCTACCCTCTTAAATCCAATAAATTCCATTTCTTGGCTGAAGCTAATTTGAGTTGGATTCTTGTCACTTGCAACTGGAAGATTCTTGCCTAATATGTCCTGAATCACCAATGTTTAGCACAGTGTCTGACATACAATAGGTACTCTGGAATTATTTTTTCATTCATGCAGTCATTCAACAAATATTCAGCAGTGAGAAGGTGACCGGGTCTGCTTTATAGGAAGAATCATCTTGGCTGCTGTTTAGAGGGGTGACTAATGGAACAGGAGTAGAAACCAGGAGATCCACCAGGAGACCATGCAGTAGTACCAGGGACAGAGATGAGGCCTGAAGAGCACGGCTGCACAGAGGGAAAAGGGGGGAGGGGAAAATTCCCAATTCCGAATTCACTGGAGAACCTCTGATGATCTCTGCTCCTCTCTGGTCCTCAGTTTCTCAATCTCTTTCAGCTCCTTCATTCTAGCATCCCTATGTTTTCTCCTACTGCTTATAGAGTCCCTAGCTGTCAACACTCAAATTTGCACTGAAGGGTATTGAGGTCAGGGTCAGGGTCAAGTCTGGAGGTTGGTTCTGACAGGCAGGGAGTATAGCTCAGTAGCTAAGAACACAGGTTCTGAAGCCAGATGCCTGGGTTTGGATCATGGACTATACCTCCTAGCTGTGAGACCTTGTACAGTCTATTTAACCTCTCTGTTCCTTTGTTTCTTCACCTATAAAATGGGAATAATAACAACAGTGTTAAGCAGATTGCATATTACAGCAGAAGGAAAGTACATTTGATAAATATTAGGTGGTATTATTATTATTATTTGTAGTAGGAAATCCAAAAAGAGGAAATTTTAAAACATAGAAAATAAATTATTCCAAAAATCAGTAAAAAATTTCCTTGAACTAAGGGAAGACTCGGGTCTTCAGACCAAAAAGGCTTACCTAGTTAGTACCAGGAAAAATTACCAAAAGAGAGCAAACAACTAGAAATAATCTGGGGAAATTTCTAAATTCCAAAGACTAGAAAGAGAAATCCTGCTTGCTTCCATAAAGAAACTTTAGCGAATCAAGTGAGTACTGCACTTCTTACAACACCAAATGCTGGGACAATAGAGCCTTTCTCTCAGGTTTCTGGGGGAGGACTATTAACCTAGAATTCACTACTCAGGCAAAAGATGACTCAAACATGAGGGCAAATATTTTCAGACTTACAAAGACTAAGAAAGTATGCCACCCACAGATCCTTTCTGAAAAATTTACTCAAGAAAGCTCTCCAAACCAAAATGAATCAAAATCTAGAAGTCAAGAAAAAGATGCTGTGGGATACAAGACACTGGCAAGCAATGAAGCCAGAAACATTTATACACTTAACTACGGATGACATAATTGATGTTAAATGCAATTTTAAGTAAATGATTCTCAAAATGCAATAGAACTAATGTTTAAGAATAATAACAATCAGAAATAAAATTTCAGATGATTTCAGCAATAGCTAGGAGTCATGGAGAAGAGCAAAGAGAAGTATGGGCCAGCTTATTATGGGTTGTAGGACATGAGGACACGCTATTATAGATCTGGTGTCATTCTTTTTTTTTTTTTTAACATCTTTATTGGAGTATAATTGCTTTACAATGGTGTGTTATTTCTGCTTTATAACAAAGTAAATCAGCTATACATAAACATATATCCCCATATCTCCTCCTTCTTGCATCTCCCTCCCACCCTCCCTATTCCACCCCTCCAGGCGGTCACAAAGCACCGAGCTCATCTCCCTGTGCTATGCAGCTGCTTCCCACTAGCTAGCTATTTTACATCTGGTAGTGTATGTATGTCCATGCCACTCTCTCACTTCGTCCCAGCTTACCCTTCCCCCTCCCCGTGTCCTCAAGTCCATTCTCTAAGTCTGTGTCTTTATTCCTGTCTTGCCCCCTAGGTTCTTCAGAACCATTTTATTTTATTTTATTTTATTTAGATTCCATATATATGTGTTAGCATACGGTATTTGTTTTTCTCTTTCTGACTTACTTCACTCTGTATGACTGACTCTAGGTCCATCCACCTCACTACAAATAACTCGGTTTCGTTTCTTTTTATGGCTGAGTAATATTCCATTGTATATATGTGCCACATCTTCTTTATCCATTCATCTGTTGATGGACACTTAGGTTGCTTCCATGTCCTGGCTATTGTAAATAGAGCTGCAATGAACACTGTGGTACATGTCTCTTTTAATTACGGTTTTCTCAGGATATATGCCCAATAGTGGGATTCCTGGGTCGTATGGTAGTTCTATTTTTAGTTTTTTAAGGAACCTCCATACTATTCTCTGTAGTGGCTGTATCAGTTTACATTCCCACCAACAGTGCAAGAGGGTTCCCTTTTCTCCACACCCTCTCCAGCATTTATTGTTTGTAGGTTTTGGGGGTGTCATTCTTGATATTGAAATACGTTGGTTAAAGAGATATGGGTAAAATCACCAGCAGACTAGAATTAGGGTGTGTAACTTCAGAGGAAATTTTACAGAAGAATAATGAGAAGTTAGCCTTGGGCTATTTACTACTACTAAAACATATTATGAAGCTACAGTGATTAAGTCTCAGTATGATGTAGAAATAGACGAATAAATGAGGGAAACAAGCGAATTCAAAAATCAACCCACCAATGTGTGGAAATTTGGTCTATGATAAATGAGTAAAGGAAGGATAACTCAAAAAAATAGGTTTGGGGCGTCCCTGGTGGTGCAGTGGTTAAGAATCTGCCTGCCAATGCAGGCGACACGGGTTCGAGCCCTGGTCTGGGAAGATCCCACATGCCGCGGAGCAACTAGGCCCGTGCACCACAACTACTGAGCCTGCGCATCTGGAGGTTGTGCTCCGCAACGAGAGGCTGCGACAGTGAGAGGCCCACGCATTGCGATGAAGAGTGGCCCCCACTTGCTGCAACTAGAGAAAGTCCTCGCACAGAAACGAAGACCCAACAAAGAAAGAAAGAGAGAAAGGAAGGAAGGAAGGAAGGAACGAAGGAAGGAAGGAACGAAGGAAGGAAGGAAGGAAGAAAGAAAGAAAGAAGAAAGAAGCTTTCATTTAAAAAAAAATAGGTTTGGAAAAATTGGTCAACCACTTGGGGAAAAAATTAGTGAAAGTTCCATCTGACACCTGTCACTAGATTAAGTGCAGATGAATTAAAAATATGAATGTAGGGCTTCCCTGGTGGCGCAGTGGTTGAGAGTCCGCCTGCCGATGCAGGGGATATGGGTTCGTGCCCCAGTCCGGGAAGATCCCACATGCTGCGGAACGGCTGGGCCCGTGAGCCAAGGCTGCTGAGCCTGCGCTTCTGGAGCCTGTGCTCCACAACAGGAGAAGCCACAACAGTGAGAGGCCCGCATACCACAAAAAAATACATAAATAAATATGAATGTAAAACATAAAAGGTTAAAAGTACTGGAAAAGTATACAGAAGAATATTCGTTATAATTTTGGAGAGGAAAAGGCCTCAGAAAGTATAGCCCCCTACCCTCAAAAAACAGACTTGACTACAAAAATATTTGATTATTAAAAAATGTTAACTTCTCAATGATAAAAGATACTATAAATAAAGTTAAAAGATAAATGATAAACTGGAAAAAATATTTGTAACCTACATAATAAGCAAATGGTTAATATTCTAATATTACAAATAAAACAAATGCCCCAGTAGAAAACTGGGCAAATGATATGAACTGATGAGCCGAAGAAGAAATATAAATGACTAATAAATGTAAAAAGAAGCCCAACCTCACTAATAATCAAATAATTATATACAGCCACTATGGAGAACAGTATAGACGTTCCTCAAAACACTAAAAATACAACTACCATATGACCCAGCAATCCCACTCCTGGTCATATACCCAGAGAAAAACATAATTCAAAAAGATACATACACCCCAATGTTCATTGCAGCACTATTTACAATAGCCAGGACATGGAAGCAACCTAAATGTCCATCAACAGAGGAATGGATAAAGAAGATGTGCTACATATATACAATGGAATATTACTCAGCCATAAAAAGGAACGAAATAGTGCCATTTGCAGAGATATGGATAGATCTAGAGACTGTCATACAGGGTGAAGTAAGTCAGAAAGAGGAAGACAAATGTCACATATACTATTGCTTATATGTGGAACCTAGAAAAATGGTACAGATGAACTTATTTGCAAAGCAGAAATAGAGACACAGATGTAGAAAACTTATGGATACCAAGGGAGTTGGGGGTGGGATGAACTGGGAGACTGGGATTGACATATATACACTACTATGTATAAAATAGATAACTAATGAGAACCTACTGCATAGCTCAGGGAACTCTACTCAGTGCTCTGTGGTGACCTAAATGGAAAGGAAATCTAAAAAAGTGGGGATAGATGTATATGTATAACTGATTCACTTTGCTGTACAGCAGAAACTAACACAGCATTGTAAATCAACTATACTCCAATAAAAATTAATTAAAAAATTTTTTAATAAAAAGAAAGAGGGAGAACTTTAAGACTGATGTGAAAGGTTTATATGATATACTAAGTTTATGTGTATGGAAAAAATACTTGGAGGAACACACCAAACTTACAGCAGTGGCTATCAATGGGGAAAGGGCTTGGAGAATGGGAGATTTTCTTTATTTTATTCAGCTCAGCAATGTTTAGGATATATTTGTACAAATTTTGTACAAGTATATCAAGGAATATATGTAATGCAAATAAATAAATATTCCCATTTGTAATATAAATAAAAATTTTCAATTTCCTCAAATAAGTTTAACAACAAATGTACAAGACCAGTATGGAAATTTTTTTTTTCAAAACTTTACTTCGGAAATCTTAAAAGAAGATTTGCATAAATGAAGAGACATAATTCTATTGCTGGATGGGAAGACAGTGTTGTATAGACTTCAAAACTCCCCTTTTTGATGTATATTTTTAAATGTAATTACAATGCAAATCTCAATGAGATCTGGTGGGGAGAGGCAGGGAGGAGGTGGGGACTTAATAAAATTATATTGAATTGCATTTAAAAGAACAAATATTCATTAATCATTAGAGAAATGCAAATCAAAACTACAATGAGATATCATCTCACACCAGTCAGAATGGCCATCATCAAAAAATCTACAAACAATAAATGCTGGAGAGGGTGTGGAGAAAAGGGAACCCTCTTGCAATGCTGGTGGGAATGTAAATTGATACAGCCACTACGGAGAACAGTATGGAGGTTCCTTAAAAAACTACTAATAGAACTACCATATGACCCAGCAATCCCACTACTGGGCATGTACCCTGAGAAAACCATAATTCAGAAAGAGTCATGTACCAAAATGTTCATTGCAGCTCTATTTACAATAGACTGGAGATGTGGCACATGTATACAATGGAATATTACTCAGCCATAAAAGGAAACAAAATTGAGCTATTTGTAATGAGGTGGATAGACCTAGAGTCTGTCATACAGAGTGAAGTAAGTCAGAAAGAGAAAGACAAATACCGTATACTAACACATATATATGGAATTAAAAAAAAATGTCATGAAGAACCTAGGGGTAAGACAGGAATAAAGACACAGACCTACTAGAGAATGGACCTGAGGATATGGGGAGGGGGAAGGGTAAGCTGTGACAAAGCGAGAGGCATGGACATATATACACTACCAGATGTAAAATAGATAGCTAGTGGGAAGCAGCTGCATAGCACAGGGAGATGAGCTCGGTGCTTTGTGACCACCTAGAAGGGTGGGATAGGGAGGGTGGGAGGGAGGGAGATGCAAGAAGGAAGAGATATGGGGACATACGTAGACGTATAACTGATTCACTTTGTTATAAAGCAGAAACTAACACCCCAACGTAAAGCAATTATATTCCAATAAAGATGTTAAAAAAAATAAAAGAAGAAATATGTGAGAAAAGGATTCTTTTTTAAAAAGAGTAATGAGAGGATACTTATCCTAACATAATGTGAAAGCACTGGAGCAAATAACTGTTTGGAAAGAACGAAAAGCATTTTTGCTCATACCATATACCAAAGTAAATTCCAGATAGACTAAATGTTAAAAGTTGAAAAATAAAACCATAAAGTTCAAGGTGTGGGGGGAAGTGAATATTGTATAACCCTGGGGTGGATACCACAACACTAAAGGCAAAATAATATTTTTTTAAATTTATAAATATGATATTAGTCATCAGAAAAACACAATTCAAAACCACCATGAGATGCTATTTCACAACCACTAGGATGGCTATGATTTTAAAAAAACAGGAAAATAACAAGTGTTAGAGAGAATGTGGAGAAATCGGAATACTTGTACGCTGATGGTGGGAAGGTAAAATCATGAAGCTACTTTGGAAAAGATTCTAGCAGCTCCTCAGCAAGTTAAAAAGAGTTACCATTTGATCCAGGAATTCTACTCCTATGTATATACTCAAAAGAAATGAAAACATACGTCCACACAAAAACTTGTACACAAACATTTATGGCAGCATTATTCATAATAGTCCAAAGGTGGAAACAACCCAAAGATTCATCCACAGATGACTGAATAAATAAAATGTGGTACAGCCATACAATGGAATATTATTCCACCATAAGAGGAATAAGGTCCTGATACATGCTGCAACATGGATAAACCTTGAAAACCTCATGCTAAATGAAGGAAGCCAGTCACAAAAGACTTAATATTACATGATTCCATTTATAGGAAATGTCTAGAACAAATCTATAGAGACAGAAAGTGGATTAGTGGTTGTGTAGGTCTGGAGGAGATGGAATGGGTGGGTGATAGCTAAAGGGTATGGTTTCTTTCGGAAATAATGAAAATGTTCTAAAATTGACTGTGGTGATGGTTGCACGAGTCCGTAAATATACTAAAAAACCATTGAGTTGTACACTTTAAACGGATAAATTGTATGATTTGTGAATAATACTTCAATAAAGCTGCCACCAAAGCAATTTACAGATATGACCACCTATAAATCAGAAACATCTATAGTTTAAAAAAATAAAAGGTTAATATACAAATATCCTTATTTTATAAAGAGCTCTTGTGAATTAATAAACTATAAACAGCCCAACAGAAAAATGGGCAAAAGATCTGAACAAGCTAATCACAGAAGAGGTAACGTAAATAACTGAAAGGCATGTAAACATCCAACATCTCTAGTACTCAAAGAAATGAACCTACTAAAAAATGTAACAATGCACAGTGTTGGTGAGTGTGTGGGGAAATGGTCTCTTACCCAGACTGTATCAATTTGCTTGGGACTGAGGGGTTTCCCAGGAAGCAAGATTTTTCATGTTAAAAAGGGAGAGTCTGGGGCAAAGCAGGATGAGTTGGTCAATCTTAACTGGGATTATAAATTGGTACAATCATTCTGGAGAGTAATTTGGCAATAGGTATCAAGAGCCTTTTTTACAAATATATACCCTTTCATCTGGAAATTCTAGTAGCAAGAATTTATTCCAACAAAACGTTCATTTATCAACAAGTATTTGTGGTGGGTCAAAGATGTACACTGGATGCTGGGGATATAGCTATAAAGATTTTTATCTCAGGTTTTTGTAACAATGAAATATTGGCAACAACCTAAATGTTGACCTACTGGAGATTTTTAAAAATAAAACCTGTTCCATCTACACAATGAAATACTCTATAGGCACTAAAAATGATGTTGTAGAAGCACATTTATTGACATGGAAACGTGGATACACTACATTGTTAAATGGAAAAAAGCAACTCAGAAAACTGTGTGCATGGGAACCCCCAATTTGCAATTTGTTTATACACACAAATGTATATGTGTGTATAAACAAATGCCTGACAGGATACACCCCAAAATGTTAACAGTGGTTATCTCTGGGTGTTGGGATGAAGGGTGAACATTTCCTTCTCCTGTTTCAACTGTACTAAATGTTTTCTTCATAATAAACATGAATTATTTTTGTAACAATACAACAAAAGTCAACTGCATTCAAAAAACAAAAAACCCCACACCTGCCATGCCCTCATGGGTGGAGGGCCAAGGAAGGGGGCTGCAGAGTCAAGCACATGTTCACGCTTGATCTAGCAATAACAGCTGCCACTAAGCACAGTCGTCCCTTGGTATCCTGTGTGGTGGGAGGTGGGTGGTTCCAGGACCTCCAGCAGATACCAAAATCCAGGGATGCTCAAGTCGCTTATATGAACTGGCATAGTGTTTGCATAGAACCTACACACATCCCTCCCATATACTTTAAATCATCTCTAGATTACCTATAATACTAATACAATGTAAATGCCATGTAAATAGTTGTACGACGGAAATACTATGTAAATAGTCACCAGCTCAGCAAATTCAAGTTTTGCTTTTTGGAACTTTCTGGAATGTTTTTGGGTTTTTTTTCCTATCTGCGGTTGGTTAAATCTGTGGAAGCGGAACCCGCAGATACGGAGGGCTGTCTGTACCTACTACATACCAGGCACTTTGCACAGACCATTCCCCTTACTCCTGAGGAGAACCCTGTGAGAGAGATGTCCTTGTCTCATTTGACAGAGGCTAGGCAACGTGCCAGTAATCCCACAGCTAGTGAGAAGCAGAGCTGGGATTTGACCCCTGGCCTGCCTACCTCTGAATCAGGCCCCTGCCTCTACCTTAGCTGCCCCTGCTTGTTCCTGGGGATGGGCAGAGAAAGGTCCCAAGCCACTAGGCCCTCTGTCCTGCAGGCTGGTTCTATGCGGGCCCTGGTCCTCCCTCCCTGCACACAGTCTAGGGGGCGACAGAAGGACAAATCAGCAAGGGTGGGGACAACGGCAAGGGGAAGGCGTGGCGCTGGCAGGCCAGTTGGCTGAGGTCAGGGCTCAGGGCAGACTAGCCAGGGACTCCTCGCCTGCTGGGCGACATTCAGGAAGCCTAACCACATCCGGCCCCAGGAGTTCCCAGGCCCTGTGCGCTCCCAGTGGCAGGGAGAGAAAACCTCGCCCGGCCTGCTGCCGCCTTGCTAAAAGCAGGAGGAAAACAGCCTGCCATCTGGGACCTTCCCCCTGGGCTGGGGACGGCTGGCCAGTCCTTTCCCTACTGCGGGCCTCCAGGGTCTCCTCTGCTGTGTGAGGAGGGGCCGTGACGCTGGTGGCTCCAGGACCCTCCCAGATCTAAATTCTCTGAATCCACGGCGCTTCCTCACAGAGGGCCCGGCAGGAAGAGGAAGGGGGTGAGGCGTCCCACCCAGCTCCCGAAGGAGCCCCTTCCTCTTCCCCTCAGCTCCAATCCCACTACTATTTTTAGAACCGGGAGCGTCTCCGCCAGCCCTGCCCTGCTCAGAGCTCCAGGTAAAACACAGCAGCCCCATTCATTCTGCTCCAGCAAGAACGCGTGGGGAATTTATAGACAAGTCAGCCCACTAGACAACCTCTCCCCACACCATTAGCAGGGCTATTTCTCACTATTTCCATTAGACAGCCCAAAGTGATGACTTACTTTTCCTAATGACAACACAGCCGAGTGAGATGACAAGCGTCTCTAGGACAGTCTGTGCCCCGCCCCGTCCCCAACCTGGCAGACTCTTCAAAGGCCGCTGAAGGGGAGCGCTGAGCGGTAGGTCCTGGCACCAACTATGTGCCCCTGGCCAAGTTCTTGCCCCTCTCTTGGTCTTGGTTTCTACAAATCAGCTTGTTAATCGATTGATCCTGGTGAGGGAGGGAGGAGGCTTTTCAGTTCCACACTCAAAGATTCTGTGGTTCTATCAAAATTCTAGTCACTCATGAAACAAATATTATATTCTCTGCTTTGTGGTGTGTGTTGAGCTGTATTCCCAAATCATCTGAGAGTTGACGATGGGTCTCAGAATGCATTTTCCCATTGAAAATTGTGTTATAAATGGTGGTCAGCTTCCTAGGCTAGCCTACTGAACACTTAATTTTCTCCCACGAGGAGAAACAGCAGAAACCTATATTGTGATAGAATTTAACCAAAATGGAAAACGACTAACGTTTAAAAGACACTGTTTTAGAAAATTTACCCTGAGTAGTGTTTGAGCAAAAGAAGATATACATTAAAGGCAATGAAAAAGTCTGTGGCAACTTCTGGGGAAGAGTCTGAAGGAGACTTCTGACCACACTGGAAACTAAAGGCACTGCACACAGATTCTCACTACTTCCACTGAAAGTTAGCTTTATGCCATAGACCAGGAGTCCGATTAAAAAACCTATGTGTACACCTGTATATGTGAAGTTAAAACAAGAGTCCAGGGAGCAGGAAAAAAGAAGGGCCAGGGGAAGATTCTAGGTTTGAAAGCTCCTTGCCACTTTCCCTGGGGGGGGAGCCTGAAGGAGGCACATTTGGGTGGGAGGGAGCAGGGCTGTGCTTACAGTCTGAGTGCCTGTGATGAGGACCCCTTCCTGTATAAGGTTCATACTTATACTTATTTGTCTCAAGTACATGATGAATATTAACCACGTACAACATTTGCATATATTCACACACATACACTCTTGTTTCAATGTGAAGACCAAAATGTCTGATTTCTTTTTTCTTTTAACCTGTTATTAGAGTCCTGAGGCTTTGAGGATGACTCCTGGAGATCACCTAAATTCAACTCCCTCATTTTTCTTGGTAAAGAAACAAATGATCAGAGAAGTGAAGTAATTTGCCCAAAGTCACTCAGTGAATTACAAGCAAAATCAGTATTTGAACCAAGATCTTCAGAATCCTACTCTGGTTTTCTCTGAAGGCAAGGAGCTCAGTGAGAAGGGAGCTCCACAAACCCAGGGAAGAGAACCATAGGAGCAGTTCTGGGTCTCAGAAGGGTCTCCTTCCCTCTGAGGATGCCCAGAAGTCAGTGTGGATATGGTGGCATCTATAACCCTGAAGTGAGTCTGGCCAGATTAGATTGCTTAAGATCAAGTGGGGATCCAGGCTCTGGTCTTACAAAGCCGAGGTGCAATGGAAAAAGCTCTGAGCTAAGAAAGGCAGGAGACCCGAGTTCTAGTCCTGGCTCTGCCACTACCTTGTCCCATGAACCTGGCCAGGTCACTTCCCCTTTTTGAGCCTCAGTTTCCTCGTCTAGATTCCAAAACGTGAGAGGCTTGAACTGCATGGCCCAATCCAATTCTACAACATCTCCTGAGCACCTACCAAGGACCAGGCAGTGATAGAATCAGCAAGAAATAAACTTTGACCTCCACTGGCTCCCAAGGAGCTCACGGTCTTGCAGGTGAGACACATCTGCCTAACTCACTGTGCTAAAGATGAACAAAGTACTGTGGAATACAGAGGGGGAAGCGGTGACTTCGGATGCACGTCTGAGAAAGGTGTCTCAGGGGAGGCTTGAAGGCTGAGGGCTATATGTGTCAGGAACAGCAGAGGAGGGCAGGCGGCATCAGGCAGAAGAAATAGCCTAAACACGAACACGCGTGGGGAATTCAGAGAAGGAAAATAATCCACTACGGCCGAGCTGTGGGCACAAAGCAGGAGGGCAGAGGGCGAGCCTTAAGAAGCAGGCTGGGACCATGGCCTCCCACGATGGTCTTGGAGCGGGAAGTGCGACTGCTCAGCTTCCCCACCCCTCCCAGCTTGGATGGTCCGTGACTGCTGAAAAGTAGGAGAGCAGAGCAATCCGAAGCCAGTGCTCTGGAGCTGGGCACCCAGGTTCCAATGCAAGCCACCCACTGGCTGTGTGACCTTGGGCAAGTTTCTTCTCAAAGACTCAGCATCCTTACCTATATCAATTGGGTATAATGAGAGTAAATGTGTAAGGACCACAAAGAACCTCACGAAGCTGCAGTGAGGATTAAAGACACAATGTAGGTGAAGAGCCTGGCATTGCTCCAGGTTCATGGCCTAAGTGCTCACTTATAAATTACCTACTGTTATTATTCTACTCTTAAACCAAGGATCTGGGAACAGTTTGGAGGACAGTGGCCCTATGCAGAGAAAGGCTTGAAGAAAGATGAGGTCAAGACAAGATAGAGGGTAAGGTTGTGCTATCTTCCTTAAGAACAAAAAAAGATAGCAAGATGACTGAGGCCAAGAGGAAGGTGGGAAGAAGGCAGTCTCTCCGCAGCCAGACGGGCAGCGAGGAGGGGAGGGCAGAGAGCTGGAGAGACTGGAAAACAGGTGTTTGGCGGGGGTGGGTGGGTTGGGGGGGGTGGCGGCAGGTGGAGAATATCTGAAATCTAGTCCATTTGACACCCAGTTACTTAGGGTTGAGATTCCAAGTCAGTCAACTGGCAAAATCTGGGCGCAAAACCTGGAGTAGGCTCTCTCCTCACCCTCAACAGGGCAGAGGTCAAAGGCCTCCTTCCTGTACTCATGCTCAGTGCATCTGGGCCTGAACCTGAGCCATCCCTTTCTGCCTTCGGCCACTGTTCATTGCGGCCAGGTACCCCAAGACTGTGCTGCTGGTCCTCTTGAATGCCAGACTCAAAAGGGGGATGGGGTAACCCCACCATCCCAGTGCTGCTGAGAGCCTGTCTTCAGGACTTCCACCTTGTCTTTCACATCAGACCTCTTAAATCTTGTGTGAAGCTATTCATCTTGTCAGCCTGGGCCACCCCTGGGCCATATGAACTCAAAGTTTATTCTCCACTGTGTAGAGAATAAGGCATCTCATCTTTATTAGTCCTAAAGCATCCCCTCTAGAGCTTAAAGGGCCACGATTTCTGCATGCAGGATATCTTCCTCCTGGCTCTTCCTGGAGGAGATGATTGATTTCTCTTACTTCCACTCCTAAGAGGCAAACCTTTCATTTGGAAAGAGCAATGGATTAGGTTGCAAGGCCTTGGCTTGAGGACTAGCTCAGTCTCTTACCAGTTATGCGACCTTGGATAAGTCACTTAACTTCTCTGAGTCTTAGTTCCTTCCATCCATAGAACAAGGCTGCTGGGAGGCCTAAGGGAGATAATGCCTGGGGATCCCAGTTGCCATCTCTGAAGCCCATGCTCTCGCTGTGGGCAGCCCTCCCACATCGTGAAATTGCCCACACCTTCAATCTGCAGAACGCTCTTGGTGCCGTGTATGAGAAATTCAGGCTTTGGTGGCAGAATTTATGAAAAAAGAATTTAAACTAAAGAAGAAGAAAAAAAAAAAGGCATACATAAATAAATGTCATCATTATTTCCGACAGGTTCCAACTCCCAAAGGGCCAAAGGACCCAGGCGGCAGAGACCAGAGCATGACTGCTTCCAGGAGAGACTGGGAGTTTCAACAGACCCAGAGCCTGAGACAATAAGAAAACAAAAAAATGGGATCAAAGGATGTGTGGGGAACTTAAAGAATCACTTTGTATTCAAATCGCACAGATGGCCTTTTCAACAATAAATGGTTGTGCTCCCATGCTCCCAGCTCGCCCCGAGACACACACCAAGACAATTGGCCCATCAGGAAAGAGACCATTGTGTGAGCTTTTTAGCGTGATTTATGTGGAGGGAGGGGCTCGGCCATGTTTCCCGTGATTATGACTCTCAAATGCGATTTCGATGCGTTCATCATCCTGGACGTCTGGGATGGACTGGGCCTCTGAGGAGCAGTGGCCACCCGGTCATGTTTCATCTTCTCGAGCCCGTGGAGCCAAATTAATTGTCTCATCGATTTGAGAGGCAGAGCAGCAATGGCGCTGTGGCTCACAACAGTCACTGGGAAGATGGGTCCAGGGCCCTCCAGGAGCTGATGTCTGCTTTCCCAGCAGCCAGCCAGGTCTAGGACCCTGACGGGAGCTTCCGCTCCACTCAGCAGCTTGTTGGGACAAGCCAGAGGAAAGTGCCGTCCCCAGGGCTAAGTGCCGTGTTCCGAGTCTCCGTTTCCCTGCTGCCAGAGCTCCCCTGTCCTCTGCACCTGTCTGGTGGACAGAGGTAGGTCCCCACGTCCGGGAGAGAAAAGCTCGCTGTCTTCCCAGACAGGCAATTCTCCTGCGCCTCACACTCCCCTTAATGTCATTTTGTAAAAGGGAATCAAATGAAGTCATGGTGCAGCTTGTGTCTGTGCAGACTCAGCTGCTCAGCCGCTCAGAATTAACCCTGCAGGCGGAGTCTCGGCTGATAGACACTGCGGATCACTTGTCCCACTTCAGGCCCAGGCTATTCCCCTGCTGGGCAGGGCACTGGGCTGATCCCGTTAGTTACTGATGCGACGTGTCTGATCTTTCCTAGGCTGGGAGGAGGGGTGATCCGTGGGAGGTAAGGGGCAAATTCTCTTCTGGGCCACCCTTCTTAGGGGTCAAGTAGCCAAAGCAGCTGAGCAAACTCACCAGGGCACAAGACCCCTCTCTAAAGACACGGAGAAGCTCCTAAAAGACACAACACGGAGTGTCCAAGCTCCAAGGGGACTTCTCTAAACTGAAGTCCAGCCTCTCTGACCCCCTTTCTATGCAAATGACCCTGATCCTACACATACCCTTTGTGTGTGAGCTATGCCTGCGCAGTTAGAGAAGGGTGTGAAAGCTGCCCAACGCTGGGCTGCACCGGAAGATGCAGCAGGCAGTGAGCAGGCTGAGCTCTAATTGCTGCCCCCACGTAGGCCTTTGTCAGCCTCATGGCAGGACGGCCTCCTCTAAGTGTGCTGAGCCTCACTTAGCCCCAGTCCCTGACCCTCAGGAGCTCTGCAGAAAGCAAACCCAGTCAGTTTCCAGAGGGCTGTGTTCACAGGATGGAGGGACAGCACAGGCCACCCCTGCTGAGGCCGGGGGGCTGTGAACTTGACAACCTTGGCCAGCTGAAGCACCCATAACTCCCAACTCCCAGGGACATTCTCAGAACTCAGCACTGGTCCCTACCCAGGCCTCACCAGGAAGGGGCTCAGTGAGGAAGGCCCCATCCTTACGTGCATCCACTGAAAGAGTGAGACACAGTGGAGGATGAGGGTGAGAGCAGTGGAGGGACAGGAAACTCTCTCTTCTCATCGCAGAGCCTCCCCTACCCGAGGGTCTGGGCATTCACATACTCGCCTCCCCAGACATCATCCAGGACGGGCCACCATCACCCATCACCTGGAGGACTGAAGGGACCCCCCCTAAAAAAAACTGATCTCCTCACACCCACTTGGGTCCCTCCTTGGGTTCTCTCATCGTCTAGAAATGTCCCTGAGATTCTGTGACTCCCTTTCTCAAAAGCCTTCGATGGCTTCCCACTGTGTCTCAAATGCAATCAATACATTAACCACCAAAGCCCTGTACGATCTGGCCCCCACCTGCTTGGTCTTCCCCCTCACTAAGCTCCAGCTCCAGCGGCCTGGGCTCCGTTCCTCCAGCACGTCCTGCTCCTTGCTAGCTCAGGGACTCTTCGCAGGCTGCTCCAAAGTCCTTGACTGGCTAACCCCTTTCTTGGCTTAAAGGTTATGCTCTTCCCCTCTCCCACCCCACACCCACACACAGCAATCTCTAATAATATTCTCTCTTAAAGGAATTCTTTCTTTTCCTTCATAGATGATCACAGTGTGTAACCCCGTGTGTGTGTGTGTGTGTGTGTGTGTGTGTGTGTGTGTGTTGGTGTTTATGTAATGCTCTCTCCCCTACTGAGACTGAAACCTTGATAAGAGCAGAGACCATGTCCCTCTCATTCTCCATAGTATCTCCAGCTCCTAGCCCAGAACCTGGCATAAAGTAGACGCCCTAAAAATATCTGATGAATGAAGGAATGAACGCATGAGTTCAGATGAAAAATGAGTGAATGGGTGGAGATATCTTCTGGCAGCAGCGGATCCTGGCATTGTTCTCCATCAGGGCTGACCTCTCCCAACTTCTCCTGCTGCCCCTGAGGCAGGCACTGGAACCACCAGTAGCCCAGATGCTATTTCACCTCCTTCTTCCTTGTAGGGAATAAGCTTCTGGGTCTTCTCCATTTGGGACTTTCTGAGCCAGTCTGCATCTGCCCACAGGGCCTCTCACACCACTGTGGTCCTTCTGACGCCAGTCCACACACCCGTGGGGCCACTCCCTTCAGATGACCCTAGGCCCACCATCTTGGTCCTCCGTTTTGGGTCCAGTTGAGGTGAGGTTACTGTGTGGTAAGGGATGCCCAAGAAAGAGTTAAGTTGCCAGAAGCAGAGTCCTGCCCTTGGGTTTGCTCAGCCAATCAGAGTCTGTCCTGATGAGGTAAAGCTTCTATCCTGGGTAGCATTGGTTGAGTTGGCCGGCCCCATCTCCTGCTGGAGAGAGCCATAAGGGTGCAGTTTCTGTGGAACCAGACAGAACTGGAATTAGCTCGCTGTCAACTCGGGCCAGGGCTGCCTGACTCCAGGACCTGCCCCTGCTGCTTTCTACGGTGCTCAGATAGACCCTGGCATCTCCAGGGCCCCATCTCTAGCCGCCCTAGTGGAGATGACGAGGTGGCACGCACCTTGGTATCACACCTGGGAGAAGTCTTACAGCCAGAGCACACCCAGGAGGCCTCAGTCTCCCTGCCTGGTCCCAGGAATACAGCAGGTGGCTACCAGGAAGTGACATGGAGCAGTCGTCACATGTGCTCAAAGCGGCAGCATTCAGCTTCAATAAACAAGGTCACTAGATAAATCTTCCTATATAGACATAACTTTAATAATAATAATAATTCACAGAGTTCTTCTTGTGTGCCACTTTGCTAAGCGCATTACATGAGTTTAATCCTCACGAGAACCCTGTTCATCCGTCTACTTCACTAATGAAAATCTTGAGTCTCAGAGAGCCTCGGTGCCTCACCTGAGGTCACAGAGCGGTAAGAGCTCACGCCTCCCATATCACTCGCTATGTTTATTTTTGAACCGTCTGTGGGCATATCGGTCTCCACTGCTGGACCGCAATTTCCCAAGGAAAGAATATGACAGATTCACCCGTGCATTCCCAGCACTGAGCTCAGGGTGCACCCCGAGAAAGGTCCATTGCCCAGGCCAGCGCTGTGCATGTGGTGGGAGCTCGTGGAGGTTCACTGACAATGAATGTACAGCCAAGAGCCCTCCGCCCGCCCCCATAAAGGACCTAAACTAGTGTCTGGCCCAGAGCAGGCATTTATTTCTATATTTGATTGAATAACCAACACAATATGCATTTATCTCTCCCTATTAGCTTAGCCTTAACAGTCACAGGTAGGACCATCTGTGAGTTATTCTAGATTAGCAGCATGGCAGCGTTCCCCATGGCAGGGAGTTTAGTAGAAGTTGTCCCAGGTGAAAGAAGACAGGTAGTTTCCCTCCAGGGATAGACGATGAAGCAAGAAACGGGGCAGAATGCTGATGAGGAAGAACGGGGTGGTGAGAAAAAGGAAGCTGGGAGAGGAGAGGAAGCCGGCCACTTACTTCTACAGAAAGAGGGAGCACGCAGGCCCACCTGCAGCAGCCTTCCACCTGCCATGGTCAGCCAGGAGTGAGCCGGAGAAAGGCAGTGGAGCCCCGGAGACGGGATGCAGTCGGCTGCTGCCTGCCTCGCTGTGTCCTTGCCCCAGCCGGGACCCCAACACTGCAACCCAAGGTCACAGGCACCTCAGACACAGCACAGAAAGCCTATGTCTGCCCCTCTCCCCCGACAGGAGGGGAGTAGACCTGGCCCCTAAGGGCAGCGCACTTCACAGGCAATCAAGTTATACAGAAATCTTGGATAACTGGACGACTCTAGGTCCTCAACTTTCATGAGAATCACAAAGCTTGAAGAGCTGCGAAGAGCCACCTGACCAATGCATAGATGGGACCGCCATGGCGGGAAGCGGTTGCCAAAGGTCACACAGCAGGGAGTGGCACACCTGCCTCTCTACTGTCCTTTGTTTGAATCCATCTTCCTCCAATTCCCTCTGTCTTTCCCCAGAAGCATTTCATGTTCAGGGCATATCACATTTATCATGTTTTGCAAATTGGGGAAGAACTTTTGCATTTTTTGAGATGTTTGAAGAATCCCACATTCCAAGTGTCAGCAAACACCGCTGAAAGGAACAGGGTTGAGAAGTGGCAGCACAGGAGTTTGGGGAGCTGCCTTGCAAAGCCCTCTTTCCCCAGAGAGGCACTGGAGTTGGGCAGACAAGGAGTGGCTTAGGCATCGGTTTCCATTCTGCAGCAGAAGGCGGAACAGTCTCAGAACAACGAAAAGGCATTAAAAAAAAAAAAGGCACGCTCCTCAGTGAGGGCTCAAAACAGATTTCAGGCAGAAGTGTTCTGCTTGACCAAAGCAAGAAGCCAGTGTCCAAGGTCTGCTTGGCCTTCCCTCTTCTCTCTCCCCTGGAGGACAGCAAGCCTAGTAAAAGGGCTGTGGCCCAGCCCTTGGCAAGGAGGTTCACGGTCACCTCGGAGGCAGCCAGGACCTGATGGAGCTGAGTGCAGGTGGATGGCCTGTGCCGGTTGGACAGCCACCTGGGCCCGGTGGTTAAGGTTTTGTTTTTTGCTGAAGCACTCCTGGAACCATACGGGGCTGGAGAAAATCCTATTTACGGGAACTTCTCTCAGGAAGCTTGCTGCAAGCGACTAGAAGGAATGAGCTGCTATGACTCTTCCAGTGGGTGTGATGGGGGTAGGGAAGGTTGGGCATCCTCCCCAAGGGGCCTGCCTAACAAAAAGTGGTTACTAAGTGCCTTTCAAGGAGCGTGGGCCAAGTGGGGTGTGACAGCTGGGCAGGGCCCGCTCCCAGGTGAGGGGGCAATCCTGAGGCCGTCCCAGCGGTCAGGCCCTCGTCTTTTCCCTCCTCACGCCCAACACAGAGCTTCTCCATTAAGCACACGTTTAAAGAGTTTTGATTTGAAGACGCGTCCAGCTGTTGCCTGCCCGGGCTGCCCATATATCTTGGCATGGCCCGGAAGCCAGGCCCCAAACCCTCGAGCCCTTCAAGGGTCAGTCAGCGAAGCCGCAGCCCTGCGGCAACCAGCGCCAGAAACCCAGCCTACCTTCAGTCACTCAAATTGTCCCCCTCACCCCCCAACTGAAGGTGGAGAGACTCCCCAGGGCATTGAGAAGGCTGTTGCCAACACTCTCCAGAGCCGGCAAACTCTGAAGCTGAGGCAGAAAGAACTTCTTCCCCAGATCAGGAGGAGCTAAGCCTAAAACACAAGATAACTGAGGAACACCAGTGCACGCGTGCCACATCCCAGCGGCCACCCCAGTGAGGAGGAAGTGGCCTGGTCTCTGATTGTGACCGACCCAGGATCAAGGGGGCCAGGCAGCCTACAGCCTTGGCAAGTCTCTGTTGAGGAGTAGAAGCTGAGACTGGGAACCAGCCAGCATAGCAAGAGCACCTACTGAATACCAGGCACTGTGCTATGAACTGTGTATGCACTGTCTCATTTAATTTGCACAACAACCCTTTGGAGGAGAAACTACTAGCCCCAGATGGGGACACCAAGGCACAGAGTAGTACAGTGACTTGCCCAAGGTCACCCGCCAGCCAGCAGCAGAATGTGACTCGGAAGTCCATGCTGTGCCCGCCGTCCTCCCTCATCACAGTTATTCTTGCCCCTGGCAAGTGTAAAACAAGATAACTGTCGAGTCTGAGATCACATAATTCTCAGACACGCGCTATTTGAGGAGCTGCCGTCCGCCACCACCCCACCAGCAGGGGCTGCGCAGCAGCCTCTTCCCCACCTCCCGTCCTCAGCAGCCTGCCCCACTGCCCCGTTGGGCTACGTGTGCATGGCGCGCAGGGCGGCCCTCAACGCAGCAGGAAGAAGCACGAGGCCTGCGAGTTGACCAGCTGGCGCTCGCTTTCCTTTACCCTCTTCTCCCTGGTTCCGGCCAACCAACCACCACGGCTCCCTCTGCAGCAAATCAGACCAAATCCCAACACGGCCAACACGTTCAGCAAGAGAAGGGACCTGAGTGGCTCACAAATGGGGGAATACAACTGTGCCTCAGCCTGGCATCCGGGGGACCAAGGGGAAGGCTGTAGTCCAGCTCCGATCCCAACGCCCTCCACAGGCACGGGACCAGCCGAGGGGGTGCCTGCCCCAGATCAGCTTCAGCTGGGAGTCTCTAATCTTCCCTGATGCTCCAGCCGGCCAGCTCCCAGTCCCCAGAAAACTCCACTTGGCTCCACCCGGCCGTGGCCTGCATGGAACCAGCACGGCTTCTGCCGCAAACGTCTCCTCCCAACTATGTTTGCTTCGGGCCAGTGTTAAACACCAGTGAGCTCACCGTCCCTGGGCACGACCTACACCCAATAGCAGAGGGGGGCCGCATGCCAGGCAGCAGCCGGGAGGCCGGCCCGAACTAGACCTTGCCGTCGGCAAACTAGAGAACAGAACCGAGAATTGATGGGTCGTGCTCCATCTGGCTCTGTCGCTCTCCCTGAGCACCGTCAAACTCACTCAGTAGATCCAGTGACACGCCAAGGGGGAGAGTCGTTCGAGCACAGGCCTCCTTGCCAAGAGCTTGCTGCCCAGATCCAAGTCCTAAGCCAGGGCTGGTCCCAAGCTCAATTTGGAGGCTCAAGGGTGCAGGCGGGCCGAGGGGGAGCCAGGCAGCCAGGGCTGTGGCCACCAGCGAGGCCCTTACCTTGCTCTCAGGGGACGGAGCCGCCAGCTGTTGCTGCTTCGCAATGTTCTCCGACAGGCACCAGCACACTCTCTTCTTCTGCTCGTGCGAGTGAGCTTCCAAGGTGAATAAGCACTCTGCCTTCTGATGTCAGGGGAAACAGAGAGAGCGGCAGTCAGCGCTGCTCCCTGGTTCAGGGGCTCCCAGGACCAAGCCCAAGCACATCCCTGGGCTCCAGAGGGTGAGGCTGCAGCAGGGAGGGGAGTGACCGCTAAAAGCCACAAATGCACACTAATCCCCGGTGACATCGAGGCAGCCAGACGAGCAGGGAAGCTGGCTCAGGGGCCAGCTGGCAAGCCGTGTGCCCATGGGTTGGGGGAAAGGAGGGAGGCAGTGGTTCCCAACACAGTGGAGTTCTGTGGAGAGCCACCGACTGTGATGGTGAGGTCACCCCCGGGGACAGGCAGCACAAGGCAGCAGCTGGGGGAGCACGTGGGGAACCCAGAGGGCCAAGGTCTCCGCCCCTCTGATGCTCTACGGAGCCAGGACCCCTCCCCGGGCTCACAGAACCCCTCTCCCCCACCTCAGCACACTCATCTGATCACAAGGCCAAGGTTAGATGGGTGCCCAAACAGCGACTCGGTCCCTTTGGAAAGTCCTTGGGGAGCAATTGTGTGGCCTCGTACAGCCCCACTACTGCCTGACACGTGAGCTGGGTCTGATCAATGACTGTTCAGCTCAACTGAGTGCAAGTCTCTACCACTGCTGTCATTTAAATCTCACTTTGCTATTTAACCTTGTTAAATGCTGCAGTCTTGTCTCCCCAACTAGACTAGAAACTCCCTCTAGGAAGGCCTTTTTCAGCCGGGCCTAGTGCAGTGCTTGGCAAGTGAATGCCTCAGTAAGCTCTGGCTCCCTGGAGGGACTTCCGGGATGAGGTCAAATCCAGGCCAGCTTACAGGCACCAGGGAGCGGCTGGGACCCAGGGAGTCGGCCCCGCCCCGAAGGAGTCAGAATGTGCTGGGGGCGGGGAGGGGTGGGACAGCATGCCCAGTGTTATCCTCTCCAGGACGCTCTGAGGAGGGGATGGCTAGCTCTTTCTGTCTCCGCTGGAATCTGATTATAACCCCACAGGACTGCGATTAGATTAACTCATCCAAGGAGCTAAGAGCGTGAGCCGGATGGATTGGAACAGAGAAAAAGACAGTGTTTCTACGCAGTCCTTCCTTGTTTTGCAGTTGGACAGGCCTGGTTTGAATCCCAGCTTTGCCACTTCCTAGCTGTCACCTCAGGAAAGCCTGTAAAATGGGAATGACAGTGATATCACCTACCTCCCAGAGCTATTGGGAGGGCAAGCAATAACCCAGGCCTCAATAAACAGCAGCTATTGTTGTTATTAGTACTTCATTTGTTTAAGAAATACTTATTGAGCACCTATTGTGTGTCAGGGACTGTAGTAGGCCCTGGGGGTGAAGAGGGAGATAAGAGAGACTGAGTTCTTACCCTCAGGATGGGGGCAGAGACAATAAACCAATAAACAATTAAACAGTGTAATTACAAATTGTGGAAAGGCCAAAAGGGAGAGGTCCTATCTGAGCCTGACAGACGGAGAAGGCCATTCTGAAGGGGCCGCACTCCAGCAAAGGCTGAACGAGAAAGAGCCAGCCAGGAAAGTGCTAGGGAGAAACTGTTCCAGGCAGAAGGAACAGCAAATGCAAAGGCTCTGAGCTGGGGTGGTTATCAGCATCATCTAACAGCATTTGGGGACATAGTCTACCTGCCATCAAACCCAACCCTCAGGGATGCTCCCCTTCAGGGAAGGGCCACACCCCATGCTAAGTGTTCCCAGGGTGCCAGCCATTCCTTTCCAGCCCCAAAGTGCTCAGAAGCTGTTCTTCCTAAAAGCATCAGAGGAGAGAGGGAAGAAAGCCCCACCTCTTGGTTTCAGGGAACTGAGTGGATGTGGTGAGGCAATCCTCCCACTTAATAACCGATTCCCACCACTTCCCGGAACCCCCAGCCCACTGCAGGGGAAGGACACACCCAGCAAAGACCCCAAGATGCTCCAGGGAGAAACCAGGTGGGGCAGGAGCTGACTAGAGGGCCCTCTGTTCCCTGTCTCATTGTGTTGCCCCTGCGAGGGGAGAGTTGGGGCAGGGACTGTGGTCCCTTCCCGCTTGGAAAGGCCATCACTCCACAAATCTGGTCCTGGCCCGAGCCTCCCAGGCCTGCCTCTGCCTTTATCTTCCTGAGCCCCAACTTCCTCCTCTCTTTCTGTTCTGAAGCAGGATTCTGCCTTAATAATAATTCCCTTGATCTAAGTATCGATTTTAAAAGCACCTTCCCATCCATGATCTCGAGAAGGCATCCAAGGCACCAAGGACCTAACCCTAGGCCTGGCTGGGGGGTAGGGCTGGCTGTTTTAGACGGGCACACATTTTGGGGAAGGCCTTGCTCCCAAGGCTCCTCTCTAAGTGTTCCCTGAAGCTTTGGAGGCTGGCCTGGCCAAGAGAGGGAGCATGGAGACAGCTCCCTCCAGGGAGGCTGAATTCCCATCTGCCTAAGTCTGTCTAAATCAGGGGCCCCCACTGTCTGCCTGGCTGTCCCTGCATGTGAACCGTCTCTCTTGGTCCACTCTGTGATCCCACTCATCAGTTTCAACACTGATAGACACCGTGCCTTCAAATATCAGGCTCCAAGGTCAAGGTTGTAAGCTGCCCTGAAAGCATCCTCACGAAACTCACTCAGAGGCAGGGCTTCCTTGACTGCAGCGTGGTTAGCTAAGCACAGAGCCCGCCAGACGCGACAGCACTGGGCCCAGACCTCTGCATTCAAACATGAGCATCCCCAAATCCAACTAGAAACACGGCTCCCCTTGCCTTCTTTAAAACCCCCATCTTGCCTCAACCTCCTTGTTCCTGAATTAATATTATCCTTGTAAAAACTAAAACCTCGGGGCTTCCCTGGTGGCGCAGTGGTTGAGAGTCCGCCTGCTGATGCAGGGGACACGGGTTCGTGCCCCGGTCCGGGAAGATCCCACATGCCGCGGAGCGGCTGGGCCCGTGAGCCATGGCCGCTGAACCTGCACATCCGGAGCCTGTGCTCCGCAACGAGATCCGGAGCCTGTGCTCCGCAACAGGAGAGGCCACAACAGTGAGAGGCCCGCGTACCGAAAAAACAAACAAACAAACGAACAAACAAAAACCTAAAACCTCTTCTACTACAATTTATGTTTGCTCACTTGCTGTGACAGATGTTCTCTCATTTTATTCAATTCTCTCAGTGACCCAATGACATAGGGAGGAAGGAAAAACACAGCTGTTACCGTTTTTCAGATGAGAAAACTAAGGCTCAGAGAGGTGAAGTCAGCAGTCCCAGGAGGTCTCAGGAGAGGAGGGATTCAAAGTCTGTCTTCCGCCTCCTCCAGAGCCTTCGATCTTGCCTCATTTGATTAACAGTATACGTACATTACAAAAAATGTGAGATCTTCCTCTTAGCTTTTATTTTAAAGGATCAATAAATCATTGGTGATGTCTCTAATGGAGAGTAACTGAATATGAAAAGCTCTCCGCCTGTTAGGAAGCTGACAGAAATAATAGCTACCATTTATCGAGCACTAACCGTGTGGCAGGTTCTGCGCTAAGTGCCTTGGACACAGTATCTTACTGGATCTCATTTAATCATTACAACAACCTTACAAGGTAGGACTCCTCAGCCTTGTTTCAGAGATGAGTATGTGACTTGCTCAATCTTGGCAGGGCCAAGATTCCAATCTAGGTCTTCCTAACCCCAAAGAGCAAACTCTTAAATTAATGGAGCCAGGATCAAATTCCAAGTTAGCGGATGGTCCCTGACCTGTGTGGCCTTTGACCCGACGCCCCTGGTACAGCCAGTCGTGGGCTGCATCTCTCCCATGGATTTGTAGGGGCTGAGGGACACCTGTCCAGGGGAATAGAGGCCCCAGGGCCAAGGACTGCTCAGAACAATCCCACCCACTTGATAACTAACCAGGACCTACTGCTGGGGAACAATCAGAGCTGCTGCCCCCCAGGCAGTTGGGGCTTTCCCAATGCAGAGTGGAAAACTGTCCCCAAATCCTGACTCTCTTGCCCTGCCCTGGTTCTTCTCTGGACACTACCTGCATGTTAGGCAATGAAGAGAAACCACTTGCTGGGAGTTCCAACTAAGACGTGAGTCTGGGGTTCCCCATGAGTTCCAAAACCACTGTTGTCAAGCCTATTCCAGGCCACAGGGCAAGCAGGGATCTTGTCTTCCCTGTGATACAGACATGCCTCTCGTAAAGAGCAGCCCATTAAGAGAACAGAGGGGCTTCTAGCTGCCTGTGATCTTCAAACACCTAGCCCCTTGGGGTCAGATCACCTGACACTTTACTGAAATAAAAGGTCCCAGATCAATATCCCTTCATCAGTCTTTGGAGGGGTAGGAGGTCACGGCTCCCTGGAAACCAAGGAGCAGAAGTGCTTTTCTCTGGGAAAAATAACCCCAGCCTGGCAGGAAGCTGTCTTGGCATTAAAGAACCTGGAGTCTCATTTCAGGCCCCGCTGCAGAGAACTGGAATCCAGATGGGTGAGGCTGGGGAGGCAAATGCTCTGACTCTTCCCAGCCTGCCTCACAGCTTCTCCTAAGCTGCTCGCTCGGCTCCGGGGAAATGAACTCACGCCGGCCCTGAAGGGTCTCCACCAGCTACTTCCTGTGCCCGGTGGGGATATGCTGACACAGGGGAGGACATCAATGCCTTCTTGGACCTCGAGTGGCCATTCTAGGCTGCCAGGGTCCCCGGCTCAGCTCCGACAAGGTCCACTGTCCTTTGGATTCCCTGCTGTCCCCTGAAGCTAACTTCTCATCAACTGTCTTGTCCTCAGGGGTCTGTGTTCACCCAAGGGACTCACCTGAAGCCCTGCACCTCCTATCTTAGCCAGGAACTGAAGGAATGATTTTCCAATCACAACCAACATGCAAATTCCTTCCCAAAATGGTGTACTCCTCTTGGCCAGCCAGTGTAGACCAGGCCTCACCCATAACGTGTGGCCAGTGTAGATTCTCCCACAGAATAGGCAGTTTCCCAGCACTGTTACTGAGTAAGACAGACGAGCAGAAGCAGAGGGAAGGAATGGGTCTAATAAATCCCTGCCTGGAACTGGAAGCAGACTCATATGAGCAGAGGTACAAGGCTGGGATTAGAAAATTTGCTGAAAATTGAAAAAATGTGTATGGCTCAGTGGCTCTCAACTTTTTCATCACCAAGGCCCTCTTTGATTAAACCCCTGGTAATGATATTTTATCTCCCGAACCACGTCAAGCAATCAGCTGTGTGCCCCCATTTTGCTCAGCAAAGGCACACTGTCTAGCTGAGCTTCTCATCAGACTGAGGTAACCAGTCTTAAGGAATTAAGGAACATCAATCACACTGAGTGGGCGTCACTCCAGCCCAAAACACAGACGCTAGATGGTTTCTTTCACCTGTATTATCTGGCCCAGGTAAAGGTACAGTTACCTTCAGGCCTTTTGAAACATTGACAAGACCCTGCAGGAGGGGACATAGGTGGTACCTTCTAGAAAGAGAGGAGGAAAGAGGTGGGCACAAGAATCAGGGCACTCTATAGAGGAAGGACTACCAAGTGAATAGGGTGTTGCCTGGCTCTCAGGCCACACCCTCACTGTGACCCCCTGCAGGGGCTGGAGACCAGGAAGTCCTAAGCAGGAGACCACAGTGTCCTTCTGTCCCCTCTAAGCGCCTTCATGTCCACTGCTCTTCTACACAGAGGTAAGAGACACAGGGGCAGGGGTTGCTGTTCCCATTCCACAGAGCAGGACACTGCCACTCTGGACCTGCCCGGAACCCCTGCAGGAGTTGGTGTGGAGGCAGCATCAGAACCTGCACTAGAACCCGGCCCAACATCTTCCTTCAAGCACCAGGACACAGATCTCTCTCTTCAGATTCAGGGGGAAGGACTCACCTCTGCTAGATACAGCACACAGAATTTCAGGTCTTCTGAAGAACCTTTGAGGGAACAAAAAGTAAGACTTGCTTTAGAACTGGTTACAGAGTCTCAACTGTTTGCTTAAGCACAGCCAGCTGTCTCACCCAGAGGGCTGTGTGTGGTACTTCCTGTAAAAAGAAGAAGAAAGGGGCAGGGAAATCTCTGGAGGAAAGCCCACTTAATATCTAATTAGGTTGAGATATAGATGTTAAGGCCTTTGCCTGCAGGTCAGCCTGACCCAAGGAATACTGAGCTCTCACCCTATGAGAGGTAGCCAGGAGCACCCTCTGGGCATCAAGCAGTGGGGTACAGGGAGCTGTCATCCATCCCAGGAGGCCTCTTCCTTTCCATGTCCCCTGTAATGAGGGACATGGAGGCAGCACACACTTGGGTTTTCTTTTAAACACTCCAACTGCCTTTGCCATTTTGAAATTCAACAAAAAGCCACCCAGGAATGCATGGGCTATGCAGGGGGATCCCCAGTCACGGGCTGGGTGGAGCCCAGAGATGGCTTCCCAGCCCAGGCCCAACCCCTCAGTGTGTTTTCCTAGAGCCTTCTCACCCCTGGTCTAGAATCCCAAACTCAAACACTCACCAAACCCTCTCCACCTGGGAGGCAGCTGGGAGGGCCTGTTGGCCACTCCCCGCTCCTCCAGCAGAGAAGCTGAGGCGGGATACCTACCCTAAGGCGGAAGATGATTTGGTCAGCCTGCTGCAGAAACACAAGAGCCAAGAGATGACCCACAGCTGTCAGGGAAGGCTTCCTGACAAAAGGGGGACTCTTCTGAGCTTGAACTCAAGGTGGGAAGAGACGGCACTCTGGGAGGTGGGAACAGCACGGGCAAAGGCATGGAGATGCAGAAGCACAAATTGTGCTCAAGGGATGGCGACTGTGAGGTAGCCCCGCCTCCTCCTCCAGGTGGCCTTCCCCGACCGCTGCAGGCTGCTCCTCGGAACCTGGCAGCACTCCCCGTGGGCCACTCATCTGAGCACAGGCCAGGGCTGGTTAGGAACTTCCTGTATTTCAAGAATTCGACCTCACCAGGCAGGTCATCCTTTTTGAGGGAAGCAATCATACAGCACATATAACGGCAAACACTTAAACTGCCATAGGGGTTTAGAGTACCCAGTGCTGTGTGCCAACTACAGCGCCAAATGTTTCATGTGCATAAACTCGACACTCACAACAACCCCTATGAGGCAGGGGTTATTATCATCCATGATTCATGTGAGAAAACTGAGGCACAGGGGGTGAGTAACATGCCTCAGGTAGAAGGGGGAAGAACCCAGATTTACACCCGGGAAGCCTGGTCCCAGAGCTCACGCTCCGAACCACTACACACCTGCCTCTCAAATGCCCACCACGTAGGCCCTACCCAGGCACCTGTCCCCTCAAGGAAACAGGACTAGTGCTGGGCTCAACACAGAACCCTCAACATACACCTGAATCAAAGAAATTGTCAAAATGCGTTGCAAAGTAGAGGTGGCAAGGGAAAAACAGAGACGGTGGGTCAAGCCTATTCCTAAGAAAAGTAGTGAGTGAGGTCCTCACGTGGGTGGAGGGCAGGCCCCCTCGGAGCAAGCATATGGGCAGTTTCCTGGGCAAATCTATCCCTAAGGCCAGGGATGTCAGCCAGAGCTAGATGAAAATAGTTCATAAGTAAATGGGGGTTTGCTTTGGAATTAGAATAAATCCTTCTGCTTCTCCCCACCTAGAGATGGGCTGGGGGGCAGGGGGCAGCCCTGCCTAAGAAGTCCATCGTGTTTAAGAAACCTCTAATTTCAAAGCTTCTGCCAGTTCCTTGCATTGCTGAGGGTGGAGACAAGGGGAGGTGGCTTCTTTTGTTTAAGAAAACACACTGGGACGTTTCCTTGACTTTCCAGAAGCAGACTTTAGTGCCAAGGGAGAAACAAAAAGATCTGTGTAAGAAAATAACAGAATTTTGGGTTTTAGAAGCTGCCAGTGAGAGAAGAGGTTCTAGAAGGGAGTGGAAAGCCAGGTAGATGGGAGCCTCAGGGAGACAGGAGGCCAAGGTTGGGGGATGCAGCCTAGGACATATTCCCAGTGACGAGGGATCGCTGACGGATCGCCTTGAAACTTTTCTGTGCCGTGACACCCCACCATCGCACCCCTGCGTTACTGCACACCTTCACTGAAATCTGCTCCCCGTCATGGCCTTGTGCTGGCAGCACTATGGGAGAAGGACAGAATGGGGGCAGCGCTCAGCATGGCTCAGAGCCTCATAAATAAGGACAGCAAGGCTCAGGAGCCAAGGGTGCCTGTAAGGAGCTGCAGCTGCAGAAAAGGAGGCTGCAGCGTGGCTGACCCAGGAGAGAAACCTCAGCTCCGCCAGAAATCCTTCCAAAACACTGGACTGGGCTCTGGACTTTCCAGAGCGTGGAAACGGGGGCAGGTGTAAAGGAAAAGGGACAGTGAGGCAGCACACATTCGGGCTTTCCATCCAACACTCCAACCACTTTCACCATTTTGAAATTTAACAAGGAGCCACTTGGTTCCTGGGTGAACCCTCTTTCCCATCAAGGAATGTGGGCCATGGACCATGGGCTATGCAAGGGTGATCCCCAGTCATGGGCTGGGGGGAGCCCAGAGGTGGCTTCCCGGCCCAAGTCTGGCCCCTCTGCCATTTTCCCAGAGCCCTCTCAGGCCTGGTCTGAGATCCCCAAATCAACCAGTTACCAAGTCCTCCCTACCTGTGAGACAGGCCAGGAGGGCTGTTGTCCCCGTTTTCCAGATGCAGAAACTGAGGCCCAGGGAAGGAAAACAACTTGCAGAAGGCATGCAGTGGGCAAGTGACAGAGCTGAGACTTGAACCCAGGACTGCCTGCCTCCAAAGCCTGTGCTCTGACCACTATGTCACACTTCTGTCCCTCTCCCGGTTTACTCATCTGTCATTTCACCTGGCCATGCGCTCCGGAGGTGGGAATGTATGTGCATCTCTTCCTCTGCTCTCACCCTGGCAGCCAGCACTGAGGTGGGCTCTGAGGAGGTGCTCAGAATATGTCAACCAACTAAATTTAACTCCAAGTGTACCAGCAGCCTGGACCTAAGCAGCTGAGTTTCCAAGATGGGGCGCCTGGGCTCCTCAGGGTGGATGGTGAACCCAAGAATCAGCTGGACATCCTGAGATGTCCATCCTGAGAGACCACAGCAGGTCAGGAAGACACACTGTGGGTGGGATACTGGCCACCCGGGAGGCAGAAACACAAAGAACAGCAAAGCCAGTGGGCGGCAGAGGCAGGAAGAGACCACAATGGGCCCCGGCTGACCGGAGATGTCCCAGTTGTTAGCGCCAGCTCTCCGCCTGTTCCCATTACACTGCCATTCAGCCTTGCTGAAGCTCGGGGGAAGCTGGGCAGGAGGAGGGCGGGCAAGGTTTAAGTGGCCACCAGCCGGGAGCCCTGAGGGAGGAGTGCACCCCAGCCCCCAAGCTGAGGCCATGCTTCCCATCTCCCTTGGGTCCTACATTCATTCACCCAACAAACAGTCATTGGGCATCCACGATACTCTGTGCCCATGCCCAGTCCTGGGAGTAGGCTTGGCCAGCAGAGCCAAGCACGCATCAGGCATGTCACACAAGGGAGTCCTTGGTCCCTGGGTGGGGCAGATCCTCCTCGGCCAGGGAACTGCCCTCGCCAGCCCCAGCCTGCAGGAAAGGCTGGGTGCGCTCCTTGTTCACCATCTTCTCTGCCTCAAACTGAACTTTCCGCACATGTTGATTTGAAAGAGACAAGAAACCTTAGGAGTCATGAGCAATGTTAATCAGAGACCATCCTGCCAAGAGTAGCTCCAGCTGAGGCCCCAAATGCATCTCTTAAAAGCCTCGTTCAGGCCAGTGCTGCTGCAGCAAGTCTCTGGGGGTGCGGGGAGGCGGGCAGGAGTGCGGGCGCCAGGACTCAGGACACCGGGTCCTGTGGCTCCAACTCCGACAGCTGGAGAGGTGGCCACCGGACTTCTGCAAACCCTGGGACCCCCAAGGCTGCCTCAGGGAGCGGGGCAAGGGCTCCCCACAAGTGCCTGAAAAGACATCTAAGCATTGGAATGTGCACCTTGAGTGCTCAGTGTCTCTGAGCCATTGCCTTCGCTCCCAGCAGCTCCCTGGCTCCATGGAAAGCCACACTCGCTGTGTTTGCTGACTGACACTGCTGGAGAAAGGCAAGACAGTTCGCACCAGAACAACGGCCCGGCCAGCCAGGACAGGCGCGCGCGCGCACACACACACACACACCCCCTCACGTGCCAACCCAATAGGCTCCAAGGGCTGTGGTCATCTCTCCTGAGCAGTGCTGGTCTTGGCCACCCACAGTCTCCAGCCCCAGGAGGCCATGCCCGCACAGGCTGGCGCTCACATGCAACCTGGCACGCGGGCGGTTTCTCTGCCACGCCCCAAGGCCTCACGCCACCCACCCTGACCAGCCGCCACCCAGGGGAGGATGGTGCTTACCCTGCCTCTCACTTCAAGCCTTAGGTTGGGGCCTCCAGGAGGGGAAGCTCCAACCAATTCCCAGCGGGCTCCCCTCACCCGGGCTAGGGGTGGGGACCAGACAAATGAGCACTGTCCAGCTTCTCAGAGCAACCTCGGGGTCCATGTGGGCACGTCAGGTCTGGGAGGGAACACGCTGGACTGCCCAAGCCTGGCTTCACAGTCAGAAAAACCACAGCCCAGAAAAGGGAGAAAGGAGCAGCTGAAGCCATACCACACGTCAGCAGCAAAGCCGGCCCAGGGCCTCACGCCCCCAGCTACTGCCCTCGGCTCTTCCTCTGCCCTGTGGCTCCCAACCCGCACCCAACGCTCAGCCAGTTTGAAAGCCCTCTTCCCCCTCCCTCCTTTCAGCAGGAGGCTGAGCTGCCCAGGGTCCTGGGCTTGCAGGCCCCAGACTTGTGTGATGAGCCTGACTTGTGTGATGGTTATAATCAATCAGCCTGTATTACCAAGCACAGCCCCCCACCAGCACCCCTCAAATCTGACTGGGTCCTAGATAGTGGGAGCTGGGGGTGGGCAGGCGTGTGAGTGCATGTGTGTGCAGAGGGGTGGGAGGGACGGGAGAATGGTTGTGTAGGGGAAGCTGGGCGTGAGGGACAGAGAGAGGGGCAGGGCAGCAGGGAAGCCAAGGGCAGAGTCACTGTAGCTCTCACCCACCCCGCTCCCGCAGGTAATGGGGGGCTCCTTGGAATGCCAGGATCTCAGCTGAACTTGCTCAGAGGGCTGTTCCTCCCCATGACCTTGGTCAGGCCGAGCCCACCCTGTAGGAGAGGCTGGCCCCAAGCAAGGTGACTTGCTTTTTCCCCTCAGTGGCTGCAGTGGGCAGTAGGCAGGAGAAAGCCAGAGGCAGAGAAGGAGAAGTTGTAAGCGACTTCCTGTGGGGTTGCGAGAATGGAGGTTCTCACACGCCCTGGGTTTCTAAGGAGGACGAACAGCGGGGGCACCGAGCACGCAGGCCGGGTTTGCAAACAGGCAGGAAGTTTTCCTGGAGCAAAACCCGTCAAAACAGAATTCTTTCACTGGGTAATATTTTCCTCCCTGCCCCTGTCACCCATGCTCAAACAGGTCTGGTGTTGTTTTCATAATCTGGGAGAGGAAATTGAGCCCCTTTCAGCAGAGACCTCAGGCGCCAAACCAAACCACTCGACAGATACTCCCGCTGGTTTCCCATTCCCGAGTGGAGGGGAGGGCACCGTGGCAAGTGTGGGGTAGAGACTCGCTTCACCCTCCCACGTGCTCATGTCCCAGATGTGTTGCCTGGGCACACAGTGTGGGCCAGCCATTTTGCATAAACGACCTAATTTAATCTTCACAAAAACCTTCTGAGATACTATTGGTGTCCTCACTTACACATGAGGAAACAGGCTCAGAGAGGTTGAGGAACTTGCCTGAGGTCACACAGGTAGTGAGGGGCAGAGCCAAGATTTGAACACAGGTCTGTCTGAAGCCAGCGCTTTTCCCACTCCACTCCCAAGCCTCCCTGAAACCTCACTGCAGCAGAAGCCTCCCAGCAAAGCTCAGGGTGTACAGGGGCCTGCCAGCCTAGACTGGAACGCCAGTGTCTGAGAACCAGATCTAGGGGCACACATCCCATCCATGCTGCCCAGAGCAGGCCTCAGAGAGAGTGCAGAGGGAGTCCAGGGCATCGCGGGCGTGCACTCACCTTCCTGCAGCTTCACGCTCTGGAGGTAGAGGGGGTTCCTCAGGACGTTGCAGCGGCCTGGCTCATCCTCCTTGGTGAAGAGCAGCAGGTCAGAGTAGGCAAACAGCGTCACCTGCACAGGGAGAGAGCAAACAGAGCTCGCTGTTCTGCTGTCCCAGAGGCCAGAAGCCACAGCCTCCCCTGGGAGTCCAGGTAACGCGTCTCCATCATCTCGGGCATAACCAGGAGCAGATGCTCAGCATGGCCTAAGCCAAGGGCCGAGACCTGACCTGCAGTCAAGGCTACCCTTTTGCTACTCCTCACAGTAGGAAAAAATAACAGAACAAAAATCAGCCCTCATCCTCATTCTCCATGCCTCCTGACGGCCTCTGCCAGCCTCTCAACAGCCCGACACCCCACAGGCCCACCTCTCTGACCAAACGCCTCTGGAATCTCCAGCCCAGTGCCCTTGGCTTGGAGCCACCCTTGAGCTGCAGGACGTGCCACATTTGCTTGCATTCTCCTCTAAATGTCCGGCTGAAAGAGCACTGGGCTTGGAGTCAGAAGTCGAGGCACCTGTCCCACTAAGTAGCCATGAAAACTTGGTTAAGTCTGCTGAATCCCTTCTGCCTCAGTTTTTTTCATCTGTGCAAACAGGGGGGAACATCCCTGCCCAGCTCCCTACAGGCTTCTTTCACAAGGTCTGTGTAGACAGTGAATTTGAAGCATCATGCAATGTGAGTATCCTTACCAAATTCCTTGTAGATAATTTTAACTGCGTTCATGCACAGTCAGTTCAAGAAAAAGCCAGTTACTTATGCTCCAACACAGACATGCACAGAACTTTTATCTCTTTTATACACTAGCTGCTCCAAAAATAAAGGAGAAAGATATTTTTAGACATTATAGGTAAACCATCAGGCATGCTCAGCATATTTTTATGCTAAAAAAAAATCCACTTGATCCTCTAATGCCAGTAAAGATTACACTGGTCTTTGTTTTGCAAATCCTGCGGTGGCCTTTAGTCAAAAGCAATAAAAACCCTATTTCAGATTCTCCGAAGAAAACAAAATATTATTAATTTTGTGGAATTCCCTTTGAGGTGTCAAAATCTGACATTTCATCTCATCTGGGGTAAGAAGAGTCCGCTGGAAGGTTGGCATGCACTACGAAGGGCCACAGTGAGTGTGTGCTGGATTGTTGACGAAGTTTAAAAAGCCAACGTGTTGACATTTAGCTGTCAGACTGTTGAAGATGACCTAACAACTCCACCTCTATGACTCTAGCCTATAGAAATACTTACAAGGACATAGAAATATGAACATGTAGGGATGTTCTCAGCATTACAAAATTTTGTAATTTTAAAAAAGAACATAAACACCCATTAAGAGAGGATGGATAAACTAAATTATGCTACCTTCATGTGGGAGAATTTTATGCAACTATTGAAAGAAGAAAGTAGAGCCATGTGGGCAGAAATGGAAATCTGTCCATCATAAATCAAAATAGTGCAATGTCCACAAAATAGCTAGCGTATAATCCAACTTCGTAAAACCAAACTGTAAACCTGTCTGTATTTATACATTTTTTAACGTCTAAAATACTCATCACAGTCTTCACTGTGGGGAATGGGACTTGACTTTATACATTTCTGTTTAATTTGCATTAGTTTGCAATGAGAATCTGTTACTTTTATAATTTAAAAATACATAAATGTTTTTCAAAGGACTACGTGGCACACAGAGGTTTGAGGGAATCTGGGCCACAGAGACGATAGGGGGCATTCCTGAGCAGGAGGCATTCAGGGGCTCTGGCTTATCTAACGCGGACCAAACACAAGGGCTCCTGAACCCTGGGCTGGAAGGCATCCTGGCAGTGACTCTCTCCAAACCCCTTCCCGTCACAGCCCTGACCCAACATAGTCCACAGAAGCCTCCATTTACTAAGCACTTACTTTCTGCTCAGTGGATCCTCACTTGTAACTAACATCATTGCCCTCATGTATAGGTGAGGACCCTACAGCACCGAGAGGTTAAGTGACCTGTCCAAGGCTACACAGCCAGAGACCATTGCCCAGGTCTGGATGACCGCAAAGCTCTCACAATATGGTGAGGTAGCAATGTGCCTACAGTTGTCCTGTCCCTGAATGTGAAAGAATCCAAGCAGGGACCAAAAAAGAGGAACAAAGGAGACAGAAACATGAAGTTAAGGGAAGGGAAGAAAATGATCTCAGAGTTCAGAAGGAGTTTAGGGGTTGGTTGTCTGAGGAGAAGACTTCAACATCCAGTGAGTGGAAAGGAGAAAGCTCTACACTAGGCAAGCACAAGACAAACCCTCAGGGTCCCCTGACCCACTCAGTGGAAACCAGGAAGTGGTCTCTGGACCCACAGGGAAGCTGGCAGGGGAAGGGTCAGAGGAGATAGTCTGTCAGGAGCCTAAAAATTCAAAAAACAACGCAGGCCCAGAGAGGGCTGGATGGATGGCAAGTGGAGAAGAGGTACCAGCAAGGTGAGAAAAGACCCAGGTCGCTGCTCTGGCCCAGATTCCCAGAGCTGAGAATGTGGTCTAGACAGGAAGTGATTAAGGCCTGAACGAAGAATTTCCCCAAAAGCCGGGTCAGGGAAAGGACAGAGCTGCTGCACAGCGGGAGACAGAGCAGAGAGGCGAGGGTGCCAGGGGAGGGCAGGTGGCCCCTCCCGTCTCACCAGCGCCCTGCAGGCCTTGCTCCCCGCAGAGCCACAGCAGCCTGCAGTGCAGTGACGCCCATCTCCACAGCCCAGTTACCTTCTGCTTCCCACAGCAGGCCCTGGGGGCCACCAGCTGTCTTCCCCACACTTGTTCCAAGGACACATCTGTTTCCCAAAGGCTCAAGAGTCGAGGAATCGCTTGGTTAGGAAATCCTTGAGACTTGAAGCACCACTAATCCCACGTGGTCCTAACCAAGCTTCCTCGGAGGAATCTTGCCTGAGGGCAGGGTTTGCAGCAAAGGCCTTGGTGCCCGAGCAAACGGTAAACTTAATGAGTCAGTGTGTAAAGTGAGGGCGTGCCTGTCTTGTGCCCCATAGGACTCCTGGAACCTCCAGCACAGGGCCTGGCTCCATCGTAGATGCTCAGTAACCATTCTTTGAATGTAGAAATGAGTCTGTACCAAAACGCTGATTTGATCTCAGAGCACGTTAATCAAGTTGGTGACTTCCGGGAGGGCGTGTGATGAGGGCAGTTCACGGTGTGGGATTGGATCAGCTCACGGAGCATGCCCAGAGAAGAGAAGGGACACCAAGCCAAGGGGGAACATTCCATGAACAAAGATTTCTGTCGAGCAACTTTCTACAATTTAGGGCTCTCTGGTAATAGAACCACTGCTGGGAGGGCTCCCTCAGCAGACTCAAGAAGAGGCTGGATGGAGAACAATCAGCTGGAAAGTTACAGGGAAGCAATTAGAATGGACGGCTCCTGAGGGCCCAGCCACGATGCGATTCTCTGAACTTCGCCAAACCCCTCTTGAATTGGTTTATATTTTTGGCCTGAATAACACGACAGGCTACTAACAGCCACATATTTGCTTCCTATCATATTTCAAGAAAAAGAAATGTATTATTTTTCCTTGTGTTCAAATCATTTCTTTCAACCGTCAAAAGGGGTCTCTTAGTTCTAGGGCTCCAAAGGCCCACTAGGCAAAGAGCTTTGGGACAGATTTTAACTATCATCAGGCCCTGGCTTCAGCTTATGTTTGTTAGTTTGTTTTTAAACAAACACACCAGAGCCAGCATGGGATCCTGGAAAGAACTGCTGAGCCAGAGAGATCCCAAGTGCTAATCATGGCTCCATCTCTTAGGAGTCTTGAGACCCTCAGGTCCTAGTAAATCTCACTCGAGCCTCAGTTTCCTCATCTACTGAGTAGGGGCAAACGTGCCTCTCCTCGGGAAGCTGTGAGAGTTAACTGGGATCAAGAATGGAAAACTTGCACAGTGAGGATAAATAAGAAGTGCTCAAGGTTTGCAGGTTTAATGGTGAGTGAGTAGGGGAAGAAAAGAGCACCTTGAGACGTATGAATGTACTCCACAGTGGCTGCCATTCCTAACCGCCTCCTTCTGAGTCTTGTGGGTTTATAGCCACACACCTCAGTTTCTGACCTTTGGCTACCTGACTGAGCTCCACCACACACTTATTCACCAAGCATAGCTCCAAAGGACTTCTCGTTCCTAAAACCCAAATCCCCCGCAACAGATGAAGTTTTACTCCCACAGAGGCAATTCAGAAGTTATGCCAAGGTTCTTAAGAAAGTTCCCGAAGAGGAGGTCCAGAAATGTGGTAAGCAACGCCAGTGTGGTAGAAATAATCCTGCAGTCTCCCCAGGGAGCGCCCCTGAAAGACAACGCTCATTTGGAAAATATGAGTTCTGGTCTGCTTGTTTCACAAACAAAACAAAAGCAGCCTGCTTTAGTCACGACTACACAAAATGTCCCGGAATGCTGAGGCTGAAAGGGCCCTTAGAGATCAGCTGACCTCAGACCCTGCCCTTGCTGCCTCAAACACACACACCCCCCACTGTTCCGATGGGAAGACTGAGGAAGAAGGAAGAAGTTGTAAGTGAACCAGCCGCGGAGCAAGAGCTGGCTACATGCCTTCTGCCTCCAAGTTTCCTGATCTTTCCACCACCCCAAGCTGTCACTCAACCCAGCCAAGCCACACTGCCAGCTCTGAATCAGGGCCTGATTGGAGGCAAGCCCCCTACCCTCTCCTCAAGGCTCCCAGGTAGCCCAGTCAGACCCCAGAGCTCCAACTTCTGTTCCCAAGTAGATTTAAACTCATGAGACTGAGCCGGAACCTGGCCAGCTCTGGGGATGGTGTGGGCGAGTGAAATCCCCCCAGTTAGAGATAAGCCGGGGCCAGCTCCCAGGAAAAGCAGCATGACCTACACACCCAGGTCTCTGTTGGCAGAGCTAGAGCCCAAAGGGAGATCACAGACTTATCCCTCAGAAGAAGATTTTGGATTTGGGTTAATATACACCCAAAAACCCAGGTAACGGGTGCTCTTCTAAAATTCTCTTTGGCTAACAGCTTTATCTTCTCACCCACAAAGTCATTCATCACAGCTGGGGTGAAATGCCATCTCTCCTGCTCCTTAGAGGAAGATGGGAGAAACAGTGGAACGTCATTAGGTGTTGGGAAAGCTCTGTAACCATCAAAGATGCACTCTATCGCTTTGAGAGGTGGCAAGTTCCCTATCACTGGGAATATACCAACAAAAGCTGGGTAGCCATTTGGTAAAGAGGGCATGGAGGCCTTTTCCGGTCTTTTCTACCCCAATTGTACAATTCTGAGACCATCAGGAAGAGAGGAAAGTTAGGGGCCTGGAGGATGGCCGATAAAGCCCACCAGAAACCCCACCCAGGAAATGTGAGTGTCTTACCTCGGCAGCCTTGTTTCTCCCCTCATACAGCAGCAGCTCCTCCGACAACAGGAGGGTCCGGGCAGGGTTACAGAGATCTAAAGGCTGAAAATAAAGAGGACAGTTCAAAGAAGCCTGGTGGCAATGGGGGGGAGAGGGAGGGGGAGGGGAGGGGGAGGGGAAGGGAGGGGAGGAGAGGTGAAGGGAAGGGGAGGGGAGGGAAGGGGAGGGGAGGGAGGGGAGGGGGAGGGGGAGGGAAGGGATTGGAGGGGGAGGGGAGGGAGGGGAGGGGAAGGGGAGGGGGAGGCAGCCTGCCAAAGCCAGCCACAGAAGACTGAAGACCGCTAGCCCTGCCCCAACACCCCAAGAGCCCACACACCCCCTCATACACAGACAGAAACAGAAAGACAGAGACGCTCATCCTGGGCGGAACTGCTGCTGCTACCTTCCCCACCCGCCCTCACACACCAGCTGCAAGAAGTCCAACCACATGGTCGGCCTTTGCCATCCTCCCCGCCCCCGACCCTACCACCCGAGCCCGCCCCAGCTCCCCCACTGCACCGAGCTCCTGGGCGCTCCCGGCTCCCACATTCCCCCATCTGTCCTGTTCATGCTGTCAGGCCCAGGCTCTCAGGACGCCTCTGGCAGTATCCTGAGAGCCTCATGCCAGATTTGGTCACCTGAGTCCCTTCAAGGCCAGGCCAGTCCCTGCTCTACATTCATAACACACTTGAGTTAACTGAGTCCTTCTCAGCTGTCAGTTCCCAGGGACCAAGTCAGCCAAACCTCTCACCCCTCCACATGACCCTGCCCCATACCCACGGTGGAGCCCTGCCCCCGCACAGCCTGAAGAAACCTCCCTCAGCCCTGGACTACCCAGCAGGGCTTATCCTTGTGAGTGCACATTTATAACATGGCTTCTGGGCACCTGACACCAAGCAAGGTGCTGGAAGAAAGATAACGAAACAAAGGTCAACCACTCACAACCACCAAGATGGATCTTACAAGTAACGTGAGGCAAAAGAAGCAAGGCCCAAAGAAGATATGAGATATGGTTTCATTAAGCAATATTCAAAAAGAAGTCATTTAGGAAAGCACATATAGGTGGTAAAGCTAAAGAAAAGCTAGGAAATGATTATCATAAACTCATGCTAGTGGGTATGTCTCGGGGGGAGGGGGCATCGTAATCAGGAAGAGAGATACACAGCCTCTGGAGTGGTGGCAATGGTCTAGTCCTTTCTCTTAGTCGATATCCGCTTTATAATTACCCGTTAAACTCTGCATTTAAGTGTTATGCCATTTTTGGTTTATATATTTTACAACTCAAAAGTTTTTTATAACTTTTAAAAACTAATTTTTAATTTTTTTTGTAAAAATTTAAAAATAAAAAATAAGTTCCGTGGATTCCAAGACCTTTGTGGTTACATCCCGAGAAAGAGAAGAGACCAAGAGAAAGGCAAAGGGCAGACCCTGCCCACAGAGTTGTCTGGGGAGAGGCGCATCACCTGCCAGAGTTGCGTTGTGAGCGTCCTATAAACGTATGAGTTCTAAGATCCACTGGCCAGTGACAGGCCTGGAATGGGTCGCCAGGGAGACCAGAGAAGGCAGGCATGGTCAGAAATGAAGCTCTTGGGGCCATGTCCCCTCTAGGTTGCTGATGAGAGGATAAACTAAGAGTGTCTCTGGAAAGCAATTTGTCAAAATACGCATCAAGAGCCTTTAAGATGTTTATGACCCATAGCCCAGTCATTTTGCTTCTTGGAATCTCCCCCAAGGAAAATAATCCGAGAGGCAATTCACGCATGAGGATCTTCATCACAGAGTTATTTACAACAGCAAAAGAGTAGACATAACACAAGTGTCTGAACAGAATAGAGAACTGCTTAAATAAATATGGTACATCCACATAGTAGTGTCCAATCGCTACAAGACACAGTCTCAAAGAGTATTTAATGATGTAGGAAATGTTCATGCTGCAATTCTTGTTTAAAAAAGGCAACAGGATATAAAATGTACAATAAGATCTGTCTGGGTTTTTTTTAAAATATGTATATGCACAGGAAAGATATCTAAATGCTCACATTGGTTATATCTGGGTGATAGAATAAATAAAGGTTTGGAAATGGGGAGGAAGAGAAGGAAAAAGAGAGAAAAGCAGGGGAAGGGAGATCTAAATAATCTCAGGCCACCAGCTAGTACTGGCCAGACATGTTTGCTAAGATGTCTGATGGCCAGACAAGATGCCAGACCTCGAGGCTCTCTCCCTTGGTCATCTCCAAACAACAAAGCACTGGAGGAGCCAGGAAGCAGAACCCTCAGCACACAGGCCCTGTGACAATACAACCAGCAGCTGTAGCATGTCTGCAATGGCCCCAGAGAAAGGGGAGGGGAGGGGTAGGGGGAAGGGGAGGGGAGTGGGAGGGGAGGGGGAGGGAAGGGGAGGGGGAGGGGGGAGGGGGGACCCGCTTGTCGCCGAGCTTCCCTGCCCCCACTCTCCTGTTCCTCCTCCTGGAAACCTCTGCTCCCTCAGTATAACCCCCAGAATCCTGAGCCCCTAAAGCTATTTGTCTTTCCCAAAAGGGGGTCCTCAGACCTGGAACGAGGTACCATCTCTGAGTCCTGGGGTGAAGGACCCTATTCTTTCTCACCTCCTCCAGAGGGAGCCCTTGGGGTCGGTCATCAGCTCACCTGAACAAAGATGGGGAACACCAGGACCTTGGGGGCCAGGGTGACGTAGGTGCCATAGCTTGAGTGTGGGGCATGCGGCCTCATGACCGGGCAATTCTGGTAGTTCCCATGGCCCTTCATGGTCTGCACCGTCTTCATCAGCCGACACTTCTTCCCCAGGCCCGTGTAAGACTTCCCTTTGCTGGGACTCCCTGATTCTGTGGAACAGAGATGGGGGACCGTGAGGCATTTCTACGCCCCCTGCAGAGGCAGGCCTCTGCAGAAACAGGGAACATGGTCTCAGTCCATTAACAGCCATTAACAACAGCGGCTACCATGCGCCGGGCCCTGAGCAAGGTGCTGAGAGGACAGGGAGGCCTCAGAAGGAATCTCCTCACACTCTGTGAGAGATACTACCGTGTAAACCCAAAACTCCAGGGCAAGGACAGGTTCAGGTCACCAGGACCTGAACCAGACCTATCGGTTTGGCCTCGTACATTTAAAAATCAGAAAATCTCTCAGATTCGAAAAATCAGAAGATCTGACCTCACCGGGCCCACAGTCCCACGTCAAACAAGCAATCAGATGGAGCGTCCTGGGTGGCAGAGCACGTGTGGTCCCCCTTGTTCCCATCCCCACTGCTCCCTGCGCACACCCAACACTGCTGGCCCGTTTCATTGCCTCCCAGGTCCCTTGAACACAGGGACTGGAGGTCATGTCTCTGCAGTGACAGCAGAGACAGTGGGCTTTCTCAGGATGTATGGGTGTCTGCCTTCTACTAGCCAAGGGAGCTGGAGCGGCCTGGCTCACTGAGTCAGTCCGGAATAGGGAGTGGCACCTGCCACTCCAGTTCCCGGGGAAGAGCACCCGTTCTGAGCCAGAGGGCTGCACCCAAATCCCACTCCTCTGCTCCCCAGCTTGGTGACCACCAGAAACTCACTTCGCCCCTCAGAGTCTTGGTTTCCTCACTGCAATTATAGTACCAAGCTCATGGGGTTGCTGTGAGGATTAAATGAGACACTCCAAGTAAAGCCCCTAGAATAATGCCTGGGACCTGGTAAGTGCGCGGTAAAAGTGAGCTGCTAACTTATTGTGGTTTTGTTGTTGTGATTTCTCCACTTGGGAAAGCGAGTTAATCAGATACTCCAGGGACTCTGGGAATCCTAGGCTTCATCGCAGCCAGGAGGTATTCCCCGGCTTGGCTATCAACTCACAAATTATTCTCATCAGAAAAGGGGGAGAGAGAGAGAGAGAAGAGAGAGAGAGAGAGAGAGAGAGAGAGAGAGAATGAATCACCCCCAGGAAAGAGAGCAGAGAGCTGCAGGGAGTCCCTCTATAAGGTGCCACAGCAGGACACACACCCTCATACTGAACAAGGGGTGGCATACAGATCTTTATCATGTCTCATCCAATGGGCAGAAGAGCAAAACACAGAGTAGCTAAAAAGTCAGGAATTCTTGGACACAAGCAGGTAGGAGATAAACTCCAGGGCATTCAGACTCTGCACACACCTGGGCCCCCTCCGAGGGTCCCTGCTGTCAGGTGGGCAACTGATCAGCCCTCCCTGACCTGAATGTGCAGTCCACGGGGGCCCAGGTCTCCTTCCGCCACCCCCAGTCCTGGCAGCCTGGGGGTGAACAGGTGGCCTGACCCCAACTACATCTCGGGGAAGCTCCCCACCAACGCGTGGTCCACAGCCTCAGGGGAAAAACTCAGCTCGGAAGGTTTCACACTTTCCTCCTCTACCCACCCCATGCCCCTTCTCACCGAGCAGGGTAAGAAAAACAAGTCAACCCACACACACAAGTGACCACTGATCACAGCAGTATCCTGGGGCAGCACTCGAACCATAATAACCTAAACCACTTCCTGCTTCTTCAGGGAGTCACTTAGAGAAGAGTAAAAAGAGTGTGCACCCAGGACAGGGGCGGGGGGCAGATGCATGGAAGTACCTACCCAGCTCCTCGTCTGCTCTGGCCCCGGACGTCCGCCCCAGAGGGCTCTGTGCTGCCAGGCACTGGCCCCTTTGCTGAAAGAACCCATCCTGGCTCTCAAGCTCTGCACTGGATTTGAGTTGGACAAGACACCTGAACTTGAGCACTGGCCTCCTCAGAGACTGGCTGTGTAATAACCCTGACCAGGTTCCTTCCCCCTCGGAGCCAGAGTTTTCTCCACTGCAAAGCAGAGATAATACAGACTGCTGCCTTGCCTGCCCCAGGGCAGGTGAGGGCGCACACGAGAGACCCGATGGGAAAGGGTTTGGTGAATGGTACCAGGGTGTGAGGGCACGAGGATTATAAACCCAAGCCAACAGATAATCCACCCGTCAGGGCTGGCATTAGGACAGGGCTGCTGCGCCACAAGCTTTACCATGAACGGGGATCAAAGGGTCAGTCTGGAACTAGACAGTCTAATTTAACACAACCGAGCCTAGACCAGAGAAGGCAAAACCACACAGGACTGACAAGCAAGGCAAAGTAGACCAAACTTAACAAAGGGGGCTGTTTGCTAATGCCCAAATCTGGGCTTTTGCCCGCCCCCAGTCTGACCTTTAAAGGAATCCACTTCTTCCCTGCCCTAGCCCAGCTGCATAGGGCTGTCACAGAATCTTTGCCTTGGGCCTAGAGAGTCATGAATAAGCCACTTGACATACACCTTTGCCTTCAGGTGGGAAGCAGCCCCATTTTATAGACAAGGCAACTGAGGCCTGGAGTGACTGAGGGACTTGCCCAAGGTCATCTGGCCAGTAACTGGTACAAAGCGGAATCAACCCAACCTATGTGGCATGCCCTCGTGCCCCATCTCCACATACCCTGGATAGTGTGTAGCAAGTGGGCTTGATTTTCCAAAACTGATTTTTTGAAGTATTTTTTTTAAAAAACAGTCCAAGTTATAACCCAGCTACTGAGCTCTGTGAAGGCAAACTCCTTAACTTCCCACCTGCTACCGCTTACACCCTCTGGTCTAAACCCCCATATCACCCCTTAAACACCTGCTTCACTGACCGAACAGTAATTACTCGGCTTTGCTCCGGCTTCCGAGGTGAGCCTTGGCAGCCATCCGTCCCCCGGCCGTGGCGAATCTGAGGCTGGGCTGCTTTCACAGGGCAAGGGACAATGCCAAGGGCACCCGCAGCCCTGGAGAACACGCCGATGACAGGCGGGCAGGCACCACAAGCCCCAGAAGGGCACCAGACCCCATTCTATTCAGGTTGGCTCAACCCACCCACCCTCCTGCAAGGAGGCTGAGCAGCCCAGCCAGAGGAGGAGACAGAAGTCGTCACCCTGACGACAGCTTTAGCCTCTGGAGAACCCTGAGTGCGTTTAAGGGAAGATCCGTACCCTGAATTCCACCCCTTCCTCTGAACCCACGGACCAGGAGCTAGGAATATTTGATCCCTGGTAAAGAGCAAAGATGTCCTTGGATACCAAAATAATTATCATCGTGAAGAATAAATGAAGTCAGGGCTTCTCTGGTGGCGTAGTGGTTAGGAATCCACCTGCCAGTGCAGGGGACACGGGTTCGTGCCCCGGTCCGGGAAGATCCCACATGCCGCGGAGCGGCTGGGCCCGTGAGCCATGGCCGCTGAGCCTGCGCGTCCGGAGCCGGTGCTCCGCAACGGGAGAGGCCACATCAGTGAGAGGCCCGTGTACCGCAATGAAGAGTGGCCCCTGCTCGCCGCAACTGGAGAAAGCCCTCACAAAGAAACGAAGACCCAACACAGCCAAAAATAAATATAAAATAAATAAATAAATTTTAAAAAAAGAATGAATGAAGTCAGGTCAAGTTCTTAATATAATGCATTCAAAAGTTACCACTGTTATTAACAGCAGCATCATTTCCTCGCTTGTCCCTCTCCCACAGCCTGCGTGACTCTGCCCTTCTTGGTTTACTAAGTACTGTATTCTCAGAGGGGAACCAAAATGTGGACACGAGTTGGGAGGACACCAAGAGGCATCTCTCGGCCGAGAAGGAACCACACCAGCCTGCCTCAACCCACACATCTCTCCAGCTCCCTTCTCCCATGAGCAGTCTGCAAACCTTGGAGGCAACCAGAGTCACTCCCCCTCAGTCAGTCACTCCAGTAAAATTCTGTTGAGTACCTGCTGTCTGTCAGACCCTGGGAGCAGCATCAGACACACGGAGGTGAGCAGGCCTACGCCCTGCCCTTAATGGGGTCACCATTTAGCAGTGACATCTCCACTCTAACTTGATGCGGCAACTAAAAGCTTTTTTAAAACTCAGTGTTGAATCACCGTCAGACTTTTCTCCGGAAGGAACACAGATTCATTTCCAACAGACCAAGCCCTAACACCCAAACGCCCCAGCCTGGAGAGAATAAAGATGGCTTCCATCTGCAACTCCGAGCCTGATGGGAGCCCTTTTCCCTCCAAAGGGCACCTGCTCTAAGCAAGCGTCGTCTTCATGCCACCGACAGAGGGGGACGGCAAGGAAGCAAGTCTGCAAGTGGTTGGGAAAAGGCTATTCACAAAGAAGGAGGTCAAAGAAGGAAGGGCTCAAGCATATCCAAGGTCAGCACCATGGACCACCAGGCAAGGTTGGTCTCAACCTTCCAGATACCACCTGGACTCCAGCCAGCTAGACTCAGGCCAGCGCAGAGAGGGCCTAAAGGAATGCCCAGCCAACTCCAGCAGCAACACTGATACCTCAGGTTTCCTGGGAGAAGGAACTGGTTTTGAGCCCAGCTTCTCTCCCTGGCCCTTAAAAAATAAGGTCAGGATTTGAAGGACAAAGGAGAAAAATCCCTTCAAACAGCAGAGCCATCTGTGCACTTCAAAGACAGCTAACTTCTGTGTAACATCACTCAGCAAATAGGCTGCCACTCAAAACCATTATCTCCTTCAATCCTCCCAACACCCTCTGAAGTGGGAATTATCAGCCCCGTTTTATAGATAAAGAAACTGAGGCTCAGTGAGGGGACATGAGTTGCTCAAACTCATACAACTCCAATTTGGAACCTCCCAGCTCCAAGTTCCGTGCCTCCCTCCCGAGCTGGCCTGACCACAGTGCCTACAGCACCTTACATATATTGGTTGCTCAGTAACGTTGGTTGAATCTCAGCTGAATGCCTGAGTCCTGAACACCATCTGTTAGCCTGCTCTGGGAAGATGCCCTCTCTTCCTCCTCAGTTCAGGGTCCAAGGAAGAAAGACACTGGTTCAGTGAGGAAGAAAAAGGTCCCAAGAGGAGACAGACTCTGTGTCAAAATGGGGGGGGGGGGATCTTGACTCTGTTGGAAAGGTCTCCCAACTCAGAGGAGGAGGTGGGGCCCAGCCTCGCAGCTAACCTCGCCATCTCTCCGGGGCTCAGAGGGCACAGCAGCAGAGGAGAGACTCACCTTCGGGGATGGCATCCTCCTGGTACACAGGCCGCAGCAGCTGCAAGGGAAAGACAGAGAACTACCTCAGCCCCAGGAACGGGGCAGACCACCAGGCAGGCTGTTCAGCCCTGGCCTGGGGATAGGAGGGGAGCACCTCAGGGCACGAGGGCAAAACAGCAGTCCCACTAACGAGCTGAGAGGGGGGCCTGGAGGGATCACAGAATCTAGAATCCTCTAGAATGTTCGAGTTGAACGAGGCTTTAGCTGTCATCAAGTCTAACCCCTTGAAGTGTGTTCTGTGAAACACTGGCACTTGGGACGCTAACAACTCCGCCACAAAGGGTGCACCGTCAGGGGAGTTTGAGAAATGCTCGGTTAAACAAGGGTAAACCACCTTCTTCACTGCAGATGCCCTCAGAGCCTCAAATAGGCTAATATGCATTGGGAATCTCCCAGAAGAGGAAGAGAGTATAAGGTATTTCTCAAACTCATTTGACATCAAGAAACTTTCTTCCCAGAGTATCTCCTGGGACCGATATTTTGGGGCACACACGCTGACATTCCATTACTCCATCTTACAGCTCCTATGACGGGCTTGCTGCCTACCACGCAGCCCATTCCACTGAGGATAAGTGCAGACTGGCAGAAAGCTCTTCCTTCTTTTGAGGTGAAATCTTCTACCGTGTGACCTCCCATGGTCCTGGATCTGTGCCCTGAGGCCACAAAGACCCACCTGCTGTCTCTGCCAGGGACAGCCCTATAGGACAGCCCTATAGAGGCTGGAGCTAACACATAGTCCACTTCCCTGCTCCCCACTCCAAGCCCCTGGCAGGCTCCTCACAACACAATTTTGAGTCTTCGCATCTTCCTGGCCTCACTCAGGGACCCATGCCCTTCACCTTCCCTGAACCAGCTGTCCATACCTGGCTCCCAGGGTTCAGCGGGGCCAGGATGATGTAGTTGGGGTCGGCGGGGGCAGTGGCACGGGACAGTGCAGGCAGGGTGTGCTGGCCCCCGCGCTTGGTCACCTCAGTGTAGCGCTCCCAGCCACCGAGCAGCAGCCCATCCGAGCTGTCACACACCAGGTGACAGCTGTGGCGCTGCTCTGGCCGTGCCTGGGCCCCGTGGGTGCAGTTCTTCTCCCGCTTGTTGGGGGGCGACTGGAGGTCATGGGTCGACTTGCAGGACGCCCGCCGCAGGACCCCGCCATCTGGCCCCGGCTTGACCTGGGGGACCATACGCCACACAAGCAGGATGATCTCGCTGGGGCAGCTCCTGGAAGTTGGAGGAGGCGGGGAGTCACAAAGGGAAGTTGAGTCTGGGGGAGACCAAAGTCAGCCATGGTAGGGGCCTGTGGGGCAGAGAGGAAGAGAGGGGAAGAGGGCAGGGGAGCCCCAGTGCCAGAGCAGGAAGGGATGGAGAGGCCATCCATCTAAAGCAGAGACAGCAAAGGGGTCCCTTAGGTCGCCTCTAGTTGACTGGCAGAGGCTGGGAAGGACACTGAGGCCAAGGCCAAGCAAACAAGAAAGAAGACCAAACTCAACTAGCGACGTGCCTCCTGGACACAAAGTGTTATCAAGGAGGAGCAGGCAAGCCACGGCCTGTGTACAACCCCTCATCCGGTCATTCCAGAAGCAAACCTAAAATGGGCCACGAGGGCTTTAACCCAGAGGGTCGAAATTTAGGAGACCCCAAAATTTAAAGAATAACTGTTTAATTGTGCAATTGAAAATGTTCGCAACATCTACGCATCCTTAGGAAACCAAGGGCTTAGCTCTGAGGTAGCAGAACTAATGAGCTAAAGTAGAGAGCGACCCCCTGGAGCTGCACCACGAACCACAGGGTCTGTTTGAGAGCTTCTTCCCCGCTGTCTGCTCTGGGATCCAAAATTGCTCAGAACCTGAACCTTCCAATTTCAGGCCAAGAAACTGATTCCCCAAGGAGCAAAGTGAATTGCTCACGGCTGGGAAGGAGGGACGGGCGAGGCGTGTGCGCAGGTCTGGGGAGGGGAGGGGAGGTGCGCCCCAGCCCGAGACCCTGGGCTGCCCGCCGCCCCTGTCACCGGATCTCGTGAGCCAGCTCCACGCATTTCCAGTGCTCCACGGGCCTCTCGTTCAGCTGCAGCACCGTGTCCAGCTGCTGCAGCCCCGCCCGCTCTGCCGGGCCCCCTGCAGGGACAAAGAAGAGCCACTCAAGGGCTCCTGAAGCCCACAACCCCCTCAAAAGCCCCGGGGTGCTTTGCGTCCAGTGACCTTGGACAAGGACCGCTCCCCTCTGTTTCTTCACCTGTCAATGAGGGGCCAACCTCGGGGGCTCTCGGGGACCTTGAAGGGAGGCTCCCCTTTGCCCTCACTTCCTCCCTGCCCGCATACCCAGTACTGGCTGACCTCCCTCCGCTGTCCACCTCCCCGCCAGGCCCCCCTCCCTGCCCAGGGCCTCCCACCCCTTGAGAACCCTTCCTTGCTGCCAGGCTCACAGGCAATGGGGGCACCCAGATCACCATGTCCCAGCTTCTCCACTTTGGATGCTCACTCTGTGACTAGAAGTCTTTTCTTTGTGAAAAATAGGGAGGGAATGACTATTTTTAAGTGCTAATCAGGCTGGAATAGGATAAAATACTGCTTCCAAATCGAGTTCATAAATGACTCTCATTTTCCCATGCAGCCATTACTGAAAATATAGGTTTAGTTCCTGTTTGAAATGATTGGGAAACAAAATATAAAAATCTATTTTCATTTTGATTAAAAACAAAAAAAAAGAGTAGGTGTATTTTCATAGACCTCACTTTCATCTGTGGTCATTTAAAAATATTATTCTTCTCGTTTTGAAAAACCAGGACACTTTGCCCCAGTTTAGGGCTCCCCTTTCAGTTCCAACATCTTGTTTGCAAAGCCTCGGGCTGGCATCACCCGAGACACTCACTCACCGGAATCCACGGCCTGGACTCGGACCGGAGAGTCGCAGCAGATGGTGAAGCCGAAGCCGTCCTTCCCCCTCGGAATGGTAATCTAGGACACAGCCCTGCCCAGTTACTCCCAGAAGCCATGAGGCTGCTGCCTCTGCTCCAAGGTCATGAAGAACACAGTCCCCACCCCAGAGCCACCTTCCTCTCCAAGGTTGCTGGAGCCAAGAAGGAGGCTGGCCGGCCCCTCGCTGTCCCTATCTTGGCCCAGGCATCTTGAGCACTGGGTTGTGGGCCAAGCAGGAAGGCTGGGAGCTCAGGAGGTAAGCCAGGCCCATGTGGAAGGGCCCAGACCGAGCCTTGGAAGGCTGAATCTCGCCTTCCTCAGCCCTGGCAGACATGTGGCCTAGCCCTTTACCCAAGGGCCCACTGCACTGCACGTCTCCACCTCACCTGTGACCCACTGCCTGCTCGGTCCCTTCCTCCTTTCCCCAGGGGTTCATGGAGCGTCGGCCCAAGGCTGGCCCCATGCTGAGGGCCCAGAGACAAAGCCAGCCTGTTGGCTGCCCTCCCAGAGCACAGGGGAGGGAAGACAGGGATGCACACACTCACCACCTCAGGCCAAGGGGCAGGGGACACGTGCTAGGCGTCTCAGGGCCGTCCACTGCCAGGGCCTCAAGGTATCAGTGAGGGCTCCCGGGTGAGGGGGCAAGTGAGGGCACAGAGAGGCTTCCTGGCTGAACCTGAACTAGCCAATGACCTCACTGTGCCTGCTGCAGCCTGTGTGCGTGGCAGGTGCACAACCCCTACTTTCAGAAGTCCCCTGAAAGGGCCCTGCCACCTGGATGCTCTTTTCAAAGCAACATGCAATTATTGAGCTCTACTGCATGCCAGGCTCTGCTGAGGTACCAGGTCATGAGGCCTTGGTCTCTGGCTCCCAGAGGAGCATGAGGGTACACTGATCTCTAGAAAGCAAAGCAGGTCATGTTAAGCATTACAGCAAAACATGAGGATGGTGCTGGGAAGAGTCCTTTGTGCTTTGACTTTAGATGACAGGCCTGGAGCACGGCAGGAACCAGCAAGTGCTCCGCTAGTGAGGACAGAGCTGCAGCCTCCCACCAGCAGCGGAAAGCTGGCAGGGGGCGGCACGGTCTGCTAGCTCAGTTCAGTTCTACCTGCTGCATGCCCTCTCCGTGCACCCCCAGTTAGGCTTTGGGAGGGGTGCAGAAAGCCCAGCCCCTGCCCACTCAAAGAGCAATTCCAGGCTGCTCAGAGCAGGTGTATGAGAGCAACAGACTAAGGCAGCTGAAGTCAGAAAAGGGGTCTGGCGCCCTGGATGTGGCGTGGGCCCCCGTGCAGCATGGGGTAGGGCACCCCAGCCAGGCTGAGGAAGAAGCCAGCTCAGCAGCCCTGAAAGAGGTCAAGGGCCACCGCCTCATTAGGAGACTGCTGTCTCCTTCCTTTAGGGGTTACCTCTTCCAGGCTGGGTGCCGGCATTCACCTGCCAGCTGTCCCAAAGGCCAGGCATGGGAAAGGGGGGGGGCGGGGAGCCTGGGGTGACCCAGGCCCTTAGATGCTGCTGGGGAGGCCCCTGAGGCTCTGCTTCCCACCAGCCCTGGGCCTGGATTCAAAGCGAGTTTGTAAAACAGGAAATCTGACAGACAAGGGGAAGGGGCGGGGGGGGCAGGAAAATACCCTGTTCCCATAAGAATTCTGGGAAAACACACAGCTAAGACAGGAAGAGAAAAAAAATGGAAAGAAAGAAAGAAAAACAAACTCTGGAGTGAGCGCGGAAAGCCCAGACTGAGGCCAAGGGACGATGACAGGAGCCCAGTCCACTCCATGCAACCAGCAGGGATTTTAGGGACCTCACAGCCCACTCTCAACCCAGGCAGAAGCTGGGATGCCAGCATTTTGCTAGCACTTCCCCAGTCCTACACCACCAAGAGCCACGGCCCCTCCTGCCTGGGGTGCGGCTCTGGAAAACCAGTCCCAGCACCCAGGGCTAACAGTTTGGGGACTGGCCCCAAAGCTGAATCTGGAGAGAAGGAGGGTGCTCCAGAAAACAGCCTGTTCCCCGCATCCAGGTGGGACTGTGGACAGGAGACCCCTCTGCCTTCCTGGGCACCAGGCTAAGCAGAGCCAGTCCAGACAACAGTCCAGGCCAGCTGGGGGCTGGGAAGAGGGGAAGAGGAGACGGTGTTGGGAAGCAAGCCCCTCTCCTGCTCAGTGTGAGGCGGTGGGACTGCATAAAGGAAGCAGAATTATGCTCTGTCCATCGTGACCACGACCACGTTGAGAGGACAATGTCCAAAGAACCTGATCATCACTGCAGCCCTGAGGGAATGCAGGGCTAGTTTCAGTATGCCCATTTTACAGAGAAGGAAACTGAGGCCTGAAGCAAGTAAGCTCTCAGCCCTCCTCTCTGACCTCAGGCCTCAGGGTCAAGAGACAAGGGAAGCAGCCCTGCCCTATCTCTGGGACCTCAGCGACTCCTGGCAGAGGCCATCCTTCTTGGGGTGCTTCTTGCTCTTTCCTGTCCAGTGCAGGAACTGCTACTGCTCTCAGATCTCACCCATGTCAGCATCTCACTTCTGCCCTCCTGCCTGATTTCTGACCCTCTGTAATGCTAGACTTCAATCCCAACCCCTAAATGCCATAGTTATTGAACCCCCTGCACCAGGCGCTTCATACATATTCCATTTACTTTCACAGCATCGTCACATTATCACCCTATTCCACTGACAGGAAGACTGAGGCTCAGGGAGGTAAACTGCCATGCACAAGAGTCAGACCTCAAGAAGGGCAGAGCTGGATGTGAGCCCGGGTCCGGCACAAAGCTGGTGCTCTCAACCCCGCACTACTTTCTAGCAGGGGATCCGTCTTGAACTTGAGTCCCAGAGCCCCAGGCCCGGACCGCACTCATGCCTGGTCCTACTGTGACTGCCAGAGGGTCCCGGTCCTCAGGCCTGTAGTCCCAAGTGACCGAGGACTTCTCGACCTCCCATCCAGTGCCCTCTGTGCCTCACCACCCCGCCATCCAGTTGCCAGTGTCACAGGGGCAGCTCTGCAGGCTCCAGGAGTGCGTGAGGGCCCTGAGAGCTGGGGACTGGAGAGAGAACACACGTGTCCCACTCACGGTGCAGGAGGCCCCTCTGAGCATCTCCCTGAGACCTAAGTCTGCCAGTTTGAAGGAGTTCAGGACCCAGATTCCAGGCTGGTCATTAAAACACAGAGGGACTTTTCTATACTTTTAAAATCAGAACCATTCCAGAGTCCCATCAGCTTGGACATTCCCCAAATCTGGACATCCCTTGCCTTCAGCCTGTCTGACACCATGCCCTTTTTATAAGAAAAAAAATGTCCCTCACAGTTCCAGAAGAGTCTTGGGGGCTAAGGGATCATCATTCCCACTCTGCCCCACATCCTGAGACTGGAGGCTGAGGGCCAAGCCCTCTCCGTGAAGTTGGGCTCTGGAGCCAGAGGACTCCGGACCCACTTCAAGGCATCACAGCCACCCGGGAGGAAAATCATGTGTGCGCACATATACGCAGACACATCCTACCTCGCTCACAAGCACACACCAACACACGCTAGAACACAATCACACCTACACAACACAGGACAAGCACTGCCGTCCCATCAGAAGTAGGGAAAGTTAGCAAAAAAACACAAATCCAGCTGCTCAGCAACCTAGCCACTTACAATCTCAGGCTTGGGATGCTCTTTATAACCCACACTCCTCCCAAATAAAAATGACAGAAAATCAACTAGATAATCTCACCATGGACACCACCCAGTCAGTGGTTAGGATGGCGAAGAGCTGGCCTCGTCTGCCCCTAAAGAGGGGCGGCAGGTAAAGGCCACCTTGGGGCCAGTTCCTGCCTCTATCCTCCCCCCCAGATCACAATGAACCTGCAAGGGGCCAGGAGGAGGCAAGAAAGGCCTTGTGGGAAGACAAGTCCTGCTCGGTGAGCCCTCACCCCTGACCCCCAATGACACCCCATGCGCCCCCCAAGGGGCCAAGCACCCACCTGGCGGTAGCGGCGCTCCGAACACACCTTGCAGAGCCCATTGAAGCGGTTCATGGCTGCGGGTCCTGCCTCGACTGCCGCCCCATGAAAACCCGGCTCTCCCCCCCAGCAGTGGGAGCCCGCACTGCGCCCCGTCAGCCTGGCATGACCGCCCTGGGAAGCCCGCCCCGCAGAAGAATGGCAGGAAATCACCTCTCACCTCCCCAAGCCCTGTCTGTGCTGTGTGCCTCTGCACGATAAGCCCGAAGGCTTCCTGAAACCTCCGAATGACAAGGAAGAGGGAGAGTTTTATATTAAAATTCCTGTCAACTAGTTAGTATTCCCCGGGCCCCGGCGGGGAGAGGGCGCCTTTGTTCTGGCTGCATTCTCTGCCATGGGCCACTTTGTGATTCCAGTGTTCTCACAAACACCCCTGGCTGGAGGAGAACCCAGGCAGAAAACACGGCCCACTCTGTAACAACGCCGCCTCCCCCTGCAAATCCCAGGATCCCTGGTACAAATGCAGGGAACTAACTCAGCCTAAGAACCTAAGGATGCTTTGCTCCCACAGACATCCCACGTCAAGACCGGGAATACAAAACATCTGGAGTTTGCCTGCCACTCAGAAGCTACTTAAAAGTCAGTTTCCTCATCCATGTATGTGGGCTGCTTGAAGGATCTGATGACAGACCATAAAGTCAAGTTGGGAAGGGATTTCCAATCACTAGATAATCCAGCGTCCTCTTTTTACTGGTGAAGAAGTGGGGGCCTTGAGCAGTTGAGATCACACAGCAGGGTGGGGTGGAGCTGGGACCAGAGCCCCAGTCTTGATTCCTGCCTTGTAGAGCAGTGCCTCGTGAGCCTAGAGCCCCTTCCACCAACCTCAGAGCCCCTGAGGAAAACTACCCAGCCACTCCCATCCTTCATGCCAGAGAGTGTCCCTTGGTCCAGCCCAGCTTTCGTTACTGTGACAGTGGTCAGGCCACCCAGCTTTCTAAGCCTCCATCCCTCCATGCACACGAAGAGGGAGTTGAACAGGTCACCTCTTGAGGTTCTCCCCCTGCCCTAACCAAGCCTCTGACGATCGCCCACACCTTGCTGAGTCCTACGGACATCTCTGCGTGTGCAAGCCGAGGAAAATCAAACGCCCTCAGAACAACGCCCCCAGAGGTCAGGGCCTGTGTGCAGAGCCCGGCACGAAGGAGGACTCTCCCAGGCCACCTAGAAACCTGCAGTGTCGATGTCCGGGCAATTCTCACAAATCCCCAGGGAGACTCCCTGGTCACTGTCCTCTCTGTGCTCGGCATGTACACAGAGAGGGAGAAAGGCCTTTGCAGCTCCCCCACTGAAGCTGGAAGAAAGCTTTTCAACTTGTAATGAAGCCACGGAAAACAGAGATCCAGCAAGTTACTCTAATGCTGTACTATCCAATATGGTAGTGATTAGACACAGGTGCAATTTAAATTTTAAAATAAAATTTAAAATTCAGGTCCTCGTTCATACTAGCCACAATTTCGAATGCTCAGTAGCCACCGGTGGCTAGCGGCTGCCATAATGGGCAGTGCAGCCCTAGCCTGTACGCTCTGTGAGGGCAGGGATCTTTGACAGCTATATCCTGGCACCCGGCACAAGGCCTAGCCCACGTAGATGTTCAATAAATACTTAATGAATGAATGAGTGAATGACTTGAGTGAATGAAAGGGGAAATGTCTTGTAGCTAATAATACACCTAAGTGTCATATATTATCATGGAAAATATCACTGTCGTATTTTCCCAACTAGGCCACTTGCAGGAGACAGCCATACCGGAAGCCATATTTGCTGGCTGTGTGGCCACAGAGAGTGACCTAACATCTCTGAACCTTACAAGTCTCACTCATCTGTGAAATGGGTAGTAACAACCACCTCAGAGGTGGGAGTGAGGGTCATGTTAGATAACAACCGAGGGGCTACTCAGCACTGGGGGCTTGTTTCTCCCTCCCTTAGTGGTTAGAGAAAAGCAGAGATCACCTGCCATGGCCTGCAAAGGGACAAATTTGGATGAATTCCCCAAAATCCCTACAGGAAGGTTCCTCTCTAGCTTCAAAGCCCTAATGAAGTGAGGACCCATCGGTCTCGGGCTCAGACTCACAGCTGCTCCCTGATATCAAGGGGGCCAAACCGGAAGGGGGATTGGGCCACAGTGGCAGGGGAGGCAAGGGGCCTGAGGGGGCCTGCAGGAAAGGGAGGACTCGGCTTCAAGAGACCAAAAGTCAGTACAACCCAGACTCCTCTATTTCCAGGGGCCGGGGCCCGGCTCTCTCCCCACTCCTGCCCCAAGCTTGAGTAACCCGAGAAAAGCACCAGAAATAACCTCTTAAAAATGCACAACTTGCTGAGTTTCCAAGCACCAAGTGAATCTGAGTCTCAGTCACCGAGTGCTGCCCTGTTTAGGGGTCTCCAGGGCCCAGGGACGAACCAGAAGCAGGTTAGAGCCCAGAGCAGTGCTCAGGGCCCGTCAGTCCTTCCAGGTTGTCCCCACCTACCTTGAGTTTCTCCCTGTTCTCGGTGTCCTCACCTCCCAACAGTCTCAACAAAGGGTCTGGAAGGTGACAGAGCAGAGTCAGAAAGTTTCTGCTGGCATCTAAGTGCCCGTTCCACAGACCACCCAGAGGATGAGGCCAGGGTGCCAGGCCCATGTGGAGGGCAAGGTCACTGCTGGCCCCCAGGATGTGGGAATGCCCAGGCTCGGGCCAGGCAGGGGCTCAGGAGACAGATGGGTGCGTGGGAAGGACAGAGCAGAAGGGGAAAATCCTCAGGACCCACAGCAGGGCCCACATGGCCTGTCTGCAGAGGTGGGCGCCCCAAGGTCAGCCAGGCAGCCCAGAGGGGATCCTGAGACCACGGACCCTGAGGAATGGCCACACGGGAAGGTCCAAAAGCCCAGCCCTCCATGAGCTACATAAATAAAGGAGTCATGGGCATGAGGCTGCCTGCAGGCTGCATTCTAGCAAGCACTCGTGAGAAGTCCCTGGACCCAGGGTCTGATGGCAGCCTAGGGTGACACATGCCACAAAACACAGGGATTGAGGCTACTACACAGTGGAGTGGGGGGAGCCCTGGGGGTCGGCATGTCTGGGCAGAACTGAAGGTGGTGGGCATGCACCTCTCAGGGGCCGCAGTCTCCGCCTGGCCACCTTCAGGTGCTTGGTCCGGCCCAGGTCCTCTCCCAGCAGGTAGTACCAGCCGCTGGTCTCCTGTCACAAGAGAAGGCGTGACATGCTCAGAGGAGGCAGAGGGCACAGGTCAGGCAGCCACCAATCCCCGTCAAAAAGCAGCAGCTGGACAGCCTCCTCAGGAGCAGCGTCTCTGCAGACACACACACTCCGGCCTCCCTTCCCCGAACCCTCACTTCCCACCTCCAGGAAGCCCTCCTTGATGCTCCAGGCAGAGATGATCCTCCCCTCTGCCGACTTCCCACGCCTCTTGTCCCTGGAGAACAAGTCTACTCACAGGCTTGCCTCCCCCACTAGGCTGTGCACAGGCTCCTTGATGTGCCTAGCACTGTGCCTGGTACACAGCAGGAGCCCAATAAATGTTGACAGAACAGAAGGAAGGGAGGGAGGGAGGGAGGGAGGGAGGGAGGGAGGGAGAGGCCAGAAAGCAGGCATCCTGAGGCCCCTGAGCAGTCCCCAGGGGCAGACATCTTCTCCCAAGAGGGAATAAGGCCAAGACTACAGTCAAGACAAGATAGTTGGGACCCACATGTAGGATAAAGGGTCCTCAGCCACCTACCCCAGACTTCACTTCCAGGACACAGAGCTGGGTGGCAGGGCCACCTGGCAACTCCTTGCAGCAGGCCACCAGAACATCTCCAGGGATATGCAAGAGGTGCACATCCCTCCCCTGCTCAAAAGCCTCCAACGCGGGGAGCGCCATCCAAGTAGAGCTGCGTAAGGGTCTGGCCACCCAGACGGAGGGGCCTCTAGGTCCCAGAGTCCTCACCCAGCCTGAAGAAAAGCTCCACAGAGGATGCTCACTCCATCCCTGAGCACCTGCTAGGCCCAGAAACCTGAGACCTGGCAAACAACATCAAGGCAACCCCTGGAACAGACCACGAGAAGCACCCGTCCCTCATCCTCCAGGGCAGGGAGTGCTCTGAGCTCTGAGGGACCTGCCTGTGCCCTTAAGGGAAGACACCAGACCTAGAGCCTTCTGGGAAGACTTGGAGCCGCCTAACAACTGGTCTCTGACAAGAATGAGCCAAGGCAGGAACCCAGACCCTTGGTCACACCGGTAACAGTGTTGTTATCAGGCCAGGGGGCACCTGTCTCAGTGGGGCACCATCTCACAGACTGAAGCCCCGCCGCAGGGCTTCCAGACAAAGGCCTCTGCCTGTACCAGCCCTGGCCTAGGTGGCCTGACCCTGCCAGAAGCTTCCCTAGGACCCACCTTGTCCGGAGTCAGGAGGGACTTCACCCCGAAGCTCATGCAGCCGATGAGTCCACTCTGTCTGGGAGAACAAGAGAAGCTCGAGTGAGCACCTCTTCATGGCACTACATCGGGAGGTCGATTGTCAAGTGTAACATAGGTTTGCCTGATGCACTGTGGTTTACGAAGCACTTTTACCTGCATGGTCTCATTTGATCTTTCCAACTTTGTGAGTGAGGCTGGAGCTATTCTCTCCACTTCACAGAGGAAAAAACTGAGGCTGAGTTGATCCCCTTGCCAAGGTCACAGGACTCATTAGTAGTAGAGTCCCATGGGAAGCCAACCACAGAAGCTCAGAGTTACCTCGGAGGCTTGAACTGTTCTGGTGCTGGTAGGTCTGAAGAGCCAGTCCCCAATGGGAATTTCAGCTCCCACGTCTGCTGGTGATGCTCAATCCAGGAGAAAAGTTATGGGACCTCAAGCTCAAGAAGCTTTGTCTTAGGTCCAGGCAAGACCTGGGCAGTGCTGGGACAGTTCCAGGTCAAGGTCCAAACCAATCTGACACACAAAAGTTGCCAAGACCACCCTGACCTGGCTGCCAGTGGGCCAGTACACACGAGCCAGGGTCAGGACTCATGTGCAGACAGGCTGAGTTCATTTGGGTCCTACTTGACTAAGGGTAATTCAAAGTTCCTGAAACATGTCCATCATTGAGTTCCAATGTGCAACACTGAGGGACTGATTGATACCTGGCAGCTTTCAACAGTTATGGCATAGATGAATATTAATGAAATGCCAAAAATAATATTGCTATTTTGAGATAAAAGCAAGTTTACAAATCTATAGTTTAATGAGAAGGATGTCCACCAAAATATTAACAATGGGTGTATCTGGCAGGTAGGAATAGAAAGGTTTTTCTTTTCTCCTTTGGGTTTTTACTGTTTTTAAATTTTCACTGGGAACAAGCGCTACTTTAGAAATCAGAAAAAAAAAAAGTAGTATAAATGTATTTGAAAGTACTTCTATTCTACCACATCTTTCTCTACCCTAACACTAGAGTTGCTTTTTTTTTTTTTTTCCCTACCTCTTCTCTCTTAGCATATCGCCAACTCAGGCCTCTTCAGAGATTGGTTTAATAGCTATTAATCAAGAACCAACATGGGTATTAAGACTGGAGCAGAACCCTGATGGTTGACTTCAATATGTGAGGGACCCACACAGACGAGGGATTCAGCATGTTCTGGGGAAGGCACCATATCAAAGCCAAGGATGTAATGAGCTGCCCAGATGGGTAGTGAACTAACTCCCTGGAGATGTGCCTCCTCGGAGCCTGGGCTAAGGGGGCCTGAACAAGTCCACAGAACACCCTGAAGAGCCTGTCCAAGTCCTGTGCCCCAGAGCCTACTCCTGAGATCAGACTCAGTATGTCCAAGGTGGGGTCTGCGCATGGGGGTCTGGAGAAAGCTATCCAGGGGATCCTACAGGGCACCCACCTGTGCCTGCCCCCGTCGAGGACCGGTAGTGTACAACAACTTTATAAATACATTTTGTTTGGATTCTCCAGAAAGGGTGGCAGCCTACCGCCTGACAGTCCTAAGCAAAACAAAACTGGCTTCTTGCCGGGAGCCAAGCCGATTGAGGGCCAGGGATGCAGAATGCTGGGGATGGATTCTCAAAGCTGGCACCCCTCCCCCACAGATGCACACTCTGCGCCAGGCCGTGTCTCCCCAGCTACTCTCACTCTGCTACCACCCCCGCCCCCAGCCCTCTCTTCCTGCCCCTGCTTTCCTGCAGCCCGGGCTGCACCTGCTCTCTTCTCCTTCTTTGCCCCCTCCCATCCTACCAGGCCATATTAACCATCTACCGATAGAGAACAGTGTAGTCACTCCATTAAAGCGACCCTTCCACATCCACCTGCCCACCCAGCACCAAAAACAAATACTCCTCCCTCCTGGCAAGTGGCCAAGTCAGCACTAATGGAGGGGCAGCTGCAGTGACCAACATGAGTGGCAGACACTGACCTGAGCTGACATCCCAGAAAAGCCTTGTCAAGACTTTGCCAAAGTCCTCATCACTGATTTAATTTTGTGTGTCAACACATTCAAAAGCAACCCAGCTGGTATCTAGGTGCCCACACCGCCTTGCTGTACACTTTTCTTTCACACTGAGTATGGCTGTAACTTTCTAAATCTCCAGGCGGGATGCTTTAGCTGTAATAAAGGCTGCCTCTCCCTGCTCTTCAGTAAGTGGAAAATTTCACCCCCTGGTGCTTAGAGAATACTAAATGGTTAATAGCCTCCCGTGAGCTTTGCTTCCTGCTAAGGGGCCTCCAATGATTTCATGATAATTTAGGCCAAGCAAATGGTCACAGTTAATGTCCATAAGCAGGAACCTCTAAGTGTTCTTCAATTAGCTACTTCTGAAGCCTGTTTTTGAAAACCTTTGGAAGAAGAAAGACTTTTTCTACATGCAGCCTGAGTACACGGTAATACACTGGTCAGGTAATAAACTTGGGACACCGCCTGAAATTTCTCTAGGCACAAAGTCTCAGGGGCCAAGCCTTGGGTTCTTCTGAATGCCAAACCCTAAGCTCAGTGAAGCCTTGACAAACGGATGAATCCATCATGCCCACGTTGGCAGGCACTGGGCAAGGAGCTGCAGCATTAAGGAAACAAGACAAACATTCAGGAATTTAAATACCAGTTCAAGACAGCAATACAAGGGATGTCACTAGACAGAGTGAGACTGAGAGATGAACAGTACAGGCAACAAATGCTGAAAGCTTAGAGAGGCAAGAGGTAGTTTAGGACTGAGATGCTCAAAGAAGGCCTAAAGAGTTAAGCCAAAGAGAAGGAAAGGAAGAGCATTTCAGGCAAAGGCAACAGCTGGTACAAAGGCTCAGAGGTAAGGCTTCATGGAACATTCAAGGGCAATAGTACAGCCAGCCCTCCGTATGAAAGGATGCGGAACCCATGGATACGGAGGGCCGACTATACTGTACCACTTTATATAAAGGGACTTGGGCATCCGTGGATTTCGGTATCCACAGGGGTCCTGGAACAAATCCCCCATGGACACAGAGGGATGGCTGTACTTGGCTCAGTTTACTTTTGAGCACAGGGTAGGAGACCCGCTACAAAATGAAAATGCATTATTTTAAGGGAATGCACTTTAATTCTCTCTCTCAGGGGCTTAAACTATTTCTGTTACAGACTTATCCCATTTAATCTCAATTTATTTTTAATTTGATGGCTTAAATCGCACAATATTTTTCCAATCCTTTTTTCTTTCCTTAAGCTCAGTCCCCACCTCTGGTCACAAGCTTTCTAACTTTATGGCACTGCACTTGGCACTGAGGTTTTTTATAAAATAGTTTAAAGGAAAGATCACAGAGTACCCAGGATAGCGTGCGACACACAGCAAGCAGCCTCTCCATGTACGTAATTACTATTAGCATAAAAGATTACGCTTTTCAAACACATGCTGTGTGTGTTTTGGGGGTTTTTTAACTTGGTGCATAACATTACAATTCTCTCTAAGATTGTTCTCTGACCACAAGTTCTGAAAACACTATGATTGACACTAGAAGCTTCAGTTTGGCTTCTACCATATCATCAAACAAAACTTTTAAGTAGTTCAGTTCCATAATCAGTGATATTAAGGAGCTACTGCTAATTTTTAAATGTGATAATGGCATTGTGGTTGTTTTCTTAAGCCATCTTTTAGAGATTTATATAGCTGAGATGAGATGATGTCTGGGATTTGCTTTAAAATAATCCACTGGAGGAGGGGAAAGTGGGTGAGGGCATAAATGAAATAAAATTGGCCATATATTGATAACGGATGAAGCTGGGCTATGAGTATGTGAGGGTTTATTACATACTATTTTCTAACTTTGCATATGTTTGAAAATGTCTATAATTTCTTAAAAACTCACAGAACCTGCAAGCCAAAAGAAATCTTTGAGATCACTGCATTTTACAGGTGAAGAAAATGAGGCCCAGAGCAGGGAAGGGACCTACCCACAGTCTCATAGCGAGCTGGAGCCAAGCCAAAGTCTACTGCTCTGAGGCCTGGTTCTCCTCAGCTCCCACCAAGAGCTGAAACCACTGTGTGAGCTGAAATCAGCCAGCACCCCCCGAACTTCCTTGTAGATCATCTTGCTTCTCTAATACAAACTTACAGCCATAACTGGAAGGATCATGAGAATTCATGAAACAGATGCCCCCTTTTCATTTCCTAACTGACGGGACACTTCCCTGGCAGTCCAGTAGTTAAGACTGTGCTCCCAATGCAGGGGGCAGGGGTTCGATCCCTGGTCAGAGAACTAGATCCCGCACGGCGCAACTAAAGCCCGCAGGCTGCAACTAAAAGAGCCCACATGCCACAACTAAAAGAGCTTGCGTGCCACAACTAAAGATCCCTCATCCTGCAACGAAGAGCCCACACGTGGCAACAAAGATCCCGTGTGCCGCAGCTAAGACCCAGCGCAGCCTAAATAAATAAATAAATAATTTTTTTAAAACAATGTAACTGCCACATATTCAGCTGGATGATTTATATAAAACTACATCATAAATGCTATGAGAGGTAGCCTGAGGCCTGAGGCACAAGTGTACTGACACAGAAAGGGTATGGCTTTGGAGCCCTTTATCACCTGGGTGAGCTGGTCAAGTGTACTATAATGTGGTTTGGCACCAGGCTACCTGGATTTGCATCTTGTTTTCACCACGTGCTGTCTGTGTTACCTTGGGCAAGTTACTTAACCTCTCTGTGCCTGTAAAAGAGAGACATCAATAATGCCTACTTTACATGGTGTTGTGAGGATTAAATTAGAACATGCATGGAATATGCTTAATGTCCACACACTTAGTGGACATTAAGTGATTAATAAATATGAGGTATCATATAACCTTGGGCAAGCTCCTTAGCCTTCGTAAATCTCCGTTTTCTCTTCTCTGAAGAGAGAGACAGTAATAATTCCTACCTCTCAGGGTCGCTGTGAGGATTAACTGAGATAATGTATGTAAAGTGCTTGGCACAGAGAAGAGTTCATAAATGTTTGCTTCCTTCCTTCTGTAATTGTCCTTCATGTTGTGAAGTTGCATGTCCGTCCTTCGGAGTAGCACAATTTGATCCGAGAGTGTTCGGCACAGAGTACCCAGGACAGTGTGCAAACACACAGCAAGCGCCCTGTCTGTCTCCTCCAGCTCGGAGGCCTTCTCATTCAGGGATGGATCAATACTATGCTTCCCACCTGCTGAGCCGGTCACTGCGGTGCTGGCGCCTTGGGCAGGGCCATCTGTTGGGAAAGCAGGTCTGCCTGAGCTTGCTCTGTCCCTCTTGAGCTTCGGGTTGGGACTGTGACCACGAGTTTGCCTGTTTTGTTTAATAAGGAATCTCACTTTCCCAAAATAGGCAACAAGCAGAGACACTGCCTCTGTCACGCTGCCTCACTGGGCGCTGACTCATTTTCCCCGGCCTCACTTTCTTTTCCAAAAACCGCCAAGTGCACTGCTGCCCCTTCTCCAGCAGGCTCCGCCTGGCTCACTGTGCTCTCGCAGGAGAGTGGTCACAGCAGAGGGAGCGGTTTGGTGTCTGCCTCCGTCCAGAAGGCTCGCCAGGCGTCCTTCTCTCTCTCCGCCATTCCTCCTCTGTCTCCTTCAGGGCTTTCCCTTCCTGTGCCCATCCCTTCAAGGCTGGATTCTGACCCTTCGTCCTTGGCACCTACTGTCTTCCTGGGTGGTCTCACCTGCTCAAAATTTCACCCACCACCTTGGCGGGCACGGCTCCCACATCTCCACAGACCTCTCTCTCCCCTGAGCTCCAGGTCAGCAAAGGCAACCTTCCAACACAGCTCTCAGCTGGCTGCCCTCCAGGCACCTCCATCTCACCATGTCTGCAGCTGCTCCCCCTTCCCCTCCGGTACACTCTGGCTTAGCTGAAGACGTCACCAGCTACCCAGGAGTTATCCTTGACTTCTCCCACTGCTCTCACAGCCAGATCACCGCTAAGTACTATTGGTTTAAGCTCCTAAATATATCCTGGGTCTGTTTCCCTCCTCTCTATCCCTACATCATCTCTCTCACAGAGTCACCACAAGAATCTCCCAGCTCCTCTCCAACCTCCAAAAGACCTACCAGAGTGATAGATCTAGAATACACACCTGTCACTCACCTGCTCAACACCCTTCAGTATCTCCCCGTCACCAGATCCCCAAACACCAAGCTGGCTGCATGAGAGTCACCCTGAGAACTTGGGTAAATGCAGATTCCTAGGCCCTGCCCGTGAAAATTCGGACTTAATCAATCTGATGTGCTACCTGGGAACCTATGTTCCTCACCAGCATCCCAGGTGATTCTGATGCATAGCCAGGACTGAGAACTACTGGCCCTTCTGAGAAAATTCACACTCCAAAGAAACCCTACAGAATGATCCGAAGTGGTTTATGCCAGCCTCTTCATCTTACCTCCAGTCACTCCCTACTTTGTAATTGACCCTCCAGCAACACCAATGAGTTTGCAGATCCCTCTCCACTCCTGCCCTGCCCTCTGTACTCTACTGGTTGAGACTGAAGACTCTAGGGTCTAAATACCTGGGTTCCCATCTTGCCCCTACTGTTCCCTGGCCATGCGAACTTAGGCGAGTAACTCCCTTTCTTAGCTTCAGTTTCCTTTTCTGAAAACTTAAGACAAAAACACACTTTCCTTAGAGTTGCTTTAAGAACTAAATGAGATAATGCACTGTTAAACCCTGGCTTGTGGTCAACACCCAGTAAACGATTGCTCTTGTTTACGATATCAGTAAACGATAAAGTATCAGTAAATGATACTCTACTGAAAGACAAATCTTTCATTATGAAAGTTGAGGAAGGCTCAACTTTAAAAGCATACTAGCTATCAGATTTAGGGTACCAAAAAGCACTGAGCCCAAAAATATTTTCTGGGTCTAAGCTGGTGAGCTGAGCTGACTTTCATTCACCTAGGCCCTTTTCCGGTCACCATTCTGTTCTACGATTATTGGACAAATGTTACTGGCCACAGAGTCTCCCAGATTTCTCGGGCTGAAGCAGCTTAATGAGGCCCTGCTGCTCACAGCAGGCCATGCAGTCAAGTGCTCTCACCCACTTCCATTCCCTTCCCTTAGCAGCTGATTCTCACCCTCACCACCCAGCACTCTTCCCTTGCTCTGTACTGGCCGCCATTACTAACGACTACATCCGCCTCCTGCGTCCTGGGCTGCCTAAAACCTGTTAGGTTTCTGCTACACAAAACTCTGCACCTCCTAAACTGTCCTCCTCATGGCAGCCTGAGCCCCCCGCACGTGTTCCTGCCTCTTTGCCTTTGCTCGTGCTGTGCTCCTGCCTGCAATGCCCTTTCCAGCCTACTCTCCTTGTCTTATTCTTGAGCTCTGCCCCAAGTTCAAAGTCCCACTTTTTGCAACGAAGCCTTCCTTGATCGCCTCAGCCCATGATGAACTCTCCTTCTTCCCACACTTACTGTCCTATCACTCATTTTGTTCCTTCCTTCAGCCAATAATCACCAAACATCTACGTGCTAGGCACTGGGTACAGTGGTGACTAAGAGAGAAATGGACCCATTTTTCATGCAGCTTCTGCTCCTGTGGGACTGAGCCTGTGCGTATTGTGACTGTAATTTGCCTCCATGCAGAGCCTGGTGTCCTCTTCTGAAAGTAGGTGCCTTGAGAGCAGAAGCCACATGTAGGCTGGTTGGCATCCCAGTGGCCAACACAGCATCTTGTTGATACCAAGGGCTCAGCAAATGCACGTTGGTAACACGATCCTTGGCATCACCTGGAGTGACGGGGACTCAGGGGAGCGGCAGCCTCTCAAACTTAGCCACCACCATTCATTTATCCAACAAGCACTAACTGAGCTCCTTATGTATGCTGAGCCCAGAGCAGGATCTCCCCTCCAGCTCAGCAGTTCCCCTCACCTGGAGTCACCTGCCCTGTTCCACACTGTGACCAGAAGGCGCTTCTGTTCGTCTTCCTCTTGGACAGGACTGCAAAGCAAACCAGACAGTCAGTGTGTTAGCAGGGCCAAGCTCCAGTCCAGACCCACAGAGTCCAGCATCATGGCAAATTTTGGAAATAACCTGAATACCAACCATAGAATCTGGTTAAATAAACTACAGCACAAATCGTGTGGGAGATGAGTATTTACATTCATGAAAGAGTTTACATTACATTGTTAGGGATGAAAAGGAGGTTACAACACAATACTATAGAACAATGCCATCTTTGGAAACACACACCCACACAAATTCGAAGATCTGAAAAGAAATACCACAGAACATATCAGTGAGTAGCAGGACTTGGAGTGTTTTCTCTCTTCTTCTTGTTTGCCTATATTTTCTATTTTTCTACAATAAGCAAAATTACCTTGTGTAGTAAGGAAAATAACAAAATATGATTAGTTTTCACTAATAGGAAAATACAAAATGTCCATTACCTTCCCATTGGTCCCAGAGTTCAGGGATGAGGGGAAGAAATAATAACAATAACACCTGACACTGTGTTATACTGTCTCATTTACACCTCCGCTCTCTGAGGTTGGTACGTTATTAGCCCCATTTTACAAATAAGGAAGCCAAGACTCAGAGAGGTTAGCAAGTTGGGGACAGTCGGGAGGGGAGGCAAAACATCCCTCAGCTTGGAAAATTCCTTCTGCTAAAGGAGAAAGTTTGTCCTGAGGCACAGTGGGAAATTGCCTACTTTTTTCAGGGGCTGCCAGCCTCAGGCTGGACATTTTAGTTATGAGAACCAGCCACATGATACCGTATCACTGTGGACCTTGCTGCTGGGCCAGGTGCCAGGGAGGCAAGGACACAAGTAAATGAGAAAGCAAAGATATCCTTTAGAAGTCACCGTTTTTCTGCTTAGATCTGATTCTAGATTTGGCAAACAGAGCTGTTTCCAGATAAACACTCCTTCCCTCTGCTCTCGAGGGCCCAGCTGCTCCAGACTCTTACAGGAAGAAGTGCTCGTGGAAGACTGGGTCTCTGCTGTCTGGAATGGTCTGCGTCTTCTGACAGCGTAGTCGATTATCTTCGGGGACCAAAGAAATCTTGAATTGGAGAAAAGTAAGGGTTAGCCGATCTCAGAGCCATGTAATCACCTAACCCCAGTGGCTGACTCTGCACATCTCCAAGCTAAAGGCTTCCCAAGTGTTCTTCAAATCAGCTTCTGCAGTGGACAGAGTGGAGTCCTCAATCAAACGCCAGGAAAGAAAGAGGAGCCCTGGGCTGGAGGCACTGCAGTCAGATGCCAGGACAGGGCCTCATAGGGGTGGTACCCAGGAGGCAGCACCAGGCCCAGGCAGAGATGGGGTGCAACTTGACCATCTCTGCTCTTCCTCCAAGCAGAGAGGTTCCCCCAAAGCACAAGGCCTCTTCACTTCTAAGTTCCCAGCAGCTGCTGAGTGCTCCCTTCCCAGGAGGCTCCAGGCCAGCCTCTGCCAAGGCCCCCCACCCACGCTCTCGTCCTAGTGCCATGCATCCCCCGCCGCAGGTTCCCACCCCGCTCCTGACCTTGTCCCAGCCCACAGGGGCCTCTGAGCAGCCTGGCGGCTTCGGGAAGAAGGCAGAGCGGTGCACCAAAGCCTGCACCTGACATCCGGCTGCCACACTCTGGGAGGCGCCTGGCCTTTGGCTCCGGCTGGAAGTAGGCCCCCTGCCCCTATGGGGCCTCTGTCTTCACTGCAAGGGCTCCTTTCGGACGGATCCTGCAGCCCTCAGAGACACTCCCTCTACCCCACCACCCAAACTGCCACGCTGCCTCTAGTTTTGGGGAAGGGAGGGGTGAAGATGTTGCTTTTCACCAGAGGGCTTGGGATTGCCTGTGGATTTCTGTCAACCACACGCTCACAGTGCTCACCTATGGGGTGACGCACAAGATCACCCATAAGATTCCAGAGCTTGCAGGAAGCCCTAGAGACCAAGCCGGGCTAAGGGAAGGGGGTCCATCTCAGCTCAGGGCCTCGTCACTAGGCTTAATAAACGCCTACTGACCAAATGATGTAACCGCAGCTGCCAGCTCGAATGACCCGAGGCCCACAGGTGTGCTGGGACCTTGGGACTCAGTCCGGTGATGTGGTCCCTCACCACGCCCCACCCCACCTCCAGCTCATCACATACCTTCACGTAGGAATCACAGACGCCAGGCTCCTTGCTCATCAGGCCTTTGCCTTCTATGACTAAACAGAGAATTAAAATGTTGGGGTGGGTGGGTGGGAAGGATCGTTACCAGGCTCTTAAGCTACATACCAACCACCGATATTAACCCCTCTCTGGTCTAGCCCACTCCCACCATCTCCCACACTCAGGCAGCACCTTCACCGAGGCATGATAGGATGCTTTCAATTCCCTGACTCCCTGAAAGGGAATGTAAAGTTTATGGAGTCCAACCCCTCATTTAATGGCGACGATGAGGCTATGAGGGGCATCCAAAGACAGTAAGAAACGTGCCCAAAGTCACAGAGCAATGCGAATGACAGAGCTTGGTTTAGATCCCTGTCTCTTGACTCCCAGTCCAGTGCTCCTTCCACCGTACAAGACTGCCTCCTGGGATGGAAGGGCCAAGTTGGAGGACATAGTCACGTGAGCCAGAGCAAGTTGCTTCACCAGGAGACTGAATCTGCCATTTTGTAATGGGTCGGTGATAATAATGGGTTACTGATAATAATATCCACTTCACGTGGTAGTTGTGCAGATTAAACGAGATCATGTGTCTAAGGTGCTTAGTAGAGTGCCCGGCAAGGTAACTGCTCAAGAAAGGTTTGCTAAAGAAAACAAGAATAAATAAAGGCAAGGGATGGGGGGGGGGGGTGCGGGGTGCAGGTCTGGCCACGAAAGCAAGTGTGGCTTGTTTGCCTGAGGTCTGTAGAAAGCAGACAGTGGACCCAACAGAAGCTGAGCCTCTTTTCTATTTTCTTTTCTGTTCGGTTTTAATTGAGCCCTAGGGCTTGGCTCAGACGGAGCCCCTGTAGTCTGAGGCGTGAGGCCTGGGAAGCCAAAGGAGAGAGGGGAACAGGCTGAAAGTGATGAAGGGCCTAAGACTGGGGTGAAGCCAAAGCAAACTGTGCAGGACGAATGGACCGGGGGAGGCTAAGATGCACTTGGCAAAAACTGTTTGCACAGCTGGAGTCAGGCTCTGGCAGGCAAAGAACCCCCCTCTGTTGGTCCTTGGGAAGTTCACCTTGGGCCCCCCAGGGCCAAGACTGGAGGACCCAGGCGCCTGCTGGTCTCCTCTGCCTGGTGTCCTAGCAACTGTTCCTGCGTGAGACCTTCCTGTGGGTGTGGTTCTTGAGGGCAGGATCCAGTCCTGATGAAGCCCTTGGTCTACCTGTCCCCGCCATGGAGTTGAGGCAGACATGGTCCCCACCCTCGCTACACTCGCCGTCTACTGAAGGAGACAGATCCTGGACACACCAGGTGACACAGTGTAGTCAGGACTGTGATGAGGACACAGAGGAGGAAGCAACAAACTCAGCCCTGCAGGTGGGTCAGGGGGTGATTCCTGGAGGGGAAAAAATGAGCCAAAATGAGCCTTCCTTCCTGAGTCTTAATGAGATTAAGGCAGGCATATTTCTTACGAAATCAGAGGAAGGGAGACATATTCTTCAAAAGGAGTTCAAACAGAAGGCAGGCTCAGACGCAAGGAACAGAGGGTGCGAAGGCAGGGGCATAAGCAAGCGTGATGCACTGGGGGGCGAGGAGGGCACAAAACCGGACAGAACAGGGGGCGGAGGGTGCCTTGAACAGCAAGAGCCAGGGAGGCTGGAGAGATAGGCAGGGCCTGCTGGGCCAAACAGAAGAGCCGGCCACGAAAGAAGCCCAGTAACTATTTGTGTGCTGGACAGAAGGATAAACAAATGGATAAATGGCAGGTAAAGTATAAAATCCTCTGGGTGGCACATCAGACCTTCATGGCCCGGTCCCAGCTCACCCCTGCACCCACTCCTGTGCTGCGCCGCGGGCATGTTAGACAGTCCTGAAGGGCGTCGTGCTCTCTCTGGCCCCAGGCCTTCGCACCTGCAGCTCCCCCGGCGTGAAGTGCCCGGCCCTCCTGCTCCCCTCTGCCTGGCTCAGGCTCGGTCCTCCTTCAGGATGGAGTGTGGGCATCGCCCCCTCTGCCAAGCCTTCCTGCCATCCTATCAGTGCCACCCAGACAGAGGTGGGTGCTTCTCCTTGGTGTCCCCAGCCCCTGGCACAGGGCCAATGCTCAATCACTATTTTTGGAATTTATGGTTTTCTATCTTATTTAACAAATACTAATATAGGGTTTACCACATGCTGGGCGCTGTCCTAAGCACTTTACTAATATTGACTCCTTTAATCCTTGTCACATCCCATAAGATAGGTACTTTTATTGCCATCCAGCAGATGAGAAACTAAGCTTGTTTAAGGTCACTTGGCAAGAAAGTATCAGAGCCGGGATTCAGACACGAGCAGTCTGGTTCCAAAGGTGGCGACCTTAGCCGTGACACTGCCATCAACGAACAAATGAATGGATGAGAAAAAGAGAAAGAGAGAAGAAAGGAAGGAAGGAAGACAAGAGGAAGGACAGGGAAGCTCTTCTGTGGCCCCTCTCCACTGGGGCCAAGGAAGATGCTGAGGTGCCCGGGGACAGCTCCAGCCTGCTGTGGACTCCACCTGCATCGGAGCAGGACCAGGGAAATGTCTCTAGGAGTCCCAAGTGAATACACACTTGTTTTCAACAGACACAGAGCAGGACACTATACAAAGATGAAAAAGTAGCCTTGGCCATGGCAATACCTCCACCCGGCCCTGGCTCCACGCGGGAGGCCAAGTAGCCCAACCTTCCCCGGTGAGCCCGGCACACAGCCATACTCACTGTGGAGCAGCAGAACCCGGTCCTGGGCATCGATGGACAGCTTCAGCTGACCTGAGGAAACGACAAGAGAGACAGCTTCACCTCATTTCCTTGCCAGGTGAAAAATGGAGTGACGTTGACGGGAATGTGCTTCTGTTCCTGTGAAGCGATTCAAAGATTCATGCAGTCTCTGGGTTGGCAGGGAGCTCAGAAACCACCTAGTTAAGCCTCCTCACCACGTCAATACCTCCAGCGGTGCTGATTTCCATCCTTACTCCCCCAGGTGACAGGGCGCTGACTACAAGGCAGCCCAGGTCAATGCTGGGGAGCTCTCACTGTTGGACAGCCAGAAAAGTTGTTGCATCCACATCTCAGTGAGGCTAGATTGGAGAGTTAAGGATCCTGGGTCTCAGTCAGAAGTCCATGCTGGGGGGTTGGCCAAAGCTTTCCAGCTGTGACAGACAGCTAGCTATGTTCTGGGAAGGCAATAACAATACAAGGACATACGATGAATGAGTTTGGGGAAAAGCAAAAGGAAAGAGATCAGCTGTGGGCAGAGAGATCCTTCGAAGTCAATGCTACTGCCCCCAGTCATTCCACAGAATCCTGACCTCCCTAAAGAAAAGCTAAGGAGGCTTCCTCTGACCTTGGCTTAGAGCCTTGCTACTCAAAGTGAGGTCCAAGAACCAGCAGCACAAGAAGCTTGTGGAAGATGGTTAAAAATTCAGCACCTCAAGCCCTGGCCCAGGCCTCCTGAATTCAGGGCTGCAGTTTAACAATATCCCCAGGAAGTTGCATGCACATTAAAGGTTGAGGAGCCCTAGACCAGAGCACACTGAAGAGTCTCTGGACATGTTTCTAAGCTTGGAGATGGCCCTCTTAAGCAAAACACAAAAAAGCAGAGGCCACAGGGAAAAGATAGATAAATCTGACTCCACAAGACTTTTAAAATGTCTGTTACAATTAAACATATCATAAACAAAGTTATGAGACAACACAATAGAAAAACAAGCAAAGGATATTGAATTGGAAATTCAGCAATGACAAAATGGCCCATAAACATGCAAAAAGATGCTCAACTTCATGGAGATCTGAGACATGCAAATTAACAATAAAATACCACCTTCCCCCAATCTGATTGGCAGATAATCTAAAAGACAATAATGTCAAATGTTGGTAAAGATGCAGGAAAACAGATACCCTCATACCCCGCTGGAGGAAGTGTAAATGGAGGGTAATTTCTGACAATATCTATTAAATATAGATGTCCTTAGCATTCAACCTAGCAGTTATACTTCCAGGTAACTATGATAGACAAAAACTCAAGTGTGCACAAAGGCTGGCGCCACAGCACTGGAAAAAATTGGAAACACCTGAAAAATCCATCCATATGAAAATGGTTAAATGAACGAACTATAGCTGTGTTGTGGGATACTATGGGCTGATATAAACAATGGGGGAGCAGTATAAGTCCTGGAATAGGAACATTATTGAGACATGTTTTTAAGTGGAACAAGCAAATTGCAGAACAATACACATGGTATATATTTCTGTGTGTGTGGTGTGCTGTGTGTGTGTGTGTGTGTGTTCTGAAAGGATGTCAAATTAAAAACAGTGATCACCTCTAGGGAAGAGACTGTGAATTGGAGGGAGGGAAGTCAAGAGGAATCTCAATCTATCACTACTGTAGTTGTTGTAACAGTACAAATATATCCATGACCTATAGTACTTTTATAATTAAAAATAAACTAAAGAGGAAACACACAGACATAGAGAACAGACTTCTGGTTGCCAAGGGGGAGCAGGGGTAGGGGAGGGAAGGAATGGGAGTTTGGGATTAGCAGAGGCAAAAGATTATATATAGGATGGATAAACAACAAGGTCCTACTGTATAGCACAGGGAACCATATTCAACACCCTGTGACAAACCATAATGCAAAAATATGAAAAAATATATACAGGAGAAATTAACACAACATTGTAAATCAACTATATTTCAACAAAACTTAAAAAAAATAAATAAAGAGGAAACAAATAAAGAAGGAAAGAGGGGGACTTCCCTGGTGGCACAGTGGTTAAGAATCCACCTGCCGATGCAGGGGACACGGGTGGGAGCCCTGGTCTGGGAAGATCCCACATGCTGCGGAGCAACTAAGCCCATGCACAACTACTGAGCCTGCGCTCTAGAGCCCACGGGCCACAACTACTGAGTCCACGTGCCACAACTACTGAAGCCCGCGCACCTAGAGCCGGTGCTCCACAACAAGAGAAGCCACTGCAATGAGAAGCCCACGTACTGCAATGAAGAGTAGTCCTCGCTCACCGCAACCAGAGAAAGCCCACGTGCAGCAATGAAGACCCAACACAGCCAAAAATAAATAAATAAATGTATAAAAAAACACAAAAAGCAGAACATCAGGTCATCCTCACAGACAACCAGTGGCTCTCCAGCATGGATAGAGGAGAGCTAGGACCACACTCCTCCTCCTCAATGACACGTGGAAAAATCTTCTCTCCATTCAATAGACTCCTCCTAGAACTTCAAGAAACCACTGAACTAGATCTACCCAGTGGACACAGGGGAAGGGCAGGGCTTCCCAGCCTGCAGCAAACCAGCACATCATCCAGAAAGCCCTGCATCTGCTCCATCCATGACAATGCTGTCTAGAAGTTGTCTGCCTCTGCTTGATCACCTCCAGTGATGGGGAGCTCACTTTCCACAATGAGAGCCCTGTCCCTTTTGAGATAGATCTGATTGTTCCGTGCTTCATCTTTATTGAGCCAAAAGTGATCTCTCAGTACCTTTCATTAACTGGACCTCACTCTGCAGTCTCTGGGCTCTCTCCTTTACACCAAAGTCTGAAGTCCCTCCAGCATTCCTCATGGCACAGTTAGACACCCCTCGTCATCCCAACTGTTCATCTCTGGACATGCCCCGTGAAACTGGACTGGTGGTTGGGGCTCGCGCTTAGTTGCTGGCTGGCAGAAGGGCAGGCATAGCACAGAAAGGAGGGAAACTCCACGCCTCATAGCCCTACATCAGTCCACCAACCACTATGATCTTGCCTCTCATACTTTGGGGTGTTTAATCTACAGTCCCAAGCAATTCAGGCTGCAGCAAACCCTGGTCCAGCTCTTCACCCATCAGAAATCCCTGCCGCTCTCCTGCCCAGGACACTGATCTCAGAAGCCCAGGAGGTCTGCTCCAGCCCCAGACCCAACTACGCTCCTCTCTCAGAGCCACAATGTCCTCGGCTGTGAGGTGGAGCTAATAATAGGGGTTATCACACTTTCTGAGCTGTGTGGGGATCAGATAATGCTGGAGGGCGAGGAGGTCCTTGGATGAAAGGCGCCAGGAGAATCCATGGTATTATTAGTTCAAGGTCTGAGCAATTACCACTTTGGGGATTCCTAGAGCTGAGAAACCTCCTACAAAACCTGGGCCCAGATCCAGCGTGGGGTGGGAGAAGGAGGCTGGAAACAGATGAACAGGGCCAGCAGCCATGGACTGGATCTCATTGACCCAAAGGCATCTACACTTAACACATTTTTTCTGAAACTGTTACCAGTGCAAAGCCGACTCGGGCCCAAACACATCTGGCTTTCCACAGCCGTGGGAACCACTGTGCTGCCCAACACCTATCCCCTTCCAACGGCCCTTTCCCAGAAATCAGAACCGAGAAATCTCCTGACACAAGTGGTCACTAATTCCATTTGACAAGCATCTGCCGGGCACCTGCACGAAGGCCTGAGGGAGGAAGGGCAGATCTGAACAGTGCCTACCCTCAGGGAACTCAGAGCCCAGTGGCTAGGACAGGGGCGTGAGCAAGGTCAAGGGTGGAGCTGGAGCAGAGGATGGGCCTGGGGTGAAGACTGACTCAGAAATCAGATGAGTCTGCACAGCTCCACGCAGCTCCTCTTCCAGGCCCCGCCTACACCCTGTAACAGCAGAGAAACTAAACCCAGCTGACCAAGCTCCAAGTCCCCAGGGCAGTACACACCCTACCCCAGCCCATTCTCAGGCTCACCGATGAGGGAGAGCAAGATGAAGAATGAGAACCCTTCCCTTGGCCATGACTGTCCCCTCTGTCCCCCCCCCTTAGTCCATTCCATCGAATGTCTAAGACTCCTGAAATCACCTTGCCCAACCTCCTCACCTGGTAGCCAGAACAGTCCTGCCCAGAGATGAAAGGTGACTTGCCCTGGGCCCAGAGGGACCAGGGTAGACTGAGCCAGAACTAGAGACCAGAACTCTGCCCAAACCTTTCCTGTGCACTGAACTGGTTTTCCAGAACACTCACGGCCCTCTAACTATGCACCATGGCTCTGCCAATGCAACCCTGGGGTCCAGGAGCAGAGAGAGCCATCAGACACAGGACAAGGTCTGCCCTTTGCTTGAGAAGCCAAGAGGAAGCCCAAGAGAGGGCGGGCTCCAAGAAATGTCTTCACGTCTAGAGAAATGAACCACCAGGAGGAGGGGAAGTCAGGTTGAATCCCTGGGGGCTTCAGCTGGTCTAGGTACCAGCTAATCAAGCCCCCCAAATCTGTGGTCTTGTCAATATCCCTACTTTCTCCCTAGGCTCAGGGTGTGGCCTGAGAATATGCAGGAAGTTCAGGCTAGAGGGCCTGAAGTCATCCTCACTAGGTGTTTGGGAGCCCTGGAGAGGGCACATCCCCAGTTCCCATGGGGCTACAGTTGGGCACCGACTCTGTCTGCAAAGGGTGGTGGTGACAGGTGCCCAGAGAGGCTGCAGGAGGTCACCACGGAGCGGGGACCCAGAGGTAAAGGGAGAACAGACGAGCCCCATATGGCAGGAAAAACACCAGATGAGAGTGAGCTTCAGAAAGTGCAGAGAAAGCAACGAAACCATGTTCTGCTGGGTACAGGACTTGGGGGTTTCGGACTCACTGGACACCATGGGAGAAACGTTATAGAAGACAGCTAAAGAAATTTAATCCGCCAGACCTTCCTAAATAGAGGGCCACAGGAAGATGAGCTCCGACTCTAAGGACACAGTCAGAAGAGACCTACTCAGAAAATGAAGCAAGAAGATGAGGGCTGCACACCACTGCTGAACACAGGGGTCAGCAGGAATGTGTCCTAGAAGGAGCTCACACCACCCAGAGGTGTGCGGAGACTACATTTATGAGGTACTTGCCTGGCTAGCACGGAGCAGCAGTCATCCCCAAACTCAATTCGCCCCAAAAACAATTCCCCATTTAAGAGCTGTCATGTGTTAAAAGCCACAGGAAGGAGGATGATAACGGGACAAACATACAAAGGAGGTTGAGTCTACATGGAGCCTGGCCAGCCGCTAACACTCAGAGAGAGTTATGCCCTGTTCATGCATTTCACTCTCTGCCTCTAAGGGAGAAATGGTAGCGGTGCTGGGGAACTGGAACCACACAGCTCTTAGGATGTAGCCCTGTAGAATTTCAAGTGTTTTGTTTGGAGGAGGGAGAACCTTGAGTTCCATTTGGAGAAGCGGCCCTGGATTTTGATGGTAAGTGCTGGCAGAACAAAAGTGAGGAGGGGGCTGCCGTGGTGGAATAAAAATCATGATGGGTCAATTCAACCCTGTTCATTTGACTCTCTGCTTCCTGTGAAACCTCATATTCATGTGGCTTCCCAAGCTGTTTTTCCTTCCAGAAGTAGATTGCACTGCCAGCATGAGTCTGCTAACATCTTGACTGCAACCTATGTGAGAGACCCTCAGCAAAAACACCCAGCTAAGCCATGCCCAAACTCCTGACTCACAGAAACAGTGAGATAAAAAATGTTTGGTTTTTTAAGCCAATACGTAGTGGGATCACCTGTTATGAAGCAGTAGATAACTAATACATACCCATGTTGCCTCCACAATTGTGTGACATAAATCTGATCTCAATTCTGAAGCAATTTTTCAATTTTAAAAATTGTTAAGAAAATACAGTTCTAAGATAAATCAGCATAGTATGACTAAGGATAAAGAAGACTCCCAGTTTTTGAGGTCCGTCCTTTTCTTAATAAAGAATTTTGATAGATTTAAACCATACTCATTATCACCAAACTGCAAAATCTGGAAATGTCCCACATTAACCCAAGGACAGCCCAGCACATTCAAGAAAATGCTTTACCTACAGAGCAAATGGTTTTCTTTTATACATATTTGTGTACAATACTATAATATATAGAAAATTCACATTACCCTGCCTTTTCCAATTCTCCTTTAAGTTTTATTATAGTAATTTAATCACATCTATAAAGTCATATAAGTTTAATTCCAGAATTGTCAGTTTTATCACATTTTATAAATTACTCAGCATGCTTATCCATTTCATATTACAGGCTTCTCCAAAGTTAAGTATGTTATTATATAATGATTAGCACCTGTTATGTGCTTGCAAATAGCTTTGAGCCATACAATGGAGTCAATTATTTATTTTCATTATGTTTTTTAAATATTTATTTATTTATTTATTTTGGCTGCACTGGGTCTTAGTTACGGCACACAGAATCTTCGTTGCAGCATGTGGGATCTGTTGCAGCATGCGGACTTCTTAGTTGCGGCATGCGAACTCTTAGTTGCGGCATGCATGTGGGATCTAGTTCCCCAACCAGGGATCAAACCCAGGTCTCTTGCATTGGGTGCATGGAGTCTTACTCACTGACCACCAGGGAAGTCCCCTGTTTTCATTATGTTTTACATTTTCATTATTTTTTTCTCTATCAAATGAAGTTTTCCAGCAGAACAAATCTAATACGAAAAACACAAGAGAGGAAGCATGTATCTCTAAGCAAAGCATTTTGGAATCATTAAGACCTAGTTTGGGTCCTGGTTCCACCACTGATGATCCTTAATCACTACATCCTCAGTTTTCTCATCTGTACAATGGAAAGAATAATAATAATACAGCCCTAATGGAGCTGTTGTAAAAGTGGGAACTAATATATGTGAAGTACCTGGCAAATAGAAGGCATTCCCACTGAAATGACAATAGGAAGGGAGGAAAGAAGAAAAAGAAAAAAAACAAGTCAGAAAAATTAGAAAACATATGTAGGGGACTTCTATTCCTGGGATGACAGACGCACTGAGGAAATCTAGAAAAGCTAGACAAAATATTTAAAAGCAGCTTCTTGGAGATGTAACAAGATAGAGAGGAACTACGAAGCAGGATCTGGGGGGATGGAGGTCCATGCAATTAAGTTTACTGTTTTTCTGGGCTAATTTTCTCCTAGGGGTATTTACAAATTCCAGAGGTAACAAAGTCTGATAGCCTGAGCAGAGTTTCTGCCTGCCTCTTGGGGCTGGAGGAACAGGAGTTGGAGACCAGGGCCTGCCAGGAAGTGGGGTCCTTCTGCACCCCTACATTTTGGGTTGGAGCCCCAAAGCGTTGCTCCTTAGGAACAGAGTAAACCATGGTCAGACACAGTTCCTCAAGGGACTGCAGCTCACCTCAATCTGAGTCCCTAACATTGAATTAAGATTATCCCAGATGCTAGTGACCTCCAGCACCTGACAGAAACAAATAAAGATCTTTTTAAAGAAGATATCATCCCAGGTCTGCATTAAGAAGAAAAAAATAACAAGTGTGTCTGCCGTTTGTAACAGACACAGCACACCTAAAATGTAAAGAAACAGAAAGATTGAAAGAAATAGGATGGAAAAAGATATGTCAAGCAATTATTAACCAAAAGAAGGCTGGGTATCTATGTCAATCTCAGGAAAAGTGGACTCTGTTTCCACTAGAAATGAAGAGAAGACTTCATAACAATAAAAAAAGACCAGAATAATAAGAGTTTCAACTCATCAGAAAGATAATGATTCTAAATTTGTATGTTCTTAATATTGCTTCAAAATATATAAAGGAAAAAAGTGACAGAACTATAATGAGAAATAGATAAATTTATAATCATAGTAGGAATTTTAACACACTTCTCTCAGTAACTGATGGGGGGGGAGAAATCAGCAAGGATATAGAATATATGAACAGCATAAGTAGTAAACTTCACCTAAACCTGACATATGCAAAGAACACTACACCCACCTACTTCAGATCTTTTCAAGCACACACAGAACATTTATAAAAGCCGAGCCATCAAAGGACTGAATGAATGCAGAGTACATTCTCTGCATAAAGGTAAAATAAGGAACAAAAAAACTACTAAAAACCCCAGTATTTGGAAATTAAGAAATATAATTCCAAATAACCCATGGATTCAAGAAGAAATTACTCGAAAATTAGAAAACATTTTGAACTGAATGATAAAGAAAAAACAATTTACATATCAAACATGAGGCTTCTGGGGCTTCCCTGGTGGCGCAGTGGTTGAGAGTCCACCTGCCGATGCAGGGGACATGGGTTCGTGACCCGGTCCGGGAAGATCCCACGTGCCGTGGAGCAGCTGGGCCTGTGAGCCATGGCCATTGAGCCTGCATGTCCGGAGCCTGTGCTCCACAACGGGAGAGGCCACAACGGTGAGAGGCCCACATACCGCAAAAAAAAAAAAAAAAAAAAAAAAAAAACCCAAAAAACACATGAGGCTTATGGATATTGGCAATCCAGAAGCCAATCCCCAGTTTAAGTTACACAGTATTTGCTTCACAATAAATCACTGAACTGCACATCATTTGGAGGGACACTTTTCTGTATGTGTGTTATATTTCATAATAAAAAGTGTTTTAAAAAAGAACAGAGAGAGCAGAACTGGAAAAGAAAACAAAGGGTTATCAACAGGCCAGACTGAGAATTTCTGAATGCTCCCAAGCAAATGGACTCCAAATGACAGGAAAGCCAATAAATGCTGAGGCCCCTGACCAGTAAATGACAGGCTTTTGAGAAATGGTTGGATGGGTTTCCCCATCGTCCTGGGCTCAGAGCAGCCGGGCGAGCCAGGGGCAGCTGGCAGGGACGGGACATGTCGCAGGCCTCAAGTTCAGGGCCTGACTTCACACTGCCCAACACATCATCCTGCCTGGCATCTGTTCCCAAGCTTCATTCTCACTACAGAAAATGGACTTTTTATCTCTGCGGCTTCTATAGAGGCAGAGAAAGGAGAGGGACATGTCCCAGCTAATATTGTACTATCACAACAAACACAGAAAAACAAAGAAAATGCCCACCAAATTAACGACATTCCTTAGTCTACTCTGCCTGCAGAACCACATCTTTCTGACTTCCTTCTAGCGTCCAAGATTCCAGGCACTTTCTCTAGAGCTTACAGGCAGAGCCGCTACCCACAGCTTTCATTTGGGTATAACTGTTCTAAAGAGAGTTGGGTTGGTCACCGAATGGCCGCAGCTCCCTGCAGCCCTCAGAACGTGTCCAGCCTGCCTATCACCTCCTGGCTCAGACCCTGGAGGAAAGGCAAGCTGTTCTCTCCCATGACCACTCACCACATTCAGGCCCTGGACCAAATCCCAGGTAAGTTAATTATCTGTTGCCTCAGGCAAACTAATAAGTTGGTATTCTTTCAAGAAGATATGCTTTAAATACTTATCAAACATTTTTATGAACTTGGGTTTATATTTTCTATATAAAATATTATGCCTAAATTCATATGGAAAATCAAGGAACCCAAGGTAGTCAAAACAATCTTGAAAAAGAAGAACAAAATTGAAGGACTCACACTTCCCAATTTCAAAACTTACTACAAAGCAGCCGTTTTCAAGACAGTGTGATACTGGCATAAGAAAAGACAAACAGATTAATGGAATAGAATTAAAAGTCCAGAAAGAAACTCATGTATGTATGGTCAATTAATTTTCAATACAGGTGCCAAGACCATCCAATGACGATATAATAGTATTTTCAATAAATGATGCCAGGACAACTGGATACCATATACACGTGAATGAAGTTGGATCCTTTCCTCACACGATACACAAAAATTAACTCAAAATGTTTTTTTAAAAATAAGCTTTTAACTCAAACTCAAAGACCTAAATCTAAGAGTCAAAACTATACAACTCTTTTTTTTTTATAAATTTATTTATTTTATTTATTTTTGGCTGCACTGGGTTTTTGTTGCTGCACACGGGCTTTCTCTAGTTGTGGCAAGTGGGGGCTACTCTTCGTTGTGGTGCACAGGCTTCTCATTGCTGTGGCTTCTCTTGTTGCGGAGCACAGGCTCTAGGTGTGCAGGCTGCAGTAGTTGTGCTGTGCGGGCTCAGTAGTTGTGGTTTGCAGGCTCTAGAGTACAGTCAGTAGTTGTGGTACACGGGCTTAGTTGCTCCGCAGCATGTGGGATCTTCCCAGACCAGGGCTCGACCCTATGTTCCCTGCATTGGCAGGCAGACTCCTAACCACTGCGCCACCAGGGAAGCCCTCAAAACTATAAAACTCTAAGAAGAAAACATAGAAGTAAATTTCTGTGACCTTGGATATGATAGTAGATGCTGAGATTTGACACCAAAAGCACAGCAACAAAATTAAAAATGGATTAATTGGACTCCATCAAAATGAAAAAAGTTTGAGCTTCATAGAACACTATCAAGAAAGTGGATCAAAAAACCCACAGATTGGGCTTCCCTGGTGGCGCAGTGGTTGAGAGTCTGCCTGCCGATGCAGGGGACGCGGGTTCGTGCCCCGGTCCAGGAAGATCCCACATGCCGCGGAGCGGCTAGGCCCGTGAGCCATGGCCGCCGAGCCTGCGCGTCTGGAGCCTGTGCTCCGCAACGGGAGAGGCCACAACAGTGAGAGGCCCGTGTACCAAAAAAAAAAAAAAAGTCAGATAATAGCAAGTGTTGGTGAGGTTGTAGAGAAAGCAAAACCCTCATGCCTTGCTGACAGAAATGCAAAATGGTGCAACCACTCTGGAAAACAGTTTCATAGTTTCTCAAATAGTTAAACATAGAGTTACCATTTGACCTAGCAATTCCACTCCTAGGTGTATACCCAAGAGAACAGAAAACATTTGTCCACACAAAAACTTGTGTATCAGTGTTCATAGCTGAGCAATATTCATAATAGCCAAAAGACAGAAACAATCCAGATGTCCATCAATGAATTAATAAACAAAATGTGGTATATCCATACAATAGAATATTACTCAGCTGTAAAACTGAATGAAATACTGATATATGCTACAACATGGATGAACTTTGTAAACACTATGCTAACTGAAAGAAGCCAGTCACAAAAGGCCACCTATTATAGGATTCCATTTGTATGAAATGTCCAGAATAAGCAAGTATGTAACGACAGAAAGTAAATTAGTGATTGCTTAGAGTTGGGGGACAGAGGGGATTGGGAATTGGGGGTAATAAACTAAAGGGTATAGCGTTTCTTTTTGAAGTGATAAAAATGGTCTAAAATTGACTGTGGTAATGGTTACACAACTCTGTGAATGTACTGAAAACCATTTAATTGTATACTTTAAATGAGTGAATTGTATGTATGTGAATTATATCTCAAAAAAGCTATTTTTTAAGTTAACAAATATACTAATAAAATTAAAATATATAATCCTGAAGGAAAAAAAACTTATGTGCACCTGTAATGGCTTCTTCAAATTATACCATTTCTCATAAATATAAAATCCCTCTGGAGTAGCTGGGTTCGAGCTCTAGTTTACTTACCCCCCTCCCTTGAAGCCAGGCCATCTCCTTAGAAGGCAACATGATGTATGGCCAACTAACGTTACTTGAAGGTGCCCCTTATTGGGGGACAAGGAGCTGTACTCATGCACACAAACACACACACACACACACACACACAAATACATAAATCACGACATATTCCATACAGTATTCTCCCTGAAAAAAATTCTGGTCAAAACAATTTTGTTTCTTTTTAGTTCCAGAGATGCTGGAAATTTAGCTCCCTTTACCTATTTGTGCTCAGGGAACTACCAGTTAAGCAGCAGCTTCCTCTGGTTCCACCAGGGCAAAGCCCACTGCTGCAGGCCAGGGGCTACCTGCCATGCTGGGGAAAAGCCAGTGAACTGAGGAAAACTTAGCAAAGACCTTCATTTTAAGGGAGTCCAAGTTGGCTATCAAACTGAATAGTTGATAGCCAAAAACTGAATAGTTGATAGCCAACTGACTCTGAATCCATAGCTTCCAAACCTGGCTCATCAACAAAATACTTCTGTGGCTTCTTAAAATTACAGATTCTTTGACTGTACCCCAGACCTATTAAATCAGGATCTCTGGGATCTCCAGGTGCTTCTGATAACTAGCCACGTTTGAAAACCACTGGTAAAACTCTTCATTCCCAAGCAGACAAGCAAAGATCACTCAGTGTACAAAGAAATCAGCAGCCTGGAAGAGGGACGGCATTTGTCAAGGAAACACAGCTAATGAAGGAAGCAGGAGAGAACTCTTCCAGTGTCAGTCCACGGAGAGATTTGAGAGGAGGCCGCATACGTGGAGTGGGAGGCTCCCCACCCCACCAGGTTCCTGCCCGGTGCACACTCAGGTCACATCACACCCTGATACCCACCCAACACAGCCCTGTGGCCGTGGCTGGGCAGGTCATCTACTCCCTGCTGGGTTGGACCCTCCCCAACTTCCCAGATCTGGCAGGGAGATTAACTCAGTACAAGAATATGGGCTGATACAAGGAAATAGTCACATCATACCAGTAAGGAAAAGAAACGGGTTACAAAGCTGTATATACAGCAGAATCTCAATTTTGTTAAAATTAGGCACACACAAATACACACACACACACAGAGAGAGAGAAATAAGTCTGGAAGGATATAAACCATGTTAACAATGGCCTCCTCTGGGGAGTCAGATTACAGGTGATTTTCACTTTCTTCTTTTCACTAAGTTTTCAACAATGAATACATCTTACCGTGATAATAAGGAGAAAAAACAGTGAAACGTTTTTTACTTTTTAATCAGGACACGGCTAAGGTAACAAGGCCTCACAGCTCTCCGCCACTCTTTCCTGACCACTCCAGTACCACCAGCTCAGAGCATCCCGGGAACCTCTCCTATCTGGTAGAATGCCACATCCTCGTGGGGATAACAGGATTGCCTCCACTGGTTGGGAGGATTAAATGAGATGATGCAGGGAAAGCACCTGGCACACGGCATGGCACGTGATAAACATGCAACAAACGGTGTTGAGTTAATTACTCTTGTTACCCTCTACCAACTGGACCCGTGAATTCCAGGATGCCAGACCACAGGCCATTTCTAGGGGCCAAGCCACTGCTTTTCCGTTACTACCTCTGCCCCTAGAGAAGAAGGCAGGTTGTGAAGAGCCAAGCGTGCTGATAGAGGTAAGCCCGAGAGTAGGAGAGCCGGAACCCCAAGGAGGGCACAACTCCTTAGGTGCTCTGTCTTTGAAATGTGGGCAAAGTCCACTTATGTTGCAGTAACTGCCCCAACTTTCATGAGGAAAATTGTATAAAAGTTTTTTTTAATGTGCTGTACACGTCATCTCAGAAGGCTTGAGCTCAGGTACCAACTCTGCAGCTGGCTCACTGGGAGACCTTCCTCTCGGGATCTCAAGTCTTCAGAGAGGAGACATAACTCCCTGCCCACAGAGAGTTGCAGAACCAGTGAGGAAACAAGGGCTAGGAAGAGCTGTATCCTAGGACACGGCTATTTATCTTACTGTGGGGACTTGGAAGGCCAGGTTTGCCCAGACCATTGGGGCAGCTGCTGTCCAGCTGTTATTTGGGGGAACCCACTCCTGCTATCCAGGGGTTTGGAAGCAGGAGCCTACTGCCCAATTCTTTCTGCCTCAAGCCCCCAGGGCAGCCCTGGGACCCTGCTGAGAGCGCAGTAGCTCCTGGAGGGGAGAATTCTCCCATCTCTGCTGCAGGTCAGGCATCCACCAGAGCCGTGGCGCTGCAGCCGCTCCAAGGTGAGCCCACAGGAAGCCAAGGCCATTGGGGCTGACCCAGCACCTGTCCTGTCCCTGAGCCAAAGGGAAGAGGACTGAGGAGGTCTGGAGATGTAGTAACAAGACCTTGACTTAACCCTGAGCTGCTTGTTAATGGGAAGCTCAGTGGTGGCAAACCCCATCCCTGAAAGATTAACTGGGGCACGACTGTTCCAGCCAAGTGAGGCACAACCAACTGCCCTCGGCACCAGTGGCCGGGCAGCAGGTGGGGCCCAGCGGCTTGAGCGGCCTGAGCTGCCTGAGCCTGTGCCCTGAGCCCCTCCTGCGCGACCACGGGAGGCAGATGTCCCCAAACAGAAGGATAGCTGCTCCCTGCCTCACCTGCCACCACGAGGGGGCTGCCCTCTCTGGGCGCTGCGGGCAGGGTGAAGCAGTCCCTGGCGGCAGCCGCCGCGGGCACTTACCAAAAGTGGTGAGGTAGAAGGACAAGCCCGGGTGGGCGCGCCGGCTCCCGAGGGAGACGCGGTGCAGGGAGCGCTCCATGGCAATGGCCCCGCTCCCGCCGGGCAGGGGTGCCTGTAACTCGAGGCGTCTGTGTTGCTCCCAGTAACCGAGGCAGCAGGTTCACCGCCCCCGCGCCAGTGTCTCGGCGGCGGGCGCGGGAGGCCGGCTTCAGCGCGCGTTTGAACCTGCGGGCGCGCCAGGCCCTGATTGGCCCGCGCCGGTTTGAATGCGGAGATTTCCACCTGACCGAGCCGCCACCGGCCGAGGGGAGGAGGCGCCCGCGGCCCATCTGCTGCCGGGACGGCGGTCCTCCCCGTGGAGCCGGCAGGATGGGCGGCCCCACCGAGGCTCCGGGCTCGGGGGCCGCTCTGGGCTGCAGGTGCCAGCCTCATACCAGGCCCGCGGCTCCTGGCGCGCCCACTCGGCGGGCTTGGCCTGCTCGCCCAGCTGCCCCAGGCCAGCAGTTAGCTAGGTTTGCAACACGCTTTGAAGCTCAGACCTGTACTCACCAGACCCAAGCAAGGGCAGGGGAGCACCCTCCTGGCCCAAAGCGGTGGGGTTTGGGAAAACGTTCTCCACCCTTGGACCTGCACCCCCCACCCGCTGCAGGGCCCTTCCCTGACCCTGGCCCATCTCTCTCTTGAGCCCTCTCTTGGATGAGAGCAGCCTGGCACAGGTCCAGACCAGAGCAGCTTCCTCCCCTCATGGCCCCCCATGGACAGCCTGGTGCCATGAGACAGGAACACAGGCCCCCAGCTCCTGAGGGACAGAAATGCACAGTATAGTATGTGGAGGGGGCAGGCACTTTCAATCTCCAGAGCTCGTTGCGAGGAAGCAGAGCTGGAAGGAAGGTCAGCCCCTGCGCTGCTTTGTCGGCAAACATTCATAGGATGCCTCCTGGGAGCAGTTTCAAAGACATCTGCTCTGCAACTCTCTGTTGCTGCCGGGGAAAGCTGCTGGTCTTATGTAAATCTAAAAACGGGAAGTGTAGGCAGTTGCCAAATGGATATCTGTGGCTCAGTGATCCACTCAAGACAAGGTTGGGGGATGCAAGAAAGGAAGTGGGGAGAAAAGTTATATGTATGGAGTACCAGGTGCCAGTGGCTGAGCTGGGCAATTTACACACATCTTCTCATTTAATCTTCACAGTAACCCTAAGAAGTATTAGCCCCAATTTACCAGGGATAAACCTGGTAAATCTCACACAGAGAGGGCAGGTGACTTTTCCAAGGTGGGCAGGGCTGGAATTTGGACCCAGGCCTGGTCTGCCCCAAAGGCCATCCTCCTCCTGTTCTTCCTTGGCCTCCACTCCTGCCCCATGGCCAATGGCAGGTGGAGGGAGCAGACCTGCCTTCCTGAGGCAGGTAAGGAAACTAAATGCCACAGGGCCAGCTGGCCACCAGAGGGGAACAGAACCCGGAAAAGGAGCCCAGAAATCAACAAAGTAGTGGTCAAGTGCAAATGAGTCACATAAAGGGCAGTGGGTTGTTCAAATCCTGGCGCATTGTGAAGCCCTGCTCTGCACTTCCCCCGCCCCAACTCCTTGAGCACTGCCCTTAGCAGGGGCAAGCCTGCTCCCTTGGCCCCAGCCCAGTGACAGACAGACTTACCTGCACCCTGGACTTGAGCGGGCCTGATCCTTCTCCTGGCTGGGGAAGTCTGAGTCCAGGCATCCTTTCTGGGCAGGGAAGTATCCCGGCTCTGCCACTCCATCCAGCCAAGGAAAACAGGCAACCTCAGGCTCAAGCCACAGGATTCAGACAGGACACGGAGGCTGGAAGTGCTGTAGACCTGCGGGACCAAGATGGGAGCATGAGTTAGGCATGGCCTGAGGATGCCCCCTGAAAGGGGGGTCCACCCCAGTAGGAATTAGAAAGGATGATGTTCAGGAGTCTGAGCAAAGGGAGGCCCACAAAGGGAAAAGTGATGTGCCCAAGGTGACAGTGGTCCCTTCACAGCTCAGGGACCACTGTAGCACCTGCACTAAGGGAGACCGCCTTGGACTCAGGAAGCTGTGAGCAACCGGCAGATACACATTCAGGAGGGTAGAAGCCAGCAGGGGAGCTGGGTAGACTTGCATTATCTGTATGTGGCCTGGGGCAGAAAAGACTGAGGCCCGCACTTGGCACTTCACCCCTACTCGGGACAAAGGTCCTGCTGCCTTGCAGGTTCCCTCCTGACTCCTCCTGCCCCATCAGTTGGGGACCCCAGTGCCACTCTGATAGTGATCTGACTCCAATGGTGGCACCACCTCCACCGCCCTCACCACCAACATTAAGGCCCCTTTACTTAGTAGAGCACTAGAAGCTTCCTGCTCTTAAAGGGGCAGGTCACTCTTTTCTCAGGAGGGGGAGGACAGAAGTGAGCGGGAGCCTGGGCAGTGGCACTGCAGGAGACACTGGCCCCATTAACCCACACTACTGTTTACAGCAGACATCCAGAAAGGGTTGAGGTTTATGGCCCTGCTTTCTCCAAAAAGACAAGGGAGTTTGAGGACCACGCCTGGCTTTCTGACATGCCCTGAACACTCTAGCTCCCCTGGTCACGGGCCTCAGTATCCCTCTAACACTCACACACACTCCACACATACATAAACAAACTACACATACAATATTAACACTACACACACTCTGCACACACACCCACACATACCATAACACTTCCCACATACATTCACGAATACACCAGATACACAAACATACCATATACATACAGCCCACACACAAATAAACATACCACATACACACCTCACACATATATACAATCACACCCCACAGATTTTCATGCATCCTATGCACATACACAAGCACACAGACACACACACACAGACATACACACACCCCAAAAAAAAAACCACTTAAATGCACTATATACATACAGCACATCCACATACAAAGATTGATTGATTATATTTTTTAAGACTGACTCTGTTTCAAGAAGAATAAGGACTACTTGTGTTTGGAGGCAAGGGACTAAAGAGGTTTATTTGGGTGCATTTTCACATTAGCTATCAAAGAACCTTCATGCCTTTAAGATATCATCTGGCGCAATATCCAAAACAATTTTGAAAAATAATAAAGGCGACTAGGACTACCAGATGTTAAACAGTCTTATAATAATGTAGAAAGAAGATAAACAGATCAATGGAACAGAATAGAAAGTTCAGGGGAAATATGATTTTACTTAGAAAACAGGACAATGTTCAAAATTCTTTAAACTGAAGTCATTTCAAAGAGAAATGGAACAGCTAATTGAGATGAAAATTTTAAAAGGAAATAATAAGGCTAAAGTTGAAATTTATTTTTAAAAAACAGACTTCAACAATAAAACCATAGCCTGGTTCTTTGAAAAGACCAATAAAACAGAACTCTGGCAAAACAAAGAAAACTATAAATAAACAAGTTTAGGAAAGAGAAAGATAGCCAAGATACAAAGGTAATTCTTTAAATTATGAGAGAAAACCACTGCAACTTTATTTATAAATTTGAAAATCTGGGGGGAAATTGGTGCTTTTCTAGAAAGTATTAATTATTAAAATTGATACAAGAGTTTGAAATTTTTAATAGATCACTAACCATAGACAAAATACAAAAGGAAATAAAAAATCTATCTGACAAAATTACAGAAGACTCAGTTTTAGAGGCCAATTCTATTAGACCTTCAAGAAACAGATAATGCCTATGTAATTTAAAACTGTTTCAGAACTAGAAAAAAAAAAAAACTGGAAGATTTGTCAGTACTGGACACAAGGCTAGGCAAAGACAAAAACCAGATAAGGTTAGCAACAGAAAACTATAGACCAAAGGTCAAAGATAAAAATAAGGGGCTTCCATGGTGGCGCAGTGGTTGAGAGTCTGCCTGCCGATGCAGGGGACACGGGTTCGTGCCCCGGTCCGGGAAGATCCCACATACCGCGGAGCGGCTGGGCCCGTGAGCCATGGCCGCTGGGCCTGCGCGCCCGGAGCCTGTGCTCCGCAGCGGGAGGGGCCACAACAGTGAGAGGCCCGCGTACCACAAAAAAAAAAAAAAAAAAAAAGATAAAAATAAGAGTAGAAGTTAATGAAATAGAAAACATAGATAAAAGAAGACCTATTAAAAATGTGACAAAAACTAGGCCCACATTCCCCCAGTTTTGCCCCATTCCTTTTTTAAAAGAAAAGCTAGAAATGTCTAAGTTTTAATATGACATCTCCCAATTTTTTAATATTGACTATTCATTCAAATTTTTGAAAAACATTATGTAGGCCAAATAAAATATATCTCTGCCCTATAACTAGTTTGAAATCTCTGCTAGACCAATCTGATTTATGAATATAGACACAAACCTCCTAAATATTAGCAAATCAAATCCAGCAGTATATTCATGATACATTCAAATGGTATATATTCCAGGAATGCAAAGACAGCTCAGATTTAATGAACATACTAGTGCAGGGGTTGGCAACGCTGCCTACAGGCCAATCTGGCCAGCCACCTACTTTTGTACAGCAAGTAAGCTAAGAGTGGATTTTACAGCTTTTAATGGTTGAAAAAAAAATTTTTTTAATTAAAAAAAATGGTATTTCTATGGCCATAAAAATTTTTTAATTTTTAAATTAAAAAATGAATGCAAAATATTTACAAAATATATGGCAAATATGTATATATGTACAAAGAAGTCTTACAAATCAGTAAGAAAAAATAAATGTATCAAAGAACATGAATAATCATTGCACAAGAGAGGAAATGTAATTGACTAATACATAAAATACTAGCAACCAGAAAAAGAAAAAAATCATCCCACCATTTGCCTTCAGGAAGTTCAAGCATTTGTATTTACAGACGAGACAACTAAATTTTTCAGAGTTGTTAAATGAATCAGGTTGCTAAGGTAGTAAATAAACAGTGGAGAAATAAGAATCCAGCCAAAGAACCACTATAGAATGTCATCTTTCACACTAATCTTCAACTAGTAGTACTAAGACCTCCATGGCTTCTAACACATTAAAATTCAATTCAACAGATGTTTACTAAGCTAAGCACCCATGCTGTGCTGAGCCTTACACTGAACGCTGAGCATACAGAAGTGAACAAGACGGAGCTTACAATCTGGTGGAAGACGGGATGAGTGTTACAATGGAGGAAACATGGCAACCTGCAGAAACACAGATCAGTATCTCACTTAGCCTGGGGATCTGGGCCAACCAAGATGAGAATGGAAGTCAGAGAAGACTTCTCAAAGAAAGTGACCTGAAGGATGATTTAGCCAAGCCAATGAGGTGAAGGAAGGGGGTTATAGGCAAAAAGAACAAAACATGCAAAGGCCAGATGATGAGAGAAGCTTATACATTTGAGGAATGGAACAATGGGACACATGGCAGGGAGGGAGGAATATGCAAGAAGGTAAACATCATACAGGGCTTCACATATTATTAAAAGGAGCTTGGGCTTTATCCTAAATGTAGGGCAGTCGTTGAAAGATTTTGAGCTATCCCAAAAGGTTTTGTGTTTTAGAAAGATCACTCTGGCTAGAGTATTAAAAAATGGATTGGGGGGACTTCCTTTGTGGCGCAGTGGTTAAGAATCCTCCCGCCCTGCTGCCTCGGAGTGGAGACTTCAGAAGCAGCAGAGCTCCTAGCGCCTCCCCGTCTTCCTCAGCTGCCTCCTCCTGAGCCGGAGAGGCCTGTTCCCAGCTCTGCCTGCTGAGTGAAGAAGTGGCTTGACTGCATTGCCGCTGTATAAAGCATGTGGTCTTAATAGTGTGTGGACAGCTGACAAAGTTAATCCTTTTTTGTAATACTTTCTATGTGACGTTTCTCTTCCCTTTAGAAACACTGCACTTTTTAACTCTAGGCATGATCTCTTCTGCGTTGACTGGACTTTGTAGGGGTGGGGGAGGATCAAGAGGAAGTGGGCAGCCAGAGACCCTGAAGGGGCCGCTTCCATGACTGCGTTATGCAGAAGTCATAACAAATGCTGGTGTCTTTAGCTCCAAATGTGGCAGGAAGGGGGGTGGGGGGGTCGGGGGGAATCGGGAAGCTCACGGGGCGGGATCCATAAAGAGCAGTGTGGAGGTATACAGCCTGAGCCTGACTCCACGCCACTGGATAATTTATGTCGTCAAACTGCTGTTCTTAGGAGGCATTCAGAATGTCACAGAGGCCAGACCTATGGCCTCCTGGACCCCTGGGCCGGCAGGGCATCTTGGAAGAACAGTGCTTGGTTTGATACCTGCAGCAGAGGAGAGGAAAGCCCAGAGATGTAGTGTGAGGAGGGGACCCATCGTGTCCCAGTACATCCGGGACTAACTTTCTGAGCCCCCTATCCAAAGCTGGCTTTATTTCCATTAACGCTGGTGCTCCCGCATCTCATGAGTACATCCTGTGTGTCTGGCCTCTCCTCTTTGCATTTCATTGTCACACACACACACACCCCCGACGCCCCCTCCCCGCCCCGGATATGGGGAAGGTCAGCAGTGAAAGGGTTAAGCAGCAAGCTTTGGTTCATGGTTTTAATTCCTTGGTAAAGTAAATTAGGCAATGCCAAAGGCTGTGGGTTTGGTCCTTGGAGAAAATGTGGGCCTTACAAGATGGGAGAGTAAATTTTGGAGGGCTTTATTTATTTATTTATTTATTTATTTATTTATTTATTTATGGCTGTGTTGGGTCTTCATTGCTGCGTGCAGGCTTTCTCTAGTTGCGTTGAGCAGGGGCTGCTCTTCATACCGATGTTCGGGCTTCTCACTGCAGTGGCTTCTTTTATTGTGAAGCACGGGCTCTAGGCCCATGGGCTTCAGTAGTAGTGGCTTGCAGGCTCTAGAGCACAGGCTCAGTAGTTGTGGCATACAGGCTTAGTTGCTCCGCAGCACGTGGGATCTTCCCGGACACAGCTCACGGGCCCAGCCGCTCCACGGCATGTGGGATCTTCCCGGACCGGGGCATGAACCCATGTCCCCTGCATCGGCAGGCGGACTCTCAACCACTGTGCCACCAGGGAAGCCCCAGCAGGCGGATTCTTAACCATTGCGCCACCAGGGAACCCTGGAGGGCTTTATTGAAGAAATAAAAGACATCTTTTGTATCTTTAAAAAAAAAAACAAAGGAATCCAGCTGCCAGTGCAAGGGACACGGGTTCGAGCCCTGGTCTGGGAAGATCCCACATGCCACGGAGCAACTAAGCCCGTGCGCCTCAACTACTGAGCCTGTGCTCTAGAGCTCGCGAGCCACAACTACTGAGCCTGAGTGCCACAACTACAGAGCCCGCATGCCACAACTACTGAAGCCTGAGCACCTAGAACCCACGCTCCAAAACAAAAGAAGTCACCGCGATAAGAAGCCCGCACACCACAACGAAGAGTAGCCCCCGCTCGCCACAACTAGAGAAAGCCCGCGTGCAGCAACGAAGACCGAACACAGCCAAAAATAAATAATAAATAAATAAATTTTTTTTAAAAATGGATTGGGAAGGTGGAGGGGTGGCATGAGGGTTGGAATCCAAAAGTGCTGTTAGGTGAAGTTTTTACCAGTGGCCCAGGTTAAAAAAAAAACTAGTGTAGTAGCAGTAGGGATGGAAAAAGGTAGAATCAACAGGACTTGGTGGTTGATTGGAAGGTAAAAGGCAAGAAATCCTGGCTTGAGAAATTAGCTATTCAGAAGTGACATTTACAGAGATGGAGAACATGAGAGGAAGGGCTGGACTGAGGGGAGACTTGATGAGCTCACCTCTGAGCCTGCTAAGGTTGAGTTACTTACTTGCTGTCCAACTGAATATGTCAAGTGAACTGTTGAATACACTGGACATAAGTACAGGAAAAAATACTTAGGCTAAAATATAGATTTAGGAATTCCCAGTGAAGCCATGGCATGGATAAAAGATACCAAATAGAATGTTTAATGTGAGAAGGCGGCTCAGGAAAGAACCAAGAAGAATACCAACAGAAAAGACAGGTAGAGGAAGAAAGGCTACAAAGGGAGAAGGAAAGCCAGGCAATGTATTAAGAAAGAGACAATAGTCAACAATCTCAAACACTGTCGAGAGGTCAAGCAGGTTAATGACTGAGAAGTGTCCATTGGATTTAGCAACAAGACAATCATTATTGACCTTCCATCCCAGAATAAAATGCTGGGAGGCAACAGCTCCACATGAATGAAACTGTACCAAATTCACTCCAAAAGGAAAAATACCCTGGGCTCAAAGCCAGAGAATATTCTTGGGTCAGGGTTTTTTCTTGTCCTAAATTTAACCAGCTGGAATGTTTTGTTAAGTGGTATTTTTTTCACCCTTGAAATGAAGGATTTGCCTTTTAAAAGTATGTCTGCAATTAATCTTCAAGGTAAAACACAGTATCTTGGGTTAGTGGTTCTCTACAGGAGCAGGTGCTGGTTGCTGTAAATACCACTGAGAAATTTCAATTTGCCTCAGCTATAGAAGCCTTTGGTGACCTAAATACACAAATAGCGTCTAAGTGGGAACCAAGAAAAAAAAAAAAACTCAAGATTTTAAGTAAGCTGAGAGATATTGTTTCAAAATAGAAGAGAACAAAACCTTCACTGCCAGAGGAACGTGAAATAGTTAGTTGAGTCCAATGATAAGGGCCAAAGACTTGACAGAAAAGCAGAGTCACCTGTCTCTTCTAGAATGGCTCAGTTTCCTTGTAGTTATGTTGGAAGCCCTTTTAGCCTCTTCAATAAGCACCCGTTTTCCTGACCTGATAACAAGCAGCTTGGCTTGGCATAGTCAAGGGCTCCAGAGGCCCTCAAAAAGTTTTCCAAACTTAAAAAACAATATAGGGGCTTCCCTGGTGGCGCAGTGGTTGAGAGTCCGCCTGCCGATGCAGGGGACACGGGTTCGTGCCCTGGTCCGGGAAGATCCCACATGCCGCGGAGCGGCTAGGCCCGTTAGCCATGGCCGCTGAGCCTGCGCGTCCGGAGCCTGTGCTCCACAATGGGAGAGGCCACAACAGTGAGAGGCCCGCGTATCAAAAAAAAAAAAAAAAAAAAAAAAAAGAACAATATAAACTTCTGCCTCCTGCCAAGATGGAGTAACATCTTGGGACTGGACCAATCCAGGGACTGGATTTTCCCTCTCACCTGAAACAACTAAAAGACTGGACAAAATATATGAATCAACAGTTTTCAAGATACTGGACATCAAGCAACAAAGGGCGGTGATCCCTGGGAAACAAAACCAGCAAGGTGAGCCGTACGACTGCTGCAGCTCCTTGCCTGGAGAGACCAACTCCAAGTCCTCAAGGCAGCTAGAGTTCACAGGATAGAGCATCAGACAGGAAAGAGCTCTACAGAGAGCTTCAAAGATCTGCAGAGGGTCTCCCTTCAAATCTTCAACTAAGTGCTAATGAGCTCATAGGTGTTAGGAAAGTACCTTGAGGCTGGGGAAGGAACCACCAAAAAGAACTAGTGGGAATAATCTTTCCCAGGCTCTCACAGCTCTTATTCTCATCAGCCAGAGTGGAAAGACCTTCTAATTCATGGGGCATTGGGTAGGTACTCAGCAGGGTTTTACCCCAGTTGTGAGGAATAATTAGCCCTAGACTAAATGATGCTCTGTTCTCATCTAAAAAACCCTAAAAGCAAGACCCAAAAAGATCAAAAGCTTTCTAAGTAACCAGTGACAAAGAGAAAAATCTTGAAAGCAGCAAAAAACCACATTATATACAGAGAAACAAAGAAAAGAATGACATTGGACTTACCCGAAGTATGTACCTGAAGACAGTGAAGCAACAACTTTAAAGAAAAAAACTGTCAACCTAGAATTCTATACCCAGCAAAAACATCTTTTAAAAATGAAGGCGAAAATAAAGATTTTCTCAGACTTACAAAAGCTGATTGAATTCATCATCGACAAACCTGCACTACAAGAGGTGCTACAGTCTTTCAGGCAGGAGGAAAACAATGTCATATGGAAAGCTTGATCTACAAAAAGAATGAAGAAAACACCAGAAATGGTAACTATATCGGCACATATAAAAGAGGGTTTTTTCCTATTATTTAATTCTCTTTAAAAGAACACTATAGATGGACCTAGAGACTGTCATAGAGAGTGAAGTAAGTCAGAAAGAGAAAAACAAATACCGTATGCTAACACATATATATGGAATCTAAAAAAAAAAAAAAAGGTTCTGAAGAACCTGGGGCAGGACAGGAATAAAGACACAGACATAGAGAATGGACTTGAGGACACGGGGAGGGGAAGGGTAAGCTGGGACGAAGCGAGAGAGTGGCATTGACATATATACACTACCAAATGTAGAACAGATAGCTAGTGGGAAGCAGCCACATAGCACAGGGAGATCAGCTCGGTGCTTTGTGTCCACCTAGAGCGGTGGGATAGGGAGGGTGGGAGGGAGGAGATATGGGGGTATATGTACAGTTGATTCAATTTGTTATACAGCAGAAACTAACACACCATTGTAAAGCAATTATACTCCAACAAAGATGTTTAAAAAAGTAAATAAAGTGAATCAAAACCGTTACTGTTCTTATGCTGCAAAAAATAAAGAATTTTTTAAAAATTAAAAAAATAAAGGAACACTATAACTAGGATAATAAATGATTAAAACTAAAAAAAACACCCAGAGGGCTTCCCTGGTAGCACAGTGGTTAAGAATCCACCTGCCAATGCAGGGGACAAGGGTTCGAGCCCTGGTCCAGGAAGATCCCATATGCCGCGGAGCAACTGGGCCCATGCACCACAACTACTGAGTCTGCACTCTAGAGCCCGCATGCCACAACTACTGAGCCCACGCTCCTAGAGCCTGTGCTCCACAACGAGAGGCCACGGCAATGAGAAGCCCGCGCACCGCAACGAAGAGTAGCCCCGCTCGACGCAACGAGAGAAAGCCTGCACACAGCAATGAAGACCCAATGCAGCCAAAAATAAAATAAAATTAAATTTAAAAAAACACCCAGAGCTCCCTGCATCCTGGAATAAATTGTTACATGTTGCCTTGTCTAAATTCTGATGAGGTAACTGCAAGAAGCAAACTCCAGGGAAGCTATTAGCAACTTAGCTTTTGCAGTCAGGTGGGAATGTGGATTCTACTTATGGAAGAAAATAATATGGATATATTTAGTATAAAATGCAACAACCACAGCTGAGATCTGTGGCTCCGATGGATGACACTCAAGCTTGAATATAAAGCTTATGTAGACCAAAGCCTTTTTCTGGATCAATGTAAGGTGATGATGAACTGTCTTCCAGGGGACAGTAGCAGATCATACAGGGACAGAGGTCATGGCATCTAGAGATCCCAAACATTCTCCAAGAGAATTTCCTTGGGAACTAGGGAATATATCTAGGTTGGTTTTACTGGAACTGTAACTGAGAGCAGTGGCATGTATTCCTTTTGCTTCCAGATTCTTACCAATCACTCTTGGATGCCTTTTTCTGCTCCCACCCTTACTGAAACTGTTCACTCAGAGGTCATCATTGACTTCCATATTCTGAATATCATTTGCCTCTTCTCAGTCCTCATCCCCCTTGCCTTAGTTTTCCTCCCACTTCTCTGAAAATTCCTCTATTTTATGGCTCTTCCTGCCTCCTAGTGAGAGTATGCTACCCCGTTGTGCCCTTCAGTCTCCCTCCTTCCTCAATATTCTCCCCCTCTGAGATCTCATCCACTCCTACTTTTACTCTCAGCTACCTGTTCTGATGATGACTCCTGGATCGCTCTGCAACGCCAGGGCCCAGGGCCACCTCTGCTTTGACACACGAACCAAAAATCTGCTTCCTCTCCGCACCCACCCTCCCCCCAACAGCTCACCTAGACTGTAGCCCTAATTGTCTGCTTTCGTATCTTTCTACCCAGCTAACTGTGAACAACTCTAATGCAGCGACTGAGATGTGTCTTCTTAGTAGCTGCTACTGCCCAGCCTAGTCTGGCACACATTTTAAAAAGGCAAATCTTGCCAGGGAATTCAGATCTAAATTGGCATATAAAGTATAGACTGTGAATAGTCAAAATTACCCTCAAATAAGCCTTTAGTCACCCATAAAATGCACATTGTATTGTGAATCAAAAGGGGAACAGAAAATTCACCTTCTCTGTCTTGCATTCCCTCTGGGATGTATTTTCACTGAGTGCAGAGCCAGAACAGCCCCCACCAGCTGCATTATAGTCTGTCACTCCCTCACACTTGTGCTCCATGTTTGAGCCCCGCACACTGACTGAATTTCTGTAAGTGAAAAGCATAGATAGCCAGGACTCCACTGAAAGGTTTGATGAATGAATTCCTTTATCTTCCCTTAAACTGGTTCTTCCTTTTAACTTCACAATTTCTGATGACAGCATCTCACTGTCAGGCTGAAAATTCAACTCGTCCCTCTCCCTCACTCTTTCTTTCCACTTTCCAGCTTCTTAATTCTTCCTCTGCACAACTTCCCTTTGTCTCCATTCTTACTGCCACATACATGATCCGGGCCCTGGTCACCTCCCATCTTGACTTCTATGACAGCCTCCTATGACACAGAGCTGGTCTCTCTCCAATTCTTGTTTCACTGCCATTAGATTAACATTTTCTAAAGCACTAATTTAGTTCTATCACTCCTCTGTGCAAAAGCCATCAGTGTTATCAGATAGAGTCCACTCTCTCCAGGCTGGCATTCAAGGCCCTAAACTATCTAGTCACAAGTTATCTCCAGTCCTACATTCCACTCTTCCCAGACAGGAACACTACACCCCTTGCCTATCCCCCAAACTTTTCCCACTTCCCTCTACCTAAAGGCCACCTCCACAAACATCTCCACTTGCCAAAACTTAATTCAGCCTCAGATGGGAGTACCCAAAGTACCCCTTCCTTCTTACCACTATAGCTCCTTCTTTGTACCACTCAGCTCACACTGCTACATTAAATGTACCCCAGTGGAGGAGATATGTCACTGTGTTTTTTATTCATTCACTCATTCAGCATATGTTATTGAGCATTTACAATGTGCCAGGCAGTCAACCCGGTGGTAAAGATATGCAGTGAAGACAGATGCCAGTCACAGAACTGAGAGTCTGGCAGTGGAGGGTGGCAACGGATGAGCTGTGAGGAAACGGTATGAGAGGAAAAGGGAAAGAGCGGAACCTCACCACGACAGTGCTCAGAAAAAGCTCCCCAAAATAATAACACACAAGCTGAGATCTAAAGAATGAGTAGAAAGTCGCCAGGCAGAAGGAGGAAGAAAAGAATCTGATAGGTTAAAGGAAGAGTATGGGGGAAGAAAAAGTCTGAAGGTAAGAGAGGACAGGGCTTATTAAAAGAACCAAAAGAAAAAATCTGACTGTAGCGCACAGAACGAGGTGAGAGTTGAGGGAATTGGGGCTACGGAAAACAAGTAGGGCCCAACCAGGTCACAGCCCTATCTTGTAAGGCTCGTAAAACAAGCAAAAGAGGTTGGGTTTGACCCTGAGGGCAAGGAAGAATTTTTTTGTTTGGTAGGTTTTTTTAAAATTATTTTATTTATTTATTTATTTTTGGCTGCTTTGGGTCCTCGTTGCCGCACGCAGGCTTTCTCTAGTTGTGGCGAGCGGGGGATACCCTTTGTTGCAGTGCGTGGGCTTCGCATTGTGGTGTCTTCTCTTGTTGCGGAGCACAGGCTCTAGGTGCGTGGGCTTCAGTAGTTGTGGCACGCAGGCTCAGTAGTTGTGGTGCATGGGCTTAGTTGCTCCACATCATGTAGGATCTTCCCGGACTAGGGATTAAACCCATGTCCCCTGCATTGGCAGGCGGATTCTTAACAACTGTGCCACCAGGGAAGTCCCCAAGGGAGAGTTTTAAGGAAAGGAGTAACATGACCATATTTGCACATTGGAAAGACGGGAGAATGAATGGGAGCAGGGGTTGATGCAGTGACCCAGATGAAAGAAGATGGAGGCCTGGACTAGGGTAAGAGCAGAAGGAACAGAGAGGAGCATAAATTTGGATTCTATAGCTAATAGGATTTGGTGATTCCCTGAACTCAAAGGGGCCATGATAGAAAAAGGTCAGAGATGATCACACAGCCTAGACCATTGCTTTGCACATAATAGGTGCTCAATTAATATTTGTGGACTGAATGAATGAACAATAAATAAATTACTGAATGAACAACTGTACCAATGAATGAGAGGCAGAGAAGAGTAAGTTATTTTTGGAGATCCTTTCCAAGGCAGAGCCATCATTAGAAGTAATACAGATGCAAGAAAAAAATCCAAATTTGTTGGTTTACACCCTCCCTATATTAAGCAGGGGAAATCTCATCAAGATAAATTTAGGAGACACAAAGCAATATAAGCGCCTCAGATAGCCTTTGATGCTTCTACCTGCCCAAATGCTGCCTCCCTGAGTCTCTGCCCAGCTGATGATCTGTCAGGACCATCAATAGTCCCCAACTTCCCCAAATCCTAGGCCTCTGTGCATGTTCCAGAATTTTCCACACTCTTGAAATTGTTCTTCTAATGAGAATCTAAATTGTTCAAAGGCTGATTCATTCATTCATTCATTCATTTACTGAGTGCCTACTACATGCTGGAGCTATAAGCTGGGGCTATAAGCATGACACAACAGACACAGCCCAATCCCTCCAGGAGCTTCCAGTCCCCTTGAGCACTTAAATTAGATCACTTATGTAAAGGGTGAAATGTAGCTTTTCCTCCATTTACTCACAAAGAAGTCTCTTTGGCTGTGTATACAGACGCTCTCAGAAACAACCAGAGGCCTCCAGTCTTAGAAGAATATCATTTTCATAATGTAATATCACCACCTAGTGGTCTCAAACAACTTTACCATTTGCTCCAGTGAAACTTCTAGTTATATTCCTATGAATGACTCCCCACCATCTCTCCAGAACATTTCCTTTCTCTATCAAGATAATCTAGGGGTTGATCCTCTAACATATAATAAGTACTTAATATTTTTAAAATAAATGTATAAACAGAAGAGCAAATTAATTTCATACCTTAGTACCTTATAGCAATTGAAAATTTATAATTTTTTTCTCCCACATTCTTCTGGATTCCAAAGAACCTCTAATCATTTTCATCTAAAAGCAAGAGGCATTTCTGTCCTTAATTTAGCGAGCAGTTCCTTTAGGCACATTTGAATACACTGATTTTTTTAAGGGTCACTGCCACGGTGAATGAAAACCCTGACTCCCTCCCTCCAAAGGGAGCTTTCTGTAATCCAAAAACAATGAAGAACAGAGTCTGTTACCCCAGATGTCAGGACCAATAGCAAAACAAAAGACAGCTGGCTCTGCAAGGATGAGAGTGTGGGCACAGAATGTCTGAAGATGCTTTCACTGACTCTGCTTCTGCACACAGGTCAAACTGGGCCAGGTGTCATTGGGAAGTATGCTCAGAAAACCAAGGCGAGCAAATAAAGTGGCCTATCCCTAGTAGCGATCACACAGAAAGTAGAAAATAAAAACAACAACAACAAAACAGAATCTAGTTTCTTAGGAACAAAAGGCTCGCCAGACAGTACTCAAACAGACCAAGTCTTAAGTCCTCCTGTCTGCTCAAGTGCGTAGAGCAGATCTCCAAGCGATTCTGGCTGCAGCCTCCTGGCTATTAGGCCTCGATTCTCCTGACTCCTATGGCCCAGATGGTGGGGAAACGGCAGTTAGCAACAGTTACCTGGCTCCTTCTCTCTCAGAACATTGGGAGGCTGAAACAAAGGGTTCATGAGGGCTCCTCCCCATCAGTCGATTCTTTTCTACAGGGCCTCATCCTTCCTTTCAGATTAAGATTGTCAGCTGTGCATAAAGAGAGGGAATCAGAGAGGCATCAGAACACAGTGTAAGAGACAAGGACTCAGGTTCTAAGCCCAACCCCCTTCACTTGCTGGCCTTTGATTTCTGGCAAATTACTTAACCTCTCCAGCAAGGCCACCAGGTACTGTTGTGCAGTGGACCAACACTAGGGGTGTTGGTGTTGCTCAAATTGTAATCACCGTAGATTTGTATATTCATTGAAATAATTTTTAGCAGGTAGTAGTAAAGTGTCTTAAAGGGTCCCTTTTTTCTAATTCACCCAAAGGCTCCAAATGGGCTATCATCAGCCCTTTATTCTGAGCCTGAGTTTCTTAAACTATAAAACAGAGACAATCCACACCTACCTATACAGTTGGCCAGAGAACCAATAAAAATAGTGGGTATAAAGTGCCTTGAAAACTGTAATGTGGTATGTAGATGATATTTCCCTAAATTCTGTTTATGATTATCCAAATTTGAGGGACTGGCATAACAAAGATGAAACAAGTTTCAGCCTACAATATTTTTTCTCTCTTTGAAAATAGAAGCAAAGGCCAGTATTCAGATAGCAAATATCTTCTCACTCAAAATATGTCATGATTCAAAAGGTAACTCTGGGGCTTCCCTGGTGGCACAGTGGTTGACAGTCTGCCTGCCGATGCAGGGGACGTGGGTTCGTGCCCCGGTCCGGGAGGATCCCACGTGCCGCGGAGCGGCTGGGCCCGTGAGCCATGGCCGCTGAGCCTGCGCATCCGGAGCCTGTGCTCCGCAACGGGAGAGGCCACAACAGTGAGAGGCACCACGTACCGCAAAAAACAAACAAAAAAAACAGGTAACTCTGTACTAATCATCACAACTTAAACGAATGTTCCAATTTCTGAGAGTAAATTTACTATAGTTAGACCTTCTCTAAGTCTTCAGATAAAATGAGCAAATTAAAGCTAAGCCCTGCCCATCCTCAACCCCACTAGTGACCATTGGAAATCCGGTTTGCTCAGAAGGACAGGTCTAAGGGTAGGCTAAGGAGAAGTGGAAAAAGTTGTAAATTTTTAAGTTAGCCCACAGGCATCATTCTGCAATGTAATGTACATTTGAGAAATAATTATTTTCAGAAAAACAGCCTATATAATGCCTCTTGGATTCCTTTCATCATGAAGATTCAGCTAAATATGGTTCAGTCTAGTAACACAAATGATGTCATATAATTTTGATTTGGCTTGGAAAAGACGAAGAATGGACAGGCAGCAGTTTTAGCTTTCTAATTTGGTCTGTTTTGAGACAATGTTAAAAAAAAGGTAGAACATTTAATCTGCCTTTCTTGTACGAACTGTACTTAGGGTAACCAAATAATTGATGAGGGGTAAGTTCCTCTTTACAAAAAGTTCACAGGCCCAGTCCAGAATTCCACTTCTTGCCTCACAGTGCAAGGAGCTCCACAAACAGCTCTCCAGTGAAACTAATGAAAATTATTTTAATTTATTTAAGTCTCTGGAAATGGCTCTAAGTGCACACAACAAATGAAGAAACACTTGTTCAAGAAAATCTACAAAACCTCGGTAAGAACTGCAAGAGTCTACGGTATGTGACCCTAGGCCCACTCCCCCGTCCTTTCCCCCTACTTCAGTGGGACAACTCGACTCCAGACTGCTGCGCCCAAGGATGCAGGGCTCCCTCACTCCCTAGTTCCAAGTCAGAGGGCTACTTTCCAGGAGGAACAGAATGTCATCATTTCTCATCCTGCCCCTAGCTACCTGTCGCTGAGACTAAGTTCTGTGAGTACAGCCCATAGGCGGAGTCTCTCTTCTTCCACCCAGACCCTAACTGTGGGAGGGAAGCTCTACCTTGGGTAGAGCTGCTGAGAATACTGGGGCCCCAACTGCCCTTACCTCAACTCATGGGGCATGGAGCCCAGGCTTTTATTACCCAAATCTAAGGCCACAACAGTGAGAGGCCCACGTACCGCAAAAAAAAAAAAAAAAAAAAGGTAACTCTGTACTAATCATCACAACTTAAATCCTGAGTTTCCTTATATTATTCTCTTTTACGTAATTTTGAAATTTTTCTGTACTAAAAAGTTTAAGGACAAAAACATTTTTAGAAATCCTTCCAAAAACCAAGTACAAGCAACCCTGAGACTCTGAAATTCTGCGTCTTTATGAACATCACTGAAATTTTCCCATAGACTCAGTACTTAGGAACTGGATCCTTAGACTCTTTTAGGTGAATATGAGTCCTCTACCACACAAAGAATACTACACATACCACACAGCACAATGAAGGTTATTTGATAATGATGCAGATGCCATCCTCAAAATCAACCATTTCCAGGGAATAAGAGGAAAAGCAACACAGTAGGGGTTCCCACAGGCCAAATTCATCTTCCTGTAACTAGAAACTTTTCAGTTTCAGAGAGGAGATAAAAGTGACCCAGAAACAGAGAAATGAGTCTTTTGATAAGCAGCAGTTGTATTTAATCACTAAAATTATCCTGGCCCTAATGGAAGAGAAAGAGTCTAAGTTAGAAAGGGGTGGGGCTTTTTCTCCCTCGCTTATTTTAGAAGCAAGTAGAAGTGAATGAAGCAAACAGAATCCCTAAGGTCAGACCCCGGTAGAGGCTCCAGGAAATAGAAGTCCCCTCTCCTTCCTGCCCTTATGTCCAAGGTCACTGTGCTCAGGAATCCAAGCATCCTGCTCTGGAATAAGGCTGCCCCATGATGCCTTCCGCCTATGCCTCCAGAGACTCTTCACTCTGTGCCCCAGAGGGTTGGTTCTCCTCATCCTCTTCATCAGTGTCCCGAAGAATCCTCAGCAGTTTGAGCTCAGGGTTCCAGCTGTTCTAGAAGTACTGTTTGGGGTCCTCTCTTGGGCTTCCAGCAAAATCTCCATCTGAGTCCTGATGTCCTTGTTAGTACATTCTATTGTGGATAATTCAGGACCTAAAAAAAGACCCAGCCATTAATTGCACCTGTAGCCTTCTCCCAACTAACTGTGAAAAATCAAGAGAGAAAGGAAGGGCTGGAATGTCTTTAGGACCCTTCTGAACCATCCTGGTCAGCACAGGTTCAGCTCTCCCTGTCCTCAGTCACTTACTAAGGTTCCTCCACCCCAGTATCTTACTCTGCCTACGGGGGAAGGAATCCAGGTTTTTCTTAGTGCAGTCCATCTGTGGTCTCTCTGTGGAATCCTGAAATTCATACGTGTAAGGAAACTTGAATCAGGACTTTAGGAAACAAAGGGCTTTTCTAAAAGATGCTTTTCTTGGAGAAATTAATATCTAAGACACAACAAAATGCCGCCTCCTGAGACTGAAGAGAGAAGCTCGTGCCACGCATTCTTTGACCTCCAGGCTGACCAGATGAAGCCAGAACCCAGTTTCCCCCATTTCCAGCTGTCAGCTAAGCGTAGATTGCCTCCAAAGGTGGCTGCCAAGAATTCCTCCCGTTCCTGTATGCACATGCTGTTCTTTCCATCAAGAGATGGAGTTGATTTCCTCTCCTCTTGAATCTGGACTAGATTTGTGATTTTTTTGACAAATAAAATGTGGCAGAAGTGATACTGCTCCAGTTCCAGGCCCATCCCTAGGAAAGTGCTTTCATGAGATTACTATGCTGTCAAGAAGCCCAAACTAGCCACATGGAGAGGCCTCATAGAAGAGAACTAAGACAGTTTGGCCAAGAGCCCCAACCCAGCCTCCAGCTGAATGCCGCTGCATGAGTGACCTTAAGCAAGACCAGAAAAACTGTCCGGTCAACCCACAGAACCATGAGAAATAGCAAACCAATATGGTTCTGCTTTGGGGTGGTTTGTTATACAGTGACAGACAACTGAAACAGCCCTAGCAGAATGGCCCTCAGACACTCTCACCTGTTTCGAAGTGGGGCCTTCTATCTTCATCTGCTGCTGCTGTTTTTTGTCACTTTCCCGACCTGGTAGAGTTCTGTGACCTAGTGACCACAAAATCAATGCAATTCTCTTCTTATTGGTATTTCATATCCCATTGTTGGACTTCTAGTTGATCCCTAGTCTACAGGTGACTCCCCATCCAGGACAATACAGAACCTTAGAGGCAGGTAAAAGGGAGTTAAGCCCTCTGAGTTCTACGTGTGATTCTGTTGACCTGGGACTGTGACCACACCTATTACAGAATTAGCGATTAAGATAAAGTCTGTATTAAAATATCCAGGATTCCCCCGTGAAACCTAAGGGGCAGGTGCCTGTACATCATAGTAGCAAAAGAACCTCTAAGTCTACCTTTTCAGTCTATGAATACTGCTCTTACTTTCTTGTGCCATCCCTATGTACCTATATTGGCTTCTGAAAATGAACATCCTCCCTCCAAAAAAAACTCCAGATCTATGATTCTTTTGTATCAGATGTTTCCCCAACTAGTCCCTAAATGCACTTATTCTTTCCTTTCTCAGCTTCCCTTGCTCTAAATGAACATCTTCCAATCTGCCAGCAGAGGTATGATGGTAAAGGGAACGCTAATCAAGGACCTCCCTTGCTCGGCACTTGTGTTGGCTCCCTAACAGCACTAGCCCTCACCTTAGCCACACACTGGAAGCACTGGGGCATTCTAAAAACCACCGAGGCCTGGATACTAACACCAGAAACTCTGATTTGACAGGTCTGGGGTGCAGCCTGGGTTTTAGGTTTTTAAAAGCTCCTCAATTGATTTCAGGGCACCGTTAAGGTAGAGCATCGCCGACGACCACTAAGGATAAAGATCAAACATCTCAGCAGGCTCTTCGGCCTGATTTACCTCTCTCCCTTAAACACCTGACCCCACAGCCACGTCAGACTGCTCAATGCTCCTCCCTGCAGCCATGCTCCTCCAAGATGCCTTTACCCAGCCTATTCCTGTTTCCAGGAATTCTCGTCCATACTGGGAAAACTCTCACACATATTCAAGATCCAATGCAAGAATAACCTCAGGACTTCCCTGGCAGTCCAGTGGTTAAGACTCCATGCTCCTAGGGCAGGGGGCACGGGTTCGATCCCTGGTTGGGGAACTAAGATCCTGCATGCCACATGGTGCAGCTTAAAAATTTTTTACAAAAAGAAACAAAAAAATCATCTCTTTCATGAGGCCTTTCTCAGATCAAGGAAGACAAGCCACTGCTCTAAGAACACAATTCAAAGGGCCCCCAGTCATCCAAGCAAAGATGCTCCTATTAGAGGCACCAGGAAGAGGAACAGAGGCACCAGAATGAAACTCGGGGGACTGGTTATCACCCTGGATGCAGGGCTAACCTTGGACAAGTACCTCTGCCCCAGTTCTGTCTACCTCCCATGTGAAGGTCAGGAGCCTTCTTAGATCTTCATGTTAGAAGACACTTTAGGTATCAGAGAGCTCAGTGGGATGGGAGATAAACCAAGAACAGCATCCTTCTCAGGAAACATCTCACCCGAGCCCTCAGTGCCCCAGGGTTGCAGAGTGAATTCTGATGATTAAACAGTTATTTTCACATTACAGACAGCAATGTCCAGTCTATTTAGGGCAGAAATATCTTCCAAGGTTTAGGGGGATTCTTTCTCCCTCCCTCCCATTCTGCACTCAAGCTGAGAAAAGTCAGAGGGACCAGGGCAAGTATATCCTTCAGCTCAGACATGATAAGAACTCCAAAAAAGGGGAATCTCTTATCTCTGGCATGAACACCATAGGAAAAGGATCGCCTGTCAAGAATTAGCCCCTGCCTGCTGGATGGGCTGGATAGTGTGAGCCTCCTGAGACTTTAACCTATGGCTGAGAAGCAGCTGACTCTGCTTGCTTAGAACTCTCACGGCCCTCTGGTGAGGGACCCTGGCTCTTCCCTGCCTTACTGGCCGATGGGCCCTCAGGGCTCTTCTCTTCAATAACCTGGGCTAGCTCTTCATCCTCAAACCGCTGCCTTTACTAAAGTAGGACCTGAGGGGAAAGTGACTCTGACTCATGTTCATGGTCATCTCTCAAATCCCCATGTGAAGCAGACACCTGGACCAGCTCGCTTGCTTAGTAAATATTTGATGGAAGGATGATACATGGTAGACCAGCCAAACCAAAGCATTCCAAGGGGAATTCCGAGTGCCTGATAAAGGCAGGTCCTCAAATGATAAACGTGTTCAGCTTTTCCTGTCCTCAGCTAGGTCCTGGGATTCTGTCACTCCCAAACCCATACATTCTCCTTACCACAGCATGGGTCATAAACCATGGCACCTGAACGTTTATGCGAGGTGTTGTGGCTCCCTGGTTCACTCTTGGATTTCTTTTTAGCCTCCTGAAACCAACATGAGGGGAAACTGAATTAGGATTTTTGGAAGTGAAGAAACCTTTTCAAAAGGGGTTTAAAGGGGGCTTCCCTGGTGGCGCAGTGGTTGGGAGTCTGCCTGCCGATGCAGGGGACACGGGTTCGTGCCCCGGTCCGGGAAGATCCCACATGCCGTGGAGCGACTAGGCCCGTGAGCTATGGCCGCTGAGCCTGCGCGTCCGGAGCCTGTGCTCCGCAACGGGAGAGGCCGCAACAGTGAGAGGCCCGCGTACCGCCGAAAAAAAAAGGGTTTAAAGGAAGGAAGTTAGTATCTATAACCATACAGGAACTTTGCATCTACAACCAGCAGACACCAGGGAGAATCCCATCTCTCATACATCCCTTCCTGCTCCAGGCATCACCCACTTGCTCAAATCCTAGCAGGTCCTGGGGGTCCCCTCGCTGCCACTCTACCTGTTTCCCAGTAGCTGTCTTCACCTTCCTCTGCTGCTGCCACTGCTGCTTCCTGTAACCTGGTGACCAGAGAGCCAGCTCAATCCTCTTCTCCCTGACAGCTCCCACCCTTCCGTGGGGCTGCTTGCTGTGCTCTGCTACCCAATGGAGATACTCTCTCTCTGGTCAGGACCAAGCCGGGAGTGGGTGCTTTTTGAAGCTGCAGTTTTCTGAGTTCTACATGTGACCCTATAAGACTGTGGCCACAAACATGGGACCAAGATCAAGTATAAGAAATGTGGGCTGATGGCAAATGGTACCTGGAGATCTAGCAGCACGAGAAAAACCTACCTTCTGTTGTCAGGTTGTAATATAGTTTCTTCAAATGTTCAGGGTATCTCAATGCTGGTCTCTAGAGGAAAAAAAAAGAAGAAGAAAAGCTCTACTGTAGGTCTTTCCCTTTCCCAAAATGTATCCCCAAATGCATTCATCCAACTAGTCAACAAACATTTTTTGAGAAGCCAATGTGTGCAGCATTGTACCAGGGGCTCTGGAGAGGGGAAAGTTGTGGAAAGCAAAATGCAGAAGAAATAGAGAACGCTGCTCTCCTAAAACCTTTCCCTGTACATTTGCTTTCACCTACATACAGCCCAGCCCTTCTATGGGGCCTGGATCCAGAGTGGAAGGATAGAAGAGAAAGAAGAAATAGAATGTTAACTCCTCCAGCCTTGAGGAGAGATGAGTTTGGACTTGCATACAGACTTCTTCCTCTGAGGTTCCCTAGCTCTTACTTGCTGGGTGAGGCAGCGTACAGATAAATGCATCTTAGCAGAAATGGCACTGTAAGGTCGGCTCTTTTCCAGGGGAGGTTTCTTTTTCATCATGGCCAACTGTGTCTGCATCTCCAGATAAGGTATGGTTTTCCCTTTATCCAGCAAGAGGCTGCAAGGAACAGAGACAGCAGAAAGTCAGCAACAGCTCTTCTTGGCTGAGGAGAAAGAGATGAAAAGGGTCCAAATGTGAAGACATGTCCACTCTGGGCCTTAAAAGGCTGTACCAACAGGTGCTCATTCGGTAATGGCTTTGAGATGCAAGTATGATAATTGTAGCTGAATGGATTAAGTGTTTACTATATGTCAGGCTCATGTGTTTTATACCTCTGAATCATTACCACACCCTAAGGACAGGTATTATTATCCTCATTTTTCAAATGAGGAAAATGAAGATGAAAGATGCTAACTAAATAGTCAAAATTCACAAAGGCGGTAAATTTCAATACAAAATTCAAAGGTTGTCTCGCTCCAAACCACATATCCATTCTGCCTCCCACTTACCCGTAACTCATCTACAGAAAGAAGAGCATGTCTACCTCCTGGTGGAGGTTTAAATGAGAGAAGATACGCAGTGTGCACAGGGCCTGGCAGATGTAAGTGTACTTAATAAATGGGGGTGATTACTGTCATCACTGCACACTGATAAGTCCAAGAACTCAGTGACCAAGTAGGGTGGCAGTTTTCTCCCCTCCCTCCTCAGAAAGAGCACACTGCTTAAACCCTTCTCAGCTTCTGAAGAAAAGAAGATGCTCTGGTTCTCCCACAGGCTTACATGGTACTTACTCCTTCAGTAGATCCTGAGGTAACATGTCATACTGCTTCCATAAAGGTACGCGTTCTGAACTTAGTTCTTCAAACAAGTGTACTGGGGAGGGAGGAGGCACAATCATCCCTGGAAGTCCCAACTGTGCTTCTGTGTCCCGAGATGACTTGTGTTTCTGGAAGAGAAATGATGGAAAGAACTCGCTGAAGCACTTTCTTCAATGCCACTTTGTCCCATTAGCATTCCAGCTTCCCAGTACAACGGTGCCATGGGAAACTCTTGTTTCCAGACCTACTCCAGCATCCTCACCTCCTCTACGCTACCAGACCCACCACATTTTTCCCAATCTGGCTCTTCAATCCTACTGTTGAATTCAGAAAATACGAGGATTAGCTGTTTTGTGTCATTTTTCCCCAAAAAAGTTCTGAACAAATACTTATTGGCCAACTATGTGCCAGGCATAGGGCTAGGGCTGGGGATTCAGCAACAAACAAAATGGGCCAAGACACTATTCTCCTGGACACAGCAACCTGCCAGCTCTGTGACTTACCCAAGGCTACATTTACCCAATAAATGGCAGAATTAGAATTAGAAGCACAGGTCCATTATAACTTCTAGTCTGTTGAAATTCTATTCCCATCACAATGAAAATTAGCTTTTAATCAACCAAAAATTCCCTCTGAATACCCAACAGTTCCTCCTAACATCTCTTCAAGGTGTTCTTTTACCTTCCTACAAGGAGGAGGTAGGGGAAAAGAGTCTCAGAGTAGAAGATAGTTTGGTAATTATTCCTTCCTTAAGAGGGGTTTTCTTTGGCAGATTTTGTTCAATTAAAGAGAGAATGGGGGGATGAGGAAGATACCTGAAAGGAAAACAAAAATAAACTCTGCGGAGTAATATCATGAAGGTTTGGCCAAACAGCAAACTTACCCCTGTAGATTTCTTTCTTTTCATCTCCCCATCCTGGCTGCGAATAATATGCTTCTTCTCAGCTGGACTTGAAATAAGAATAACCACAACTTATTCCCAGACATCTTACACAGAAACATCAGGGATATGTATGAATGATGAGCATGAAGATTTCCATCCTCCATCCAGTACTCTAAGACGGCTGGCTGGGAAGCCAGGGGTACCTGCTTCCCAGAGGCTGCTAAAAACAAGAACCCCACCCCCACCTCGCCCTCACATCTGAACTAGGTTCCCCACCGTTCTCTCATACAATCCAGTTACTTACTTTCATAGTATTCATCCAAATTAGTAATTATATACTTAGGTGCAGCAATGTCTATAATGTCTGAATCCCACCACCACCATAAGACTCCAGGAGGAAGGGACAAAGTATTTAGTTCTCCACTGAATTCCACTGCTTAGCACAGAGGTGCTCAAATATTTTTGGCTCTGTCATCTCCCTCCTCCTTCTTGCCTGGAACACAGACATGATGGCTGAAGCTCTAGCAGTCAGCTTAGACTTTGAAAGCCCCTAGAAAGCACCTAAGAAGATGGAAGCCATGGGCTAAGGATGACGACCCAAAAAGCTAGAAGGAGCTCTGGCTTCTGGTTACCTCATGGAGCTGACATACTAGCCCTGGCCCACCCAACTCTGGGCTTCTTTTACATGTAAGGAAATAAATCCTTAGGGGTTTCTTGTTTACACCATACATATTCACACACAAAATGCATATAAAGAAGCATACACAGGAATTTTTTAAAGAAAATAAAGTCTCACCATCTCTAAACAGTCACTCAAAAAGAATCTGAAAGCCTCAGCAGTCACGAAAGAAAAACCAATTTCTTCCAATGATTGCCAATATTAGCAAGCCTTTGGACCTTCGCCAGATGATCTTCATCACGCTTGCTTTGTACACAAGCTCTATATATATGCTATTTATTTTGTACCAGTGTGCTAGTTCTTAGGGTTGACACCAAAGATTCACAGCCTTCACTGAAAACTTTTTTACTAGTTGCTGATGGCTAATAAGAAAAACTGATAGTCAGAAGGCATTTGTTTCTTAATCAAACCTCACAAATACATTGGGCCCTATCTTTATGCTATTTACTGTCAGGTAGAATCTTATGTAGGAAACTCCCAAAGCATGAATCTCAAAGTGTACTAACAAGAATTCCAGTGTAGCAAGAGGCAAATACAAGAGACCATAGCCTTCTGCTCTGCTTGACCTCCTGCTTCTTGCAATGAGGTAGCTAAAAGCGAGGTTACAGAGGACTTCCCTGGTGGCGCAGTGGTTAAGAATCCGCCTGCCAATGCTGCGGGCACGGGTTCGATCCCTGGTCCGGGAAGATCCCACATGCCGTGGAGCAACTAAGCCCGTGGGCCACAACTTCTGAGCCTGTGCCCTAGAGCCAGTGCTCCGCAACAAGAGAAGCCATCACAGTGAGAAGCCCACGCACCGCAATGAAGAGCAGCCCCCGCTCACCACAACTAGAGAAAACCCACACGCAGCAATGAAGACCCAACACAGACAAAAATTAATTAATTGATTAATTTTAAAAAAAGAAAAGAAAAAGTCACAGAGAGAAGGTCTGTAGAGGACGATAGGCATTTGTAGAACACAAGAGTTGAAGACTCCCAAGTTCTCGACATGATACTCACCTCATATGCTTCTCTGGGATCCAAATTACATCCATATTTCCTACATCTTGAGGACAAGGAAGTTGTGTCTCATTCAAATTTAGCACTGATAGCTAAGAGAAAGATATAAAGCCTGTGTATGTACCAGGATAAGGACTGAATCATCATGCTAACCGAAAGGTATGGTGGTTCAGAAGATGGTAAGAAAAAAAACATTTCCGATCCCCAAAATATCTTCATACTGCTCCTCCGAGAAACTAGGTATCAGTAAAGGTACTCTGCAAGAGTGAGCACTGGTAAGTGTATAGTGTCCCCTGTCTCCCTGCCACATTAGGGTAGCATTTAGCAACTCCCAACCCCACCTCATAGGAGGATACCTTGGGGCTTACCTAAGGGAACACTACTCATTCTGCCCACTGCACTACTTAGATCCCCTGCAGATAAAACAACACAGTCTGGGAGCAGGGAGAGAACCGATAGAGGCATAAGCAAGTTTTCTACTTTTACAGCCTGTCTACAATTATAAGCATCTACATAAAAGTTAAAGTCATAAATTTTTTCACATTTCACTATTTAGGATCCTAGATTTATAAGGAAATCTTATAAATCATCTAGTCTATACCTCTGGCAGGATTCAGGCAGGGAAAAAAAAACTATTAAAAATAAGGTTGGGCTTCCCTGGTGGCGCAGTGGTTGAGAGTCCGCCTGCCAATGCAGGGGACACAGGTTCGTGCCCCGGTCCGGGAAGAACCCACATGCCGCAGAGTGGCTGGGCCCGTGAGCCATGGCCGCTGAGCCTGTGCGTCCGGAGCCTGTGCTCCACAACGGGAGAGCCCACAACAGTGAGAGGCCCGCGTACCACAAAAAAAAAAATAAAAAAAAAAAATAAAAAAAAAAAAATAAGGTTGTCCCCATGAAAAGGAACTAACTGGCTTGGGGGAACAGAGAAGACCTTTTTTGCACCATAAACCCTTTTATGCATTTTGAATTTAGAACCATGCGCGTGTATTATCCTAGACAATTAACTTAAAACTAATTGAATCTAACCCTCTCATTCTGAAGAGGTCAAAGAGGTAAGTGATTTGTACATTCATCTTTTCAAACCCATCTACCCTCTCTTGGTCCCTTACACTCTCCACCACATGAAAAGTGAAGGATCTTATGGGAGAAATATAAGGCATCCAGTAGGACTGCAAAAACTAGTAAATCTCTATTGTAGACAAGTAGAAGGGTTTTTTCCTTCTTAAAATTTAGCTCTTCTCCTAACTAGCTGTGCTTCAGCAAATCACTTCCTATCTGGGCCTCAGTTTCCTCAACTGTAAGATATATGAGATAGACCATAGCAATATTCTTCAAACTGCAGTTGCAACTTATTCATAGGTCACGAAATCAAATTTTGTGAATCACAGCCTACACTGTTTTCAAGTGAAATAGAACAGGATAGAAAATTTCAGAGTATATCACTCATAGTTACGGTAAAGACGGTTCCATGATATTTTGTTGTAAGGTGTATCTCTTACCATAGGTCATAGCTAAAAAACTCTGAAAGTCATGAGTGTAGACGATCGTGAGGCTTATTTTAGATCTGACATCCCGGCATTCTAATTTCCCTGTGTTATGAGATGACAGTGTTTACTTAGTAGCTGAACATGCTCTATGCAGGACAGACATAGGAAATTCTCACCTATGCCAAACTACCACAAATCAATCCTGCTGTGTCTGGGATTTCTAAAAACAGTGTAACATGTAAAGGCATCAGCACAGAGCCCAGCACACAGTAAGGGCCCAATATTAGATAGTGATCATCATCATTATTCAGATTATAGTCATCCTGAATGTTAAATAAAGGCAAATATTTTATTCCCACTAGTAAAGAGAAAATGCTGAGGAAGTACCTTTTTTAATCTGTGACTTACTTTGGGAGATCTGTTAGTACGGTGTATTAAGTCTCTGTCAGGTAAATCCTTCCAAGGCCTAAAAAATGAGAGTTTCCAAACATGAAACAGAGTCACAAAAGACTTAACTGGAATGATAAAATTAGTGCTATGAGGAAAAGCCTCTTACTTATATACAGAAACCCTTGGGCTTAATTCCTACCAAATGAATGCAGGGTCTCAGCATCGCCTTAAGTTTTGTTTGTTTTTCCTGGAACAGCTTCCAGACATTGCACATTGCAAACACTTCACAACTATTTGTTGCATCAAACTGAATTCATAGCCTATGTGCTTCTCTCTCCAACTACAGATAGTTACATCACCATCAATAAAAATTTATTAAGTTACTTTGATGTAGATGTTCAAAAACATGGTAAATAAACAAAATGTGGCACACAGACATACAATGGACTATTTTTCAACCTTAAAAAGGAATGAAATTCTGAAAAATGTGACAACAGGAGTGAAGCTTGAAAACATTACGCAAGGTGAAATAAGCTAGACACAAAAGGACAAACATTGTATGACTCCACTTATATGAGGTACCTAGAATAGGCAAATGCATAGAGACAAAAAAATTGAATAGAGATTACCAGGGGCCACAGGGAGGAGGGAAAGGGGAGCTATTGTTTAATGGGCACAGAGTTTCTGTTTGAGATGATGAAAAAGTTCTAGAAGTGGATAGTGGCAATAGTTGCACAAGACTGTTGAGTGTACTTGATGCTACTGTACACTTAAAAATGGTTAAGGGCTTCCCTGGTGGTGCAGTGGTTAAGAATCCGCCTGCCAATTCAGGGGACATGGGTTCAAGCCCTGGTCCAGGAAGATCCCACATGCCACGGAGCAACTAAGCCTGTGCACCACAACTACTGAGCCCGCATGCCACAACTAGAAGCCACCGCAGTGAGAAGCCCACACACCATGCAGCAACGAAGACCCAATGCAACCAAAAATAAATAATTTTTTTTTAAAAATAGTTAAAATGGTCAATTTTATGTTATGTATATTTACCACAGTAAAAAAAAGAATATCAACCCTTTATATTTTCATATCATTTACTATTTTATTTTTTTTAAAACATGTTAAATGTATAAATGAATGAATATTGCAAAGAGGTGTAAGATAAAGACCTGACTCCTTGGCCTGATTTATCAAGTCCTCCGAGACACAGACCCCTACTTTTTACTCCAGCTCCCCAGCCTCATCTCTGACCATTCCTGCTCTCTGTTCTAGACACAATGAGCTACTTTCCTGATATGTAAACAATTTCCTCTTGCCTCCAGGCCTTTGCATGTGCTATAGTCTAGAACTCTCTTCCCATGCATTACCCACCTATAAGCCCCACTTTACTAGGCTGCTCTGCTTTCAGGTCTAGGCACAGATGTCATCTGTACAGAAGACAGTACCCTGGGCTAGGAGCCCTACCTGTGTGCTTCCACATACCAAAGGGGCACTCCTCTCACCACACACATCACACTGAATGGTTCTTTGTCTCCCCAACTAGGCTGAAAGCCCCTTGGAGGTAAAGACCGTATCTTGTTTACCATAATACCCCCAGCACACAACAAAGTGACCCCACTAAGATATATTTCTGAATTCAATGAGCAACTAAGCAAATGATATCATAGTCTGCTTTGACAGGCCCTGACTGCAAGAAGCCACCATTTTCTCAGCGTTCAAGTCTTAGAAAACCAGAAAGTAGTCCTACCCTCTCCTATACTACCTTTTAGCCTAACTGAAATCATCAAGCACTGCTTAAATCAAACAGGAATAAGAAACCACTATAAGGGCCCCCATTAGTGTTTTGATTCCAGGCAACAGGGCCTTTGAATTTTAAGTCTACGTTTTCCACAGACACACGTCCCTTAGTTTCCAACATCAGCAAGCTCTAACTGGGTGCCTAGACTCTGCAGGAGATTCAAAAGGAAACCACTGCTTCTGCCTTCGAGAGCTTACAAATAATTTCATACCTAAAAATAAAAGATAAGAAAAACAGCATATATGGACACAGTTTTCTCAAGACCCAGAGAAGCTGACGAGATCCTCCCTGTTATGAGCTGAATTGTGTTCCCCAAAATTCTTATGTTGAAGTCCTAACCCCCAGTATCTCAGAATGTGACTGTATTTGGGGACTTCCCTGTGGTCCAGTGGGTAAGACTCCAAGCTCATAATGCAGGGGGCCCAGGTTCGATCCCTGGTCAGGGAACTAGATCCCGCATGCATGCTGCAACCAAGAGTCCGCGTGCCACAACTAAACAAGTCTGTGTGCTGCAACGAAGATCCTGTGTGCCACAACTAAGACCCAGCGCAGCCAAAAAAAAGTTAAAAAAAAAGAATTTGACTATATTTGGAGATAGGGTTTTTAAGGAGATAATTAAGGTAAAATGAGGTCATATAGGTGGGCCCTAATCCAATATGACTGGTATGCTTGTAGGAAGAGATCAGTACACAGACACACACAGAAGGAAGACAATGTGAAGACACAAGGAGAAGATGGCCACCTACAAGCCAAGGAGAGAGGGCTCAGAAGAAAACAACTCTGCCAATACCTTAATCTTGGACTTCTATCCTCTAGGACTGTGAGAAAATAAATTTCTGTTGTTTAACCCACAGTCTATAGTACATTTTTTATGGTAACCGTAGAAAACTAATATACCCTCCCCTCTTTTAACCAACTCCTACAAGACAAGTAAGAATACTTTCTTGGACTTCCCTGGTGGTGCAGTGGTTAAGAATCTGCCTGCCAATGCAGGGGACACGGGTTCGAGCCCTGGTCCGGGAAGATCCCACATGCCGTGGAGCAACTAAGCCCGTGCACCACAACTACTGAGCCTGCACTCTAGAGCCCACAAGCCACAACTACTGAGCCCACGTGCCACAACTACTGAAGCCCGCGTGCCTAGAGCCCATGCTCTGCAACAAGAGAAGCCACCGCAATGAGAAGCCCATGCACTGCAACGAAGAGTAGCCCTGCTCGACGCAACCAGAGAAAAGCCCAAGCATAGCAACGAAGACCCAATGCAGCCAAACATAAATAAATAAATAATTTTTTAAAAAAAAATTAAAAAGAACACTTTCTTTCTGTTTCCCACTAACTATTCATCACTCCTTTAAGTGAGGGTTTGTTTGGGTTTTTTTTGCCACGCCATGCAGCTTGAGGAATCTCACCTCCCCGACCAGGGATTGAACCAGGGCCACAGCAGTGAAAGAGCCAAGTCCTAACCACTGGACCACCAGGGAACTCCCATTAATGTTTCATTTTTAATCTAGCTTTCTCAAAGTCTACTACATGAGCAAAGGAAGTTAACCCAGAATTTTGAGGTCATAAGCCCTTTAAGGAAGATTCCATGATAATTTACCTGCGTTGAAATTTGGAGTAAAACTTTGAACGTTGAGACAATAAAGAGTGAGCCTTGGGGAAGGTAAATCCTGATGAATGACCACAAGCAAGTCTCTTGGCCTGGAAGCAGGAATCTGTGATGTTTACAATGGTGAGCACTGGGAGTCTGTCTGAAAGACCAGACCAGAGGAAAACATGTAACATGTCAAAAGGGAGCCAAACAGAAACAATTCAAGGATCTTGTACGGAAGGAGACAGGGATGGTTAATTCACCTTCAGCATCTGGAGGAGATTTGCGGGAGGAGTCCAGAATTCGAGGGTGGCCCCTCTCAATTCGGCGGAGAGTTGCCCAGCATTGTGGATGCTGACAAACAGCCAGGTCACAGGTAGTTTCATCCCACTGGCTTTTATCTGGCAAGTCCATAGCTACAAATGGTTTAGGACAAAAGCCAATCTTGCAGCTTTCTAGCCCTCTGGAAAAACAATCACCACATAATTAGGGAATACTATACATTAGCCATGCAGTCCAGATATTAATTTGCACTCAAAGCGTGAAATATTTCTGTTGAACCATATAGATAAATGGTGGTCACAGGATAATTAGGAATTGGGTAACAAGCAAGCATGAAATTATCTCAGCATGGAGTAGAGTGATAAGAGTTTGGGTTCAGACTGACTCCAGAAGGTCTCCTAACTGACCATTTAAATTAATAACTGAGTGACCTGAGATTTAACCAATCTGCGCTTCAGTCTCCTCAGCTGCAAAATGAGGATAAGTCTATTTCACAGGATCACCACAACAATTAATTAATGGACATTAAAAGTTCTGGCATAGGGCTTCCCTGGTGGCGCAGTGGTTGGGAGTCCTCCTGTCAATACAGGGGACACGGGTTCGTGCCCAGTCCGGGAAGATCCCACATGTCACGCAGCGGCTGGGCCCGTGAGCCATGGCCGCTAACCCTGCGCGTCCGGAGCCTGTGCTCCGCAACGGGAGAGGCCACAACAGTGAGAGGCCCACGTACCGCAAAAAAAAAAAGAGAGGAAAAAAGTTCTGGCATATAGTTCAAAATAAATATTAGCATCCTTTCCTTTTCCCCTTCATTAATCATTAGGGAGAAGATGCCACCATCTCCAAAAAGCCTTATCAAATTATAAGTAATGTACATAGCACTTGAGTATCCTCAGATTTTGTTATACACAGGGGCTCCTGGAACCAATCCTCTGTGGATACTGAGCGACGGCTGAGTCACAGAAGTGCTATAGATGGCTCAAACTTTTGGAAGAGATGCTTCAATTTTCAGTATGCTCCAGTTCTCACTCAGGCGGCTAAAATACCCACCAGAAATGAATGGGTTTGCTCAAACAGCAAATCAGTCGACCCACAGTTGCATCAGAAGCCACTGGCTTTTCACTTACTGGCTGTATGCTCTTGGGCAAGTTACTTCACCTCCCTCAGCCTGTTTCCTCATATAAAGTAGGGAAGGGGAAATCCCTAAGTAGCATCATAGAAGCATTAAATAAAATAATGTACTTTTATGTATGGTATACAACAGGTGCTCAATAAATGTTATCTTTCTCTCTCTAGAAATGTTTTAGGCAATCAGTACCACCTGATCCCTAATAACTTTTTAAGGACTGTGTCCATTTCTTTTTTCTTTTACTCAACACATTTATTGACTACCAAATATGTGAGGGGACCTGTTATGGGCATAGAGAACAATAAAGAACAAAATAAGTTCCTGTTCTAAAGTGCTTATAATTTAAACCAAAGATAGCAAACTATTGGCCTGGGATTGCATCTGGCCTATGATTTGTTTTGTTTGGTCTGTACTTTGAGCCATTACGCAAAGATGAAAAGAGTCCATAATGTCCAGATTGCTGGCTCCTCTTAAAAATTAAAATATCTAACAACACAGGGGCCCAATTCCAACTAGATAGCAACTGGCTGGAGCTGAGCACTTCCTGACATCTTTAAACCAGTTGTATTCTAGCCAAGTGGACAGTTCTCCCACCAAACCCTATAATCTCTAACTGAAGCAGTTTCAGTTGCCATTTATCATCTCATATGCTGTTGTGTTTTTTTTATAATAGGGAAATATTTCTCCGTGTTCATGTCACTGTCAAAAACAGGAAAACTATGGGTGGCCTGAAACAGCAGGTTTCAAGAAAAAAAAGCGTTTCTGCTTTGCGGGAGTGAGGACAATTGCTACAAATGTAATAGGAAAATGGTAGAGCTCAACAAGCCATTGTAGGGACTTCCCTGGTGGTGCAGTGGTTAAGGATCCGCCTGCCAATACAGAGGACACGGGTTCGAGCCCTGGTCAGGGAAGGTCTCACATGCCGCAGAGCAACTAAGCCTGTGCTCTAGAGTCCATGAGCCACAATTACTGACGCCCACACTAGAGCCCACACTCGTACTCCGCAACAAGAGAACCACAACTAGAGAAAGCCCACGTGTAGCAATGAAGACCCAACGCAGCCAAAAATAAATAATTTTTTTTAAAAACCCACTGCAAAACCATGGAAATGTTTTTTTACTAGGAAAGAAGCACGATAAACAATTCGATTAACTAAAAAGCAAATACAATTGTAAGAGGGTTTGTTTTTCAATGCGAATATAATGTTACATTATTCTTACAACCGGCTGCGTGTTGCCCTTTTGTTACCTGACCAGCCCGAATTGAGCCCCGAGGTCTAGTCATGCCCATCTCTATGTCGCCAGCCCTAGCACGGTGCTGGCAAAGTAGTGAGCGTTAAAAAAAAATTTTAGGTAATAGTTTTTCTTAATACCATTACTACAAAGTCGAGAGGGCTAAAAACATTAGAGGTGACCATTTGCGCCGGCAGAATTGAAAAAAGATTTCCCGCTTCGTTCCGGAAAAGGGAAGTGGGAGAATGCAGCCTCGGAGGGCCGCGCTTCCGCGAAACCAAAGCGGAAGCCAAGCGGCCTAAGCCCACAGAAAAACGCCACTCTTCGACCCGCGGTGAAGTGAACGACGGGCCCAGCCTCTCATCGGGAGGAGCCCCGCCCCACCAGCTCAGTCCACGCCTCCGTCTCCCACGCTAGCCACCAGGCTGCGACGTCGCCAGGCAGCAGCGCAGAGCACTATGGGAAAGGGACGGAAGCCCAGTGAGCCATACTTCATTTGCTAAGCAAGTTCCAGAGACGGTGGTGGCGTGAAGCAGAGAAACGAGCCTGGGAAGGGACGCCAGGTGCAGGTGAGGCCGGACGGAAACCCCTCGAGCCAAAACCATGGTAGCGTGCAAAGCTCGGAAGCACCAGCCACTGGAGGCGGAAGCTGGGCTGGAGGAGGAGGAAGGTTATGGCGCGCGGGGCACTGTGGGACACTGTGTGGGCAACGCGGGGCGCGACGGAAGCCTCGTTGGGTCAGACCGTGTCGACGCGGGAAGTCCGGACGCTGTAGCTGCCTGAAGAGGAGGTCCGAGGCCTGGGCCCCGGCCGCGGCAATGGCGGAGAGGCCCGAGGACCTAAACCTGCCCAATGCCGTCATCACCAGGATCATCAAGGAGGCGGTGAGCAGCTCCGGCTGGCGGACGGGCCAGGGGCGGACGAGCGGGCAGGGGAAAACAGGTCCTGGACCGGTAGCTTTGCTCACCCGCGCTTTTCTCACAGCTCCCGGACGGTGTCAGCATCTCCAAGGAGGCCCGGAGCGCCATCTCCCGCGCCGCCAGCGTCTTCGTGCTGTACGCCACATCCTGGTGAGGCGGACAGAGCTAGCCAGAGCTTAGCTGGGCATAAGGCGTAAAGAGACCCCCCTCACACACACACTGGTTCGGAGTTCGTGGCCTGGAGCCCGCAAACCCCAGGAATTATGTTCTACCTCAGTGGAGGGAGGTTCAGAGCCCTCGTCCAGGTCTTGCAATCTCTGAAACAAAATAAGAAAACAGTAACTTTGCTTTAACCCTTTTGTACAGGTAAGGGAGGGACTTACCGTGTCACAAAAATCCGTGCATGCAGGCTTTCTCGTGCCACTTCTGGGTGCTCCTTTTCCCACCCACTCCGTACGCGGCAAGAGGGCATCTGACAGCCCTTAATCTTTCTTCTTTCAGTGCCAACAACTTCGCGATGAAAGGGAAACGCAAGACACTGAATGCCAGCGATGTGCTCTCCGCCATGGAGGAGATGGAGTTTCAGCGGTTCGTGACCCCGTTAAAAGAAGCTCTGGAAGGTAACTACCCTTTCGTTTTCTCATCCAAGTAGATGTTCATCCTGTATGATCTGCTCACCTGACCCTAAGTCTTTATCAGCTGGGGTGCCTTTAAGTGCGGTAAGCAAAGTATTGGATGCGACTCCAATGGCAGGCACCACCGCATAACTGTTTGTGGTGCTGGGCGGGTTATTTTTCCTTCTGTGCCTCAGCTTTTCCAATTATGCAGTGGAGTTAGCTGCTGCAGTCTGGTTCAGTCTTGCCTCCTAACTCCCTCCCCTTCATCCTTACAGCTTACAGGAGGGAGCAAAAAGGCAAAAAGGAAGCTTCAGAGCAAAAGAAGAAGGACAAAGACAAAAAAACAGATTCAGAAGAGCAAGACAAGAGCAGGGATGAGGACAACGATGAAGATGAGGAGAGGCTGGAGGAAGAAGAACAGAATGAAGAGGAGGAAGTGGACAACTGAGAGGATGGGGAGACGCAGCTCGGAAGGTACCACTCTGAAACGCCGTACACGTTTGTGTGAAGCATTTTCGTGCTGGGCAGAGTAGTCTTAGGCAGAAGATCGAAATAAAAACTGAATTATCATCAGAATTATCATCAAAACCAGCGCTTCCCAGACTCGGAGCATCTGAGTAGCGGAATCCTGTTTTGCTTAATCAGTCTCAAGGTTATGACTTTTTGGCAAGAGAGATTCTGAACAGCTAATTTAATTGGTCAATTTGATCTCTCTTGTTTACTTACACGTATAGTTAGGCAGTTGTTGATCCCCAGTTCCCTCCCCACCCCCCAAAAAAGTAATAATAACTTCCATGCTGCCGACTGTGTTCAGATCACAGAGGCAGCCAAGGCTCAGGAAAAATTGGGGTTTGATCATGGTCAGCCTATTTGATTGTACAGTATTGGGCAATACTAGCTTATTTCAGGTGATCAGAATGGCTTAGCTTTAGGAAATTACTATAAGGGTTCGAGAGAACAATGAAATCTTTTCTATTGTTTCCTCACTTGACAGTAACATTAACTGAATTTTGGTTTCTACAGACTCAGTTGGATTGGACCCCTTCTATATTGCCTATAGGCATGTTACCTGCTTGGGTGGCTATGTTCTCGGCACATAACGCTCTTAAATCAACAGAGTAGAATTAGTCAAGTAAGGTTGCCAACGTCTTACTCTTGTAAAACAGATGGTTTAGTCTTAAATGCACCTCACTGCCTGCGACTGTACAGCTTCAGGATTTGTTGTCACCTCCTGGAAGGTATAAAATTCCAGGCTTTCTCTTCTTGTAGTCCATCTCCTAGACTCGTGACTTGGCTTTTCATTATTCCAATTCATGACAAGTTCCAGACTTTATTTCTTCTAGGCACAACTTTCTCCCTCTGTGCTTCTCACCTCCTGTCTCTGTTCTGCCTCTCCTCTGCTCCCCATTCCCACTTTCTCTGTCCCTCTTTTTCTCACTTCCCCCAATCCAGGAACTCGGATGACCTGCTTAATGTCCCAAAGTGTGGTTTCCTCTGATTCCCTAGTTCTAATCTCATGTTTTTTAAAAATGATTTTGTAAACCTCTCTGAACCATAAGGGAAATCTGATGGTGCTCAGGAATCTAATTCCTCCCCTAAGCCATCCCCTTTAACTGCTTTGGAAGTATCTCTGTTGACCTTTCCTAGTTTTCTTCTCTTTCCATTTGGTGCTTCGAGCACTTTTTTGTTCGTCTCTAAGTTGAGTGCTTGGAGGTTGAAAGGTAGTGAAATGTAGTGTGACACTGTTACTTTGTTAAATGAATACAGTGGAAAGTTTGTTGATAAATGAGTGAAGAATATTGAGAAAATTATAATGCTTTGTATAAATAAAAATTCTTGTTAAAAGTGATGACTCCTCTTTAATCCTTCTTGTTTGTAAGTTTGCTTTTGGGGAGGACCACTGATCATGCACTATACAGTTCTTGGGGTGTGGACTGAGCCAGACCCTTCTAAATATGGGATCCTGCGTCACCTTGGATGACCAGCAGATGCTGCTCATTAACAAGCAGGGGCGCTGCTGCTCTTCAACCACAGTGAGAGCTTCCCATGGCTCTGCTGATCATATACATGGTAGATGCTCAACAACTCCAAACATTTATTGAGTCCCTGCTGTGTTCCTGGCACTGTTTTAAATGCTTTCAAGTATTAACTCTTAAATCCTATGAAGGAACACCGCTGATATCTCCATGATTTCAGCTATGACACTGTATTACCTCTAGATTACGAAACTGTTTCAAATCATAATTCACAGATAGATACACAAGCCCAACGCTCATTAGGTCCAGTGGCTTTTTCCTTCTCCACAGCAGAAACATCGCTTCTTTTTTTTTTCCTGTCTCTCACATATATATTTGTATGAAAGACAAAGCTATTCAATATATTTCTTATTTCTCCCTTGAAATTTATATTGATGCTATTTCTATAAGTTCGTTACAATGTCACAGTATATGTCTCTGGGAAAACAGCATACACTGAGTCCTTCATAGTTGGTTATTGTACAAATGATTTTTTTTTTAAATACACTGAACTTCAGTTTTTTCATCTCTAAAATGGCAGTATTAATACCTACCTTAAAAGGAGAATTTTGAAAGATAACAGAAGACTTTTAGCACAGTGGCATGTACACAGCAAGGCCTTGTTTTTATTTTTGTTTTTCTCTTCCATACATATTTTCATTTTCCTTTGAATTAACAGAGCAGCTTCAGAATAGGAAAGAAATCATTTTTATAATCTTGTCGAAGATAATCTGTTTTCTTTCATAATAGTAGCCTAAGGAGAATGTAAAGTCTGGATACATACACAGCATAACATTTGTACTCTGTGTGATAAAGACTAATCTCTGTGGCTTCTACTAGACATAGGCACTGTTACCAAGTATTTGATTGCTTTTGGAGCAGAATATTATTTAAGGATTACCAAAATAGTTCAAGTTTAACTTCAGTTTGCTCATTCTATATTAATATATTCATTTCTAATTGTGTAATTTTTTAATTTACGTAATATTGATTTATAACATAGGTTTCTTGTGTACAACATTCTGTTTCTACTTCTGTATACTCTACAACATGCTACCCACCAAAATTTTATTTTCCATTCATCACCATACTGTTGATTCCCTTTACCCATTTTTCCCTCCTCCTTGCCCCTCCCCCTCTGGTAACTGCTGCTCAGTTCTCTGTAGGTTTGGTTTGGTTTGTTCATTTATTTGGGGTTTTGTTTTAGTTTTTTATGTTGCACATATGAGTGAAATCATACGGTATTTGTGTTTCTCCACAGGACTTATTTCACTTAGCATAATAACCTCAAGGTCCATTCATGTTGTCACAAATGGCAGGGTTTCATCTTTTTTTATGGCTGAATAGTATTCCATTGTATATATACACCACATCTTCATTATCCATTCGTTGGTGGGCACTTAGGTGGTTTCCATATCTTGGCTATTGTAAAGAATGCTGTGCCACGATGAACATAGGGGCATATATCTAGAAATATATTGGGTTTTTTTTTTGGCCGTGCTGCATGGCATGCGGGATCTCAGTTGAACCTGAGCCCCCTGGTAGCATGGAGTCTTAACCACTGGACGACTAGGGAAGTCCCTAGAAATATGTCGTTTCTTTTTTTTTTTTTTTTAACATGTCGTTTCTTAATTCCCATGAGCACCACTCAGCCAAGCCCTCAAGTCCCATCTGGACTTCTGTGGCTTCCTTTGAGCTCAGTTTCCTGCCTCATCTCTGCTTCCCTTAGCTTCCTCTGTGTACTGCTTGCCAAGTGGATCTTCCTGGAACATTGCTATGTTGCAGTCCCTCACTGCTTTCTGTTAAGTCAAATCCATACCTAGACCTGTTGTTATTCAAAGCCTGCTTAAGGTGGGCTCACCTGACCTTCTGTAACATGTTTCTACCCCAACATAAGGCTCCAGTCAAGAATGAATCCCCCAAAGAACTCTTCCACACGACCCTAGTTCTTACCAAACTTTGACTACCTAAGAAAAACCATGTTTCCTGCGAGTGGGGACTATAACTTAAAACTATAGAATTCAAGGACTGGGAAGAATCTTTGAGGTCATCCGCCAGTTTTTCCCAACCACACCTCTCTCAATCCTGTAGTGGTATCCAGATTTTGAAGTTTCCTTACTAGGCCAAGGTAATGTTTCTCCTCTGTTTTTAACCACAGCCCTTCATGCTTAGAGATTCTGATTTGGATTTGGAGGGTGGGAGGATTACCATCCTTACCCATGCAAAATTACAAAAAAATCTCCTATTTTCACAGATGGGAAATTGAGGCTCATCAGAGAGAAGTGACTTACCACTAATTTATAAAAGCTGGGATTCCGTTCCAGTGGTCCACTGCCTTGCTTCTATTTTTTTGTTAACTAAACTTTATTTTTGAACAATTTTAGATTTACAGAAAAGTAGCAGAGTATAACCATCACCCAATTTGCCCTCATGTTAATCTTACATAACCATGGTACATCTGTCAAAGCTAAGAAAAAACCCATATTGAATTTGGTTAACCAATTTCCTTTTTTGATTGAGATAAAATGCACAGACATAAAATTAACCTTTTTTTTAAAATAAAGTTATTTATTTATTTTTGGCTGCATTGGGTCTTCGTTGCTGCGTGCAGGCTTTCTCTAGTTGTGGTGAGCGGGGGCTACTATTCGTTGTGGTGCGCAGGCTTCTCATTGTGATGGCTTCCCTTGTTGCGGAGCACGGGCTCTAGGCACACGGGCTCAGTAGTTGTGGCTCGTAGGCTCTAGAGCTCAGGCTCAGTGCTTGTGGCACATGGGCTTAGTTGGTCCGCGGCATGTGGGATCTTCCCGGACCAGGGGTCGAACCCGTGTCCCCTGCATTGGCAGGCAGATTCTTAACCACTGCACCAATGGGGAAGCCCGAAATTAACCATTTTGAGATGAGCAACTCGGTGGCACATTCACAGCCACCACATCTATCTAGTTCCAAAACATGTTCATCACCCCAAAATAAAACCTCATACCAGTCAAGCAGTTATTCCCCATGCTTCCCTCCCCTTGCCCCTGGCAACCACTAATATCTGGTTCTTTTTATGCTCTTCACAAGCATTTAGCCCAGTGCCATGTACCTACCTGGAAGGCACTCAATAAAGTGGGAGTTTGGGTTTTTTTTTTTTTACTTTTTACTTAGTAAGTAGAATATACATACTAAAAGGTGCAAATAAGAGTAGAGGTTGATAAATTGTCACAAACTAAAGACATCTATGAAGGAATTCCCTGGCGGTCCAGAGGTTAGGACTCCACACTTTCACTGCCAAGGGCCCGGGTTCAATCCCTGGTTGGGGAACCAAGATACCACAAGCAGCACAGGTACAGCCAAGAAAAAAATTTAATTAATTAATTAATTAAACATATCCATGAAAGTCACACTGAGATCAATAAACAACATGACCAGCACCCTAAAAAGAACCTTCAATCTCCCTTCCAGTCACTTCCTATCTCCCCAGTAGTAGTCGCTATCTTGAATTCCAGCACAGGTTAATTTTGCCTGGGTTTGTGCTTCATATAAATGAAATCATACAATATGTTCTCTTGTGTCTGACTCCTTTTGCTCAGCGTTACATTTAAGAGTCATGTCGTTGCATTCACAATACTTTTTATGGATAAGAGTGACAGATAAAGGTAAAATTATATTTTAAAGGGGGGGGTGCTAGAAGTGGGAACAGGTCTCTCAGTCAAGAATAAGAGTGGCATGGGAAAAATAGATTACACCAAACAGCAACATTCTTAAATTTTCCACCCTGTTTGGAATCTTGGAGGTATCCAATGGTACTAATTATTTTTAGTTATCAATAAACTCAGAGGTAGGAGAGGTATGTTGTTGTTGTTGTTTTTGGCCATGCCATGTAGCATGCGGAACTTCCCCGCCCAGGGATTGAACCCATGTCCCCTGCATTGGAAGCATGGAGTCTTAACTACTGGACCACCAGGGAAGTCCAGGAGAGGTGTTATGAAAGACCTGCTGGGCAGGGGATCTAAACTGGGGAAAAAAATAAATAGTAATTACCTCTGTGAGTTGAAGGAATATGGTTCGCAGGCAATGAAGAGAAATCCCAGTGTGGCATGGGGCAAATTAATCTCCTGGCAATTATTTTCCCAGTCTATAAAATGAGGATAGTAACATAGTTGTCATCAAAATTAGGTAAGTGAATGTAAAATGTATGGTACTGTCCCTAACTCTTTAATGCACAAAAAAGCATTACTTTCTTTCCACCACCTTCCTTATTGGGACACAGATCAGAACTCTAGCAGCTGGGAACTAAGCAGTGTCATATTTTCCTAGCATTAAGCCTCTCTGCCTCTTAGACTTGGAGTATAAGGAGGTATAAAACAGGTTTGGGGTACAGATTTTGAGAAATAAAATCTGAGAATAAGTGTAATACAACCCTCTGACATTCTTCACAGTTCAAAGTCGACTTTTCAATAATCCCCCTCTCACTTTCACAAAGGATTTCCTGGGACTTCCCTGGTGGTCCAGCAGTTAATACACTCCCAATGCAGGAGGCCTGGGTTCGATCCCTGGTCACGGGTTCAATCCCTGGTCAGGGAACTAGATCCCACATGCCACAACTAAAGATCCCGCATGCCACGACTAAAGATCCCGCGTGCAGCAACTAAGACCCGGCACAGCCAAATTAATAAATAAGTAAATATTTAGGGGGAAAAAAAGGAATTAATTTGCTAGGGTATTGATCCTGACCCCTGTTTCACTCATCTGATGCTACCAGTTCATCCAAGCCCCATAAGCCTCACCAGAGCCCTCCTGCCCCATCTTTCCCCCCCAGACTTTTGGTCAAATCTCTCATTGTACCCATAATAGACAGGTCTGATGCCCCTATCAGACTTGGAGCCTTTCCGCAGTGCCCATGTCTTTCACATCACATCTCCCAAACTATGGTACAGAGTGAGTAAGCCCTGAGAAATTACGCTGGAATAAATTTTCTCTGAAAACTTGGAGGGCAGCCTGGTGCTGAACTCAACAACTTTAAAATGCTCAGTCCGCAAAAATGGACTTAGTTATTGTGTTAGGCACTATGGTGTTGTTTTAATGTCCTTGACATCTAATTACTCTTTCAATAAACAACCAGTGCCAAGTATGCGCTAGGTTGGGAAAAGAGGGGCTATAAAGAACACCTCAGGGCTCTAACCTCGAGGCCGGTTCACACGCAGCAGCCTTGCCGCGCCGCTCCTGCGCCCCCAAGTGGGCTCCCCCGGGACTTCCGCAGCTCAGGAGCGAACCTCAGCGTAGGGAGGGGCGGGCCCGTCAGCCTTTCGGCACACCCGATTGGCCAGGCCTGATGACGTCAGTGGGCGTGGCATCGGCCGGAGCCGACCTCAGGCCAAGTGCCCGCAGGGGGGATGGCCTGCACGCGGTAGGGGGCGGGCTGTGAGAGAGGGAGCTGCTTCCGGGAGAGCCGCCCCGCCCCCACGTGGGCCCTGGGAGACTAGAGCGCGCGGCAGTGCTGGCGGGAGTGGCGTCTCAGATTCCTTAGGGAGGCAGGTGAGTGGGGACTGGACTCGGGGAGATGGCGGACTTGGAGGCAGGGACTGTGGCATCAAAGTCTTGTGTCCCCAGACCCAGACTCTGCTGTAATCCACAAGCGCTGGCGGTGCAGCCGGGGACGGAGTCACTCTGGGACTCCTATTTAGGCTCTTAGAGGTAGATTGTCCTGCTGCAGCGGGGTTGAGGTCTCTGCGTGGCCGTTGCCCTTGGGGACCCGGGTCTGGGCTCCGAGTCTCCTGGCTGGGGTCCATTCCCTTGGAGACCGCTTGGGTAGTCTCCATCAGTGGAGAGCCCGAGGTGCCTCGCAGGATGGGGGAGGGAGGGGCAAACAATAACAGCCGCTCTGTGCTAGGATTGTACATAAGTTACATGCATTGGCCCATTCAGTCTTAACAACAGCCCATTGAGGTCTGTTCAAGTCCTTATTTACCAGATGAGGATTCTGAGGTCAGACAGCTGGAAGGTGACAGACACAGGATTTGAACCCACATCTACAGACTCCAAAACCCACACCCGTAACCCTCATGCTGCCAACTGCAGCCAGGTCCGGAGTCACCGTTCTGCCTCTTTCCTCCCTCACCCCCTTCACCCAGAGCTCTCCAGGAGCCCAGCTCCGCTGATAAGCAGCTTTGAAATCTATACTTAAAGTATCAAGGGGTAATGGTGGACATTGAGGACTTCTCTGCTGGAGACCTGGATTCCTCCCCGAGATCTGCCACTGACCCCCTGCAGGATCTTGGACCAATGTCAGCCCAGTATCACCATCATTTCAATAATTTAGTCAGCAAGCTTTAAGGAACCTATTCGTCAGTATGTTCTAGGAATTTGTGGAACTGCCTGATTCTCCTTTTAGCTCCAGAGGAGATTTGGGCTCTTCAAAGCCAAGTCAAGGCCTGGGTCTCCTTCTCTTTAATCCCTGTTCCTAGCACTGGGGCAGGCCCAGGGTAGATATTCAGGAAATGCAGTTTGAATAAACAGGTAGCCAGTTGGCTCCTTTTCAGAACTGCCTGACAGCTGCTGTCCTGGGCCCTTCTGGGGGTTTGGATTTCTCAGCCCTGGCCACCTTCTACCTAGCTGGCCTTCCCCTGCAAGTGGCAGAGCCTGCCATCGCTGGCAGCAGCTCACAACCCTCTGTGCCAAGACCACAGCCTCTGGAATCCTCAGTGGAGCACACCATGGGGGGATCAGGCCCTGCATCTCTTCTCAGCCCCTCCAGGTGGTAGTTCTCAGGGCCCAGCTTAGGTTACTTCCAAGTTGGAGAAGTTACCTTCTAAGGAAGGAGATACTTTCACAATCAATCTGAAATTTTACTTATCCCTCAGTGTTGCCTGTTCCATGAAGCCATCCATCCTTGATTCCCAGAGACACAGGTCCCTCCTATAGCATATAGTCCACCCCTCTACTGTAGCATCTGTATGGTGACTATTTCTCCTTCACCACATAAGCTGCTGGAAGGCAAGGACCCCACCTCAGATATCCTGGGAGACCCTGTGGCCCATCCAGGTTTGAGTGAAAGTTCTCCCTTCTGGGTGTGGTGCAGAGGACACAGCTGTGATCCACTCCAGGAGGTCTTGTCAGCCCACTTCTTCTCCTAATGATAGTAGCTGCATATTTACTGAGCGGCTACTGTGCCAGGCATGTACCTCTTCACTATCTCTGATCTTCTCTGCAGCTTTGCAAGTTTGATAGTATCATTCCCATTTCATAGATTACGACGAAATGAAGATTCTGCAACCTTGCCCAAAGTCATACACAGAGCACAGAGCAGACCTGGGACTGTTTGACCCTGAAACATTACTCTTTCTGCACTGCCTGCTACAGGCTTCCAGTTAAGCTAAGCTGTTCTGCATCCCATGGTGACTTACCCTTGTCTTCAGTGTGGTGTCACAGGATTTAAGCTGTGGCTTATGGGCTCCCTTAATTTGAGAGAAGTGCCCCTTCCAAGTATGTGAAAATCTTCCAATTTTTCAGGGACTTTTGGCAAAGCAAAACCTCCACCTGGATTTGGCTCTGCAAACAGAGAAGCACCTCTGTTGCTCAGGGGGTGTTGTTCTACTGCACAGTTCTTTGTTTATTGGGGCTTCCCTGGCAGTCCAGTGGTTAAGACTCCACGCTTCCACTGCAGCGGGCACGGGTTCGATCCCTGTTCGGGGAACTAAGGTGACACGTGGCACAGCAAAACAAACAAACAACAACAACAAAAAACAGATGTTTGTTTATTAAGCATGTATGTAACAGAATGACTACCTGTGGGGCAGGTGACAGGCCCTTGAGTAGAAGCCAGGAGACCCATGGTCAAGCCCAGCTTTGTACCTGACTCGCTGTGGATGTCAAATAACTCCTGTCTTCTGCACCCTACTTTCCACAGCAGAATGTAAAAGATTAAACAGGGTTGGTGATTTTCAACTTTTAAATTTTTTTCAGCACTAATACCCATTTCTCAAATCTCTCTCTGAATCCTAAAATTAAAAAAAAAAAACAAAAACCAGATAAAAGTGGAACTGCCCTAGTAAGGCCTCCCCCTCACCACTCTCTAACCCCCACCCCCAAACCCCCAGTCTCCTCCGGGTGAATTGGACTGCAAGGCCCCTAGGCAGCCCTGCCCTTTCGCTTCTGATAAGCAGAAGGCATTTGCTTCCTCAGCCTTCTAAAGTAGATGTGGGTTTGAAGCCAGTGGAATGCAGCTTTGGATTCCAGAAGCTGGGGGCCTGCTGCTATAAAGGTGCTCTGGAAAGTGAGTTAGAGACCCAAAGACCTACCTTCAAAATATGATGTGACTCTAGAATGACGTTGAGCAAGTCAGTTAACCTCTCTGAGCCTCCGTCTCCTTATCATTAAAAGTTAGAACAATTCTCTGCAATTAAATGGGATAATATATATGTGTAAAGTACCTAGGGCCGTGCCCAGCACACAACATACACTCAGTATATTTTTCTCTGATACCCTCCATCTGTCCAAGGCAGAGATAGTATAGGCAGAGCAACGCCTACTGGATCAAGTGTTTATCAGTAGTATGGGGTATGGTAGGTAAAACCCTGCACTCATTGTCTACAACAAACTCAAATTCTGGCTCAGTCACTAGCTGTGTGGTCTTGGGCAAGTGACTTAACCTCTCTGAGCTGGGCTAATCCTTGGCAGACCTAAGAGCAAAATCTTGCACAAAATGGGCACTCAGGACTTTGTATCTGCTAAATGATTGCTCATATGGGAGTTGGGACATCTTTGGGGAGGCCTGGCTTGCCCCTGGGTCAGATGATGTGGCTGGCCCAGGGGTGTGGTGGTGGAGTGGCTCCTGTGTGGCTCCTGATAACCCCAACCCCGCCAAGGAGGAGGATCAGATGAAACAGGCCCCTGAGCTAGTTGGGAGGGAGCCCAGGGGCCTGGGAGGCTGGAGGACAGGGGGAGGGGAAGGCATCATCAGTGTACTGAAGGACCCCCACCAGGCCCAGAGAGTGTGCAGCCGTGGGTAAGTCCCTGCCCCTCTCTGGGCCTTGAGGTCCCATTCATACAAGGAGAGATTGGTGGCGCTTTGTTTTCCCCCTACTTGGCTGTTAGGCACCTCCAAAAGGAAGCGTCTAAAACGGAGCTCCCCACCTCCTCTCTCTCCAAGCTCACCTCCCCCCGCCCTCTTCCTGCCTGTCCCTGTCTCCGCTGCCCTCCAGGTCAAGCAAGCTAGCGCATCCGCCCCAAGAGACTGCCTCTTGGCCGCCTTAGGATGGCCCCTCCTCCCTACCCCTCTCGCCCCACAGCCTCTGTCCTCCTCTGCTTCTAGTCAGCTCTGCTCAGGATGCAAGAATTATCTTCCTAAAGCCAGGCTCTGAGCAGGCCCCTGCCCCGCCCCCTGCTCAGAAATCTTCCCCGTCCTAGGTCTGGCCACCCCTCCCCTCCAAACACACATCCTCGATTGCCTCTTCAGTCCTCAGAGCAGTCCACAGCCCGTCCTCCTGGCCCCTTCTTTCCCCTCCGGAGGGAACATTCTCCCCTTTCCCTCTGCCAAGCCGAGCCCACTCATCCTGCAAAACCGAGTTCTAGTCCTGTCTTCTTCCAACAAGCTTCTGACCTCCTAACTCACATTGGAAGTCATGGTTCCTTCATGGTAGGCTCGGCCTCTCCGAGATGCACTCAGTCAGCCTGATCCCCTGGGACTGCGGTGCCAACTGGATGAGAAATCATGTGTGCGAGTGCCCAGCGTGGCCTGGCACATAGTAGGTGCTCAAGAAACAAATGTTAATGCCCCAGCTTCTGTCTTACACCCCTTATTTGGCATTTAGGGCATATTGTCTTGTACTTCATGTGGGTAAATGTATTTACTGTGTGGCAGAGTGCTGTGCAGGAGGCAAACATGAACTAAGTGTGGACCCTGCCCTGCAGAAGCTCTGCTTACTGGGACGAGATAAGATAAGGTCACAGAGAACTGGTATATAAGAGAGACTGTGATCTGGGCAAGAAGAGATGCTGCAGGGGAGAGGGAAGGAGGGGCCGCCTGGTGGACAACCTGGTAGGACTTGGGGATGGGGAAGTTGTGGAAAGAGCACCAGCCTCCTAGGGAAAGAGGGTGAGCGGAACGCAGCCAAGTGTGCTTGGGGAGCGGCAGGAGGCTCTCGGGCTGGAAAAGCAGCCTCCGTGGCCACTCCACAGGCATGTCTGTCTGTCTGTCGGCACGGTGCGATTTAATCCTCTTAGTGTGTGTCCGTGTACCAAGGGGTTAACAGTTTTCCCCTAGAGGTAGAATTACAGGAAATTTTTCTCTTTTTGCTTATCTGTACTTTTCTAAAATTTCTGCCATGGCCATGGACATTGTTCATGGAATAGGCAAAGCTTAAGTGGTGGCTAGATCAGGGCTTCTCATAGTAATGTCCAGTCCATCCTAGACTGATTCTTTGATAAAATGCAATGAAAATGAATTAATAGAGACATGTTGTTTTAAAAAAAGAGACCAAATAAAATACAAACCCAGATTTTATATTATTAGATTCAACTTGCTCTGGAAGTTTCTGAAGTTTCATGAAAGTGCCTATTTATCTTGGTGCACACCGGCAGGGATTGGTGAACCCCACTAGGAGTAGCACTGGGGTAGAGAGCAGGGGAAGCAGGAATCTGGAAAAGCCTGCGGGTATGTGACCACCTCCGGGTTCCAGGGACCACGTCTCATGCGCCTCTCGTCGCCCTCACAGAGCTGAGCACGAGGCAGACCCCCAAGAGCCCTCAGTTCCAGCCACCCGGCTGCCCTCTGTCCCCCCTGCCCACCATGCAGCCCCAGTCAGTCCTGCACAGCGGCTACTTCCACCCACTACTTCGGACCTGGCAGGCAACCACCACCAGCCTCAGTGCCTCCAGCCTCATCTACCCCATCTTTGTCACGTGAGTCCGCAAATGAGCCAGGTCTCTGATCGGCGGGGGGTGGGTTGAGTGTGTGTGCATGCACGTGAACAGAGCAGGTGTCTGTGTTGCGGGGATAAAGTGGGGCTGTCAGCTTGGAGCTCAAGGTATTGGAAGTGGCCTACTGGGTTAAGGACAGCCATTAAGAAAAAAACAAACCTTGAAGAGAATACAGTCTTCCCATTTGGAAAATAAAAATAACCCTTGCCTTTTTCATCCTGAGTTTTTGCAACAAGACGGAAGCCGAGACGATGTTTTGTTGGCTGTAAAGTACTGTGTACATGTCAGAGGTGGCAGTCATGATCAGTCATGATAGCACAGCTGATACATATTGAGGGCTTACTGTGTCCCAGGTACTAGTACGCTAAGCACCGACGTATATTATCTCATTCCACCCTGACAGTATTCATATGAGAAAAATACGGATATTATCCCTTAGAATGTCATCTCCACGAGGGCAGGGATTTTTGTCTGTTTTGTTCACTGTTGTGTTGCCAGAGCCTAGAACAGTACCTGACACATAATAAGTGCTCAATAAATATTTGTTGAATGAATGAATGAATCGACCCAGGATACAGGTGAAGGCCCTGAGGCTCAAAGAGTACCATTTGGCCAAGGTCGCCCAGTCAGTAAGTGGCTGGGATAGCAAGCAAGGACCTTCTGATCTCAGTGTCCAAGTTCTTAACCACTTGACTCCTTCCTAGGAGTACTGTTCTTTGAGTACAGTTGCTTGTTGTCACTGTTATTCTTGTTGTTCCTATTATTATTTCAGGCCCTGGGCTTGGCCAGGCAGGGGAACCAGACACTGGATCCCATCTTCCTTCCACCATCTCCACCTCCATATTCCTTCCGAGTTTCCCAACCATCTCTCCCAGTCACCCCCTCACCACTGGCCCTTCCCACAGCTACCAATCCATAGCCCATCCCCCGCTCTTGCAGGGATGTTCCTGATGACAAACAGCCTATCGCCAGCCTCCCAGGAGTGGCCAGGTAGGAGACGGAGTGGGGAGGGCAGGGTTATGATGGAGGGAGCAATTTCACAGGTGGAGGTGACAGGAAGCAGAAGCAGACCCAGGAGGCAGAAGATCCAGAGAGGCTGACTTCAGCTCAGAAGGACTGTCTCGGGGGGGCAGAGTTGTTCCACAACAAAAGAGGCAGCCTCGGTCAGTAATGAGCTACCTGTCACCAGAGGCGCCATAGCAGAGGAACGCTGAACTTCAGATGGGAGGTCAATAACAGAACCTTGAAGGGGCCTTCCACAGCTGAATCCCATAGCTCTGCTACGTGGGGCCTCGGTTTTCCCATCTGTTTGGTGGGTGCATTCCTGCCCCTCCATGTACTGTGAGGCTTGAGCCCTCCTGGTGCCATGTGCACCTTGACACTTAACAGAGGCACAGGCCAGAGGCGTGGGGGGACCCTAGCCTGGGACCTGCCTCACTTCAGCCCCTCCATGCAGGTATGGTGTGAACCGGCTGGAAGAGATGCTGAAGCCCCTGGTGGAGGAGGGCCTGCGCTGTGTCCTAGTCTTCGGCGTCCCCAGCAGAGTTCCCAAGGTGACAAATCAGAGGAGGGGTCAGAGGGAAGGGGAGGGGGAGGCTGGGTGAGAATAAGCTGAGGTTGCACGCTGATCACACCCTCGCTCCAGCCTTGTGCTGGCCCTGGGGCCACCGGTGAACGGACACAGCCACTGCCCTTGAAACAGCAGCCATGTAGGATCAGGAAGCTAAGTAGGGCTGCAGCTCTGAATGGTCAAGTCAGGTTTCCCTCTGCAAAGTGGGAACGGTCCTCCCCGTGCCTCCTCGTCCAGGGGCTGTCGTGGTGATACAGGAGACGGCCGGGGCTGTGCCCTGGTGGCTGGCCACTGTGCCTCCCAAAGGCTTCCTGTGATTTTGTCCTTCCGCTTTGTCCTTCCTCTGTCCCTAGGATGAACGGGGCTCTGCGGCAGACTCCGAGGACTCCCCGACTATCGAAGCCATCCGTCTGTTGCGCAAGAATTTCCCCGGCCTCCTGGTGGCGTGCGATGTGTGCCTGTGCCCCTACACCTCCCACGGTCACTGCGGTGAGCTTCCCTCCTTCCACCAGCCCTGCTGCCACCAGCACTCCCACTGCGGTGGAGATGGGCCAAAGCCCGGGATGCTCCCCCAAACCCAGCTGTCTGTCCTGCAGGGCTTCTGAGCGAGAATGGGTCGTTCCAAGCTGAGGAGAGCCGCCAGCGGCTGGCAGAGGTGGCGCTGGCCTATGCCAAGGCAGGTGAGTGAGCCACCAGCAGAAATGGGCACCCCTGGGTTGGGGAGGTGGCAGGGTGGATAGGAGGGTCCCAGAGTTCTGAAGGCCACCCTCTGCCCTTTAGGCTGTCAGGTGGTGGCCCCGTCGGACATGATGGACGGACGTGTGGAAGCCATCAAGGAGGCTCTGATGGCACATGGATTTGGCAACAGGGTAGGGGCAGGGGTGCAGGCAGCGCGTGGGGAGGAAGTAAGAGAGCCTGGACCAGACCTGCCCCCGTGTCTGCACCTCGCACAGAGAAAGCAAGGCCCAGAGCTCCAGTAGGACTAGGACACACACCTCTACTTCCGGCCTGGGTCCTTTCTCTCCCTGTCACTTCACCCTGGGACATCTGGAGGGCTGGCTGAGCCGAGACCCCTATTATCTGCCCATAGGTATCAGTGATGAGCTATAGTGCCAAATTCGCTTCCTGTTTCTATGGACCTTTCCGGTGAGTGGGGATGGGCAGGGGTCTGCTGTTGAATCCCTGACCCGTTAACCCAAAGCTGGAGCCCACCCTGGTGTCTCTGCTTCCCAGGGACGCAGCTCAGTCAAGCCCAGCTTTTGGAGATCGCCGCTGCTACCAGCTGCCGCCCGGAGCACGAGGCCTGGCCCTCCGCGCGGTGGTGAGTGACCAGAGCGCCAGCCCCACCCGGCCTGTCCCCCTGTCACCTCGCCTCCCAGGCACTGCCCACACCGTAACTCATCCCTTAGGACCGGGATGTACGGGAAGGAGCTGACATGCTCATGGTGAAGCCAGGAATGCCCTACCTGGACATCGTGCGGGAGGTAAAGAACAAGGTGAGCACAGGGCAGAGGCCAGAGGGGGCTCGGGGAGATGAGAGTGTGTCCACAGATTCTGGGCCCTTTGATCGAGGGACTGCAGAATCTCGGAGTTGAGCAGTCTTCCCAGGAACAGGAATCCCCAGCAACCCCCCTCCCCCTCCCCCGTCCCTGTCCCCGCCCGGGAACCACTGTGGGCCTCTGCGCCAGGGCTCGCAGGAGCCTTTGAACAGTTCTGCTTTAACAGCTCGAGGATGGGCCAGGCCGGCAGCAGCAGTGACTCAGGGCTTGGGGCTCTAGACGGTCACACATTGAGCAGGGAGGAAGGGATACTCCCAGAGGCATGCCCACCCCCACTTCAACCTGCCTGCCCCCCGCTGCTTCTCCCCAGCACCCTGAGCTCCCTCTCGCCGTGTACCACGTTTCTGGAGAGTTTGCCATGCTGTGGCATGGAGCCCAGGCCGGAGCGTTTGATCTCAAGGCTGCTGTACTGGAGGTCATGACTGCCTTCCGCAGAGCGGGTGAGCAAGCAGGGGTGGGAGTTTTTGACATGTGCCGCAGGGACTGATAGGCACTTTGACCAGATAGGGAAATAAAGTCATGAGACAGCCTGGAGTCTCATGCCTGGAAATGCCAGAGATCTAGACAGGCTGGGGAAAAGACATGAAACCGCAGGACAGAATGTGGAACAGTGAAGTACGCAGAGCCCTCTGTTATTTTTTGGTTTTGAGACCTTGGCCAAGCCACTTCTCTAAGTTCAGTGTCCTTGCCTATGAACTAGGGATAAGATAGCTGGTGCGTGGTTGTCAGGAGGATTAAATGAGATGCTACGTGTAATTGGCGTATGCTTGTCACTTCATAAATGGGAGCTGGTTTTGTTGGTAAAGCATACAGCGTGGGGAGGGAACTCACAGCTTACCTGTTTCCCCCACTGTGCAGTCTTATACATTGGCAAACTGAGGCCCAGAAGGAGAAAATGCCTTCCCCGAGGTCACACAACGTACAGAGCTAGGACTCACCAGAACTGAACTCAGGCTTAGGTTGTGACACCCGTGGGCTGTGCCTCTTCATGGTAGCCTTCTTCCCACCCCCGGCCCTCATCTCCCAGAAGGTATTCCCCGAGCTGACGCCCTGCCCTCCCCCTGCTTCCCGCTCCTCTCCCAACACAGGTGCCGACGTCATCATCACCTACTACACGCCTCAGCTATTGCAGTGGCTGAAGGAGTGATGGAGAAAACGTGCAAGACCCAAGAACTAGAACTTTTTAACTCCTGAGCCTTGGAGAAGTGAAAACCAAAGTAAACGATGCTTTTGGAACTGTGTGCTCGTGCCCGCTTCCTGCTTACGCGCTGGCAGGCACCCAGAAGCCCTGGGTGTTTCTGCCAGAGTGCCACATCTCCCCACTCACAGCCACATCCTCATGGGCTCTCCTAGGCTTCCCTACCCCTCCCCTGGGTCAACCCTGAGGCTCACCTCTGCCACCCCAGCTCCTTCCTCAGGGGCGGCTTCAGCTTGAAAGCCACCAGGAATCAGGGGCATTGGCTCAGTGGGGCCTGGGAGGAAGGCTTGGAGCATTAAAGGAAAAGGAGGGCAGTTGAATCTTGGACCCTCAGAAGCTCTGGAAAGCTCGAGGCCTCTGGCAGCAGAGCTGGGCACACTGGGACTGAGGCTTAGATTGACACCCTGGGTTTAGAGTTGAGATTTGCTGCGATTCCACTGGAAGGCGATTCCCACACAGTTCAGTGCTTGCCAGGCTGCCTGAGATCTCCTGTTGTTCTCTGAGCCATAACCCCAGAGAAGAATTACTCATTAACGAGCAGAAAAGAATTATTCATTAACAAGCAGGAACACTGCCTAAGGATAGAAATTCGGAAGCAAAGAGAGAGTTCCTGACGGTTGGAGATGCCACCACCAAAAAGGATTTTTATTGAAGAGGTGTTTTTTGAGGAGGTCTGCTTTGTGCCCACACACAATGCTGGGTCCTGGGGGTATAGCAGGACAGACCTCAGCTTGTTTCTGAGTGGAATCTATACAAGGAGAACAGGGGTGACAGAAAACAACAAGAAAACAGACGAGGCAGTTATACATTGTAATAGTGCTTCTAGGGAAAGAAAGGGTCTGAGACAGAGAATAACAGATGATGGGCCTCACTTGAGAAGCCCTCCATGAGGTTGAGGGACAAGGAAAGACCCTTACAGAGGACAGAGGGAAGCAGACACCAGAAGCTGCGAGAATGACGGAGTGCACGGGCTCCTGCAGTGGGAGGGGCTTGGCAGGGCCGCTGGGAGCCAGATGAGGAAGAGGAAGGTGGGCTGCAGGACTGGAGGTTGGAAAGGTAGATCCTGCACCTTGTAGGAAACTTGGGTTCTATTTTGCATCTGATAGAAAGCCATCTGAAGGATCTTCACCAGGACTTGTATGTGTTCCAATTTCCCCCATTCTGCTCCTGTGAAAAAAATGGAGGGGTGAGGGGCCTCCCTCGTGGCGCAGTGGTTGAGAGTCCGCCTGTCGATGCAGGGGACACGGGTTCGTGCCCCGGTCCGGGAAGATCCCACATGCCGCAGAGCGGCTGGGCCCGTGAGCCATGGCCGCTGAGCCTGCGCGTCTGGAGCCTGTGCTCTGCAACGGGAGAGGCCACAGCAGTGAGAGGCCCACGTACAGCAAAAAAAAAAAAAAAAAAAAAAAAAAAAATGGAGGGGTGAGCCAGAAAAAGCCTGGTCGGGACCCAGGTTGGTGTCCCTGGTTGGTGACCTCCTGGAGCAAAGACAGTGGCCTGGACCAGGGTGGTGGCAGTGGAGAGAGAAGGAAGCAGGATATATTCAGAATGCATTCTGGAGATAGAATAAGAAGATTTTGCTGATGCTTTCACATTGGGGGGATTGAGGGAGGGAATGGGAGGCAACAGATGCCTTCATGGGTTTCTGGCTTGGGCAGCTGGTTTCCATTCATTCTGAGGGTGACGTGACGTAATGTTTCCCCCCAGTGAAGGATCAGGCCCAGCTAAGGAGGTGCCAGTTTGTAAGTCCACCTGCCTGTCTGCAAAGTGACAGAATCCCAACTCTAGAGTCAAAGCAAGGTTAGTTTGGATGTTATAAAATTTGGAATTACATGAGTCAGAAGCAGCTCCCCTCTAACTCCTGCTAGTTTTCCCCAGAGCTGTGGCCGACTTAACTGAAGATCTGAGCTCATTCTGTCCTCAGCCTTTGGGACTTGAAGAGTCACCTAGAGGCCCGAAACATTCACGGGAGATCAGCCATTGATGGGCCTCAGGGCTTGGGCCACACCAGACCCTTCCGCCACCTTGGTTTCTTGGCTTCCTGGCCCCTGGCCCCTGAGCTCATTTCTGGTTAGTGTAGAAGGGAGCATCCTTCAAGGCCATCCTACATTCATCATTGCCAAGCACATATGGGGGGCTGGCTCTGTTCTAGGCACATGGAGATGGGAGATAGACACTGCCTTTTAGGTACAAACAGCCCTCAGGGAGCACATAACCGTGTCGAGAGCCCCCAGGGGTAAACTTTGAGTGGAGTGATGATGAGTCTTCCTGAGGAGAACCAAGAGGCGGACCTGTTACCAATGATGTGACAGGTGCTGTGAAGGCCACACCTGGCCTGACCTGGTTTGAAGATCAGAAAATACTTCCCCTAGGGTCTGATATTTAAACCTAGACCTGGAGAACGAGCCACCAAGCTGAGACATGTTTAGGGAAGGGCATTCCCGGCAGAGGGAACCCTGGGGCTAAAATGAGCTGGAAGGCTGGCGTGGCTGGAACACAGGGAAGGATGGGGAAGAGAGGCCTGAACTGAGCAGAGAGACACCAGGGCCAGAGCGTGCCGGGGTTCAGAGGCCATGCTGAAGGAAGAGGGAGAGCCTTCTCATGATTCCCGGAGAAAGGGAAGCCATCTGAAGGCTTTACTCAGGGGAATGAGTGGCTCTCGATTTGCATTTTATAAAAGCATTTTGACAGCACTGTGGCAAAGTGCAAATAAGAAATGTGGCCTAGACCGAGTGGTGACAGTGGGGATGGAGAAGGGAATGGATTTAGAAGGTAGTTTAGATGTCAAGGACGAACCTGGCTTGAGCTCCTGGGTGGCTGATAGGCCATTTACTGAGGTGGGAAAGCTTGGAAGGGGAATCCTAAATTGAGCTTGGGTTTGCAATGAGGAAGCTCTATCGACAGAGTTTATGTGACTCTCCCAAGGCCACTCAACAAGTTTGTGGCAGAACTGGGTCTAGAACCCCAGTCACCAAAAACAGCAGAGCTGGGATTTGAACTCACAGAGCCCAACTCCAAGGCCTCTACCCTTACCCACTGTGCCATACCACCTCCTAATAAACTAACAAAATTATGGCCCTAACATTATGCTATTAGTAGTTCCAGTAGTGGGGTTGCCTTCAGGCATCATGGTCTATGTGAGTGGCACCCTCTGGAGTCAGGACTCGGCACCTGAGGTACCAGCCTCCTGTCTGCTCCACCCCCACCCCTCTATGCTTTGTCTACAAACGCAGTAATGACCAGGCAGGCAGCTGGAGGGATCTGGGTGGTCCTGGGGGGCCTGGCTCCTCCATAGTCCCCGTCTCCTGCTGTGTGCCTTCTTCTTGCTAGTCGTAATTTTATCTTCGGGCAGAGAACTCAGTTTTTAACGATCAACAAGGCATTTTATTCTCAGATTTCCAGGCATCTGGTGAGCATTAAGGGCCTCTCTCAACAAGATTTGATTTTTTTATTTCCCTCTCAGATGTGCTAGCGTGGGCGGTGGCTGGTCTCTGGGGCATCCTGAAGGCCACCGCAAACAGCCGACACATTCCATCGTCCATCTAAGACCCCTAAAACTGGGCTTCCCTGGCGGCGCAGTGGTTAAGAAGCCACCTGCCAATGCAGGGGACACGGGTTCGAGCCCTGGTCCGGGAAGATCCCACATGCCGCGGAGCAACTAAGCCTGTGCGCCTCAACTACTGAGCCCGTGCTCTAGAGCCCTTGAGCCACAACTACTGAGCCCGCGTGCCACAACCACTGAAGCCCGCGTGCCCTAGAGCCCGTGCTCCGCAACAAGAGAAGCCACCGCAATGAGCAGCCCGCGCACCGCAACGAAGAGTAGCCCCCTCTTGCCGCAACTAGAGAAAGCCCGTGCGCAGCAACGAAGACCCAGAGCAGCCAAAAATAAATAAATAAATTTATTAAAAAAAAAAAAAAAGGTCCCTAAAACTACCTCAGTGGGCCTATGGTTGAGGGTCCCCCAAAACAACAGGCATTTTAACCAAACATTTTACTACCAATTTCCCAACTAGGGAAGGGGGCGTCCTGACCTATTATATGCCCCATGTGGACTCTGCCGGCCAATTCCACATATCAGGGCCTGTGACTTATAACACCCTATATTCTGCATTGTTCTGGGTACTCTTGGTTGCCAGTGACAGAAACTTAATTCAGTAACAAAAAAGGAAGTAATTGGTTTCTATAATTGGGCTGTAATAAGGTCAAGTGTAGCTGGATCTAGGGTCAAAGGCTCTCCTGGAGACCTCTGTCCCTTCCTAGCTCTCAGATGTGTTTGCCTCAGCTTGGCTTTATTCTAAAATGGGCTTTTGCCACTTAACAGCACATGATCCTTAGATGGTCCTTAATCCCAGAGAAAGATCCTTTCTATCCCATTATTCACATAGCAAATCTCTGGAGGTCTCTGATTGGTTCTGCTCAGGTCACATAACCAGCCTCTCCGTTCAGTCCCTATAAACAATGGAATGGGAGATGTGGCACCATGATTGACAAGGTCTCCCTCCTTACACGGAAGGCTGGTGGGATCTCAGGGCTTTTGCACCTGTGGTCGTCCCCTTTGCCAGGAATGCTTTCCCCAAAATCCGTATGGCCGTTTCCTTTTCATTGTTAAAATCTTGGTTTAAGTGTCACGTCCTCAAAGAAACCTGCCCTGACACCCAATTTAAAGTCATTCCCCCGTCACCCTGTGTTAGTCAGGATTCAAGTGTAGTAATTATAACAAAAGCCAAAATAACGGTAACTTAAGATGGAAATACGTTTCTCTCTAAGTAGTCCAGGCTATGTCAGCTATATGGGGTGGTGGGTCACGGCTCCTGCCTCGTTCTTCATCCTCAACACATCTCCGCTTCTATCTCGTGATCATAGATGGAGGGTCCAGTTCCCACCATCAGGTCCTCTTTTCAGTCAGGTGAAAGAGGAGAAGGGCAAGAGGGCATGACGCTTCTTTACAAGGGCCCAACCTGAAAGTTGTACACACCATTCTGCCCTTGTCTGAACTTAGTCACAGGGTCACACCTAGTTGTGTAAGGGAGGCTGGAAAACAGAGCCTGGTGGGGCAGCCCTGTACTCAGCTAAAACTCAGGGGTTCAATTACTAAGGAAGATGGAGAGAATGGATATGCAGGCAAATGGCCATTCCCAACACATGGAGTTTCTTGTAATCACCGAAACAGTGCTCAGACTATCAAAGTAAAGAGGTCCTTAGTAACCTAAGTAACCACTTAGGTTACTAAGTAACCATTCTAATTCTATAGATGAGAGACAGACTCAGAAAGGGGACTTGTCCAAATTCACACAAGTCAGTGGCAGACCAAGGCTGGATATAGGTCTCCTAACTCCAAGCCCAGTGCTCAAAAGTCAGGGAGGGATTGCAAGGGGTAGAGGTGAGGGATTGCTTTTAGAGGGACTTTCTCCTTTTATGTATTACCTTAGCTTGAAGTGCATTTTTATATTCATGTATTTTATCTAACAAGGATATATTCATGTGTTATTCATGTAAATTAAGTGAAAACTTGGCCAATACACATGAAAAGGTTTTATCTTCACTAGTCAACGGAGAAATTAAACTTAAAACCATAATGAGATACCACCATACATCTATCAGAATGCCTAAAATTTTTTAAAAAATAGACAATGCCAATTTTTTAAAAATTAATTTATTTGGGCTTCCCTGGTGGCGCAGTGGTTGAGAGTCCGCCTGCCAATGCAGGGGACACAGGTTCGTGCCCCGGTCCGGGAAGAACCCACATGCCGCAGAGTTGCTGGGCCCGTGAGCCATGGCCGCTGAGCCTGTGCGTCCGGAGCCTGTGCTCCACAACGGGAGAGCCCACAACAGTGAGAGGCCCGCGTACCACAAAAAAAAAAAAAAAAAAAAAAAATTAATTAATTTATTTTTGGCTGCATTGGGTCTTCCTTGCAGTGCGCGGAAGTTGTGGTGAGCGGGGGCTACTCTTCATTGTGGTGCACGGGCTTCTCATTGCAGTGGCTTCTCTTGTTGTGGAGCACGGGCTCTGGGTGCGTGGGCTTCAGTAGTTGTGGCACGCGGGCTCAGTAGTTGTGGCTCGCGGGCTCTAGAGCGCAGGCTCAGTAGTTGTGGTGCACAGGCTTAGTTGCTCCACGGCACGTGGGATCTTCCTGGACCAGGGCTCGAATCCGTGTCCCCTACATTGGCAGGCGGATTCTTAACCACTGCGCCACCAGGGAAGCCCAACAATGCCAATTTTTGAGACTGTGGAGCAAGTGGAATCTCACACGACTGGTACAACCACTTCAGAAAACTTGCCCCATCTACTGAAACTGGACATACACATATGTATAGCCTAGTGATTCCACATCTAGGGATTTACCCAACAGAAATGTGTACACATGTGACCAAAAGATGTGTGCAAGAATGTCCATAGCAACATTTTCTAATATTTGTAATAACCAAAAACTGGAGATAACCCAAATGCCCATCAACAATAAAATGTGGGGTATTCATATAATGGAATATCACAGGAAGGAGAATGAATGACCTGTAACTACTCAAAGCAACATGGATGAATCTTACAACTAAAATTTTGAGCAAAGGAAGCAAGACAAAATAGTGCATGCTGTATTGTTCCATTTAGATACAGTTCAAAGACAAGTATAACCATGAATTTAGCAGTCAGCGTAGTGGTTCCCCTTCATGGGAGTAAGTGACTTGGAGAGGACAGGGACACCAGGGTTCTGGAGATGTTCTTTTTCTTGGTCTTGGTGCTGACTGCATAGGTATGTTCACTTCGTAAAAATTCAAGGACATATACACTTCTTTGCACTTTTCTCTATGTATATTTTAATAAAAGTTAAAAAATAAGTAAATGAAATTTGATCTTTTCTTTTTTTTTTTTGGCCACGCCACGCAGCTTGCAGGATCTTCCCTGACCAGGGATTGAAGCCGCACCCTTGGCAAGCATGGAGTCCTAACCACTGGACCACCGAGGAATTCCCTAAATGAAATTTTAAAGAGAGAGAGATGTGTGTGTGGTGGGCCCAGCCTGGGTTTACTTAGTGCTTTTGGATGAGAATCTCAAGGAAAAAGCCCTCATGTAAGAAGCTTGGTTTCTCAAAGAGAAATAACCTAAGCCAGCAGCCAGTATTGTGACAGGCCAGGTCCCTCCAGGAGCAATCACCAGGCCAGAGTCCACACAGGGTAGATCACAGGATGAAACCCCCTAGGAATTTGTCATCTGCCTTAGGAAGGAAACTATACCCAGGAAGTGGACCCATTTTTGAACTGACGAATCAAAAAGAAGCTTGTTTCAAAATAGCAGGACCTCTCATTGGCTTTCCTGTGACATGTAAGGCTCCCTTTTCTCAGCTGAAAAAGTTACTCAGAGAAAGAAAGGCCTGGAGTCAGGCTCTCCCTTGCCAGCCAAGATCTGAGACTCTGACCTTTGTGTTTCCTCACAGGCCTGAGCCCAGTGAGGGTAAGGCAGTTCTGAATGAAATGAACAGACCAGCCTTGGCATATAGAAGGATGTGTTGTTTTTATTTTTAAAAAAAAGGGGGGGGGGTGGAGGGAAGGAAGAAAGAAGATTGCATGCATATTTGTGTGCTCCTAGAAAAATGTCTGATAGCATAACAACCAAAACTGCAGCAATCCCTGGGAGGTGGTTGGGAAATGGGGAGGCCATTGCCCTTGCTCAGCTGTACATGTCCTTAAGCTTCACCTGGCTGCCATTCAGATCTTTTGCTCCTCCCCTAACTGGTTCATCCAAAGAGGTCCCTCGTCACTGCTCATGAAACCATTGTTTTCTACCTCCATAGCGCTTACCACTTCTGAAATCTTGATTTTTGTCTGCCATGCCATGTTGCATGAAGGCAGGAACCCCGTCTTATTTCTCGCTATATCCTCCGTGAAGAACAGGGTCAGGCACAGAGTAGATGTTCAATAAGCAGTTAGTGAATGAATGAGGTTGGGCTTTTGCTTTTCACTTTGTACACTTTGTATTTTCAAACGTTTTTGAGATGAACGACAACTTTTTTTTCATCAAAAGAAAAAATAAATCAGCAGGTTACTGCAGAGGACTCTACCCTCAGCAAATTGTCTTGGGTTAAGACAGGTTTCCACCTGAAAGCAATTCCCTCCTAGTACCGACGGGGAACTCAGACCAGAGAGGGGCAGCGCCTTGCCCAAGTTTACCCAGCACTCAGCAAGCCAGACCGGGACCCAAATTCCCCCCTCCCAAATCAGGCTGGTTACCTCCGGGGAGTGGGGGGCGGTGTCCGGATCCTTGGGAGGAGGAGTGGGTCTTCAGAAGGGGCAGAGAGGGTCACGGAAGGGACGGGGAGGGCAAAGGAGCACGGTGAGGGGGGACTAGAGTTCCGGGTTGAGGAAGGCGAAGGTGCAGCGGGAACGAGCGGAGAAGCCAGAAAGAAGTGGAGGGGGCGGGGCGGGACGAGGCGTGGCGTAGGGGACGGGGAGAAGCGTAGGGGGCGGGGCGAAGCGTAGGGGCGGGGCGGGGCGAGGCGAGGCGGAGGGGGCGGGGCGAGGCGAGGCGGAGGAGGCAGGCGGAGGAGGCCGGCGGAGTGCTGGGACACGGGAGAAGAGGGTCGCCGCTGAGCTGCTGCCCCCTTTCCCGAGCGGGCGTGCGGCTGCGGCTTCTTTCTTGACCGGCTTCCCCGCGAGGCAGGTGGGTCGTGTGCCCCGGGGACTGGCGCGGGAGGTTCCGCTGCATACCGCAGGGGTAGAGATGTCGCTCTAGCAGAAGGCTACCTGGACTTTGGCCTCACCGAACCCTGGAGGTGGGGAGGGAGAGTGAGCAATTCAGGCCTGCAGCCGGAGGCCCCAACTTCGGCTTCCAGAAATGGAAAACGCTGTGGGCCCTTTGTTCTAGTCTTAGCTATGCCAGTGGCTCCCTGCGTGACTCTGGACGAGTTCCCGCCCCTCTCTGGGCCTCCGTCTACCTATCTGCAAAGTGAGAGGGTCTTTGGACGGGTCTCCCTAAGTTCCAGACTGACTTAAATTCATTTCCTTGATAAACTTCCTCTAGGGCTTGTCCCCAGATTCACCAGCCAAGTCCGTCCCTCAGCAACAACTTGGCAGCACTCTGAACTCTGGCCCCTCAACTTTTAGCTGAACAGGTTGCATGTCTGGAATCAGTTCCGTCTGGGGCAAGAAGCTGCGTCCAGCCTCTAGACTTTAGGCTGAGGAATTTGTTTTCTGTGCACTGGGTCAGTAATCCTTCACTGGCTCTCCACCCAGGCAGGCGTCATCATCTGGGGCTGAGAGAGGCTTTAAGACAGGTAGGAACAGGCTGCTCTGTCCTGCCTTTTGTCCTGGGCTGTACAGGTTCACTAAAATCAGATTTTTTTTTTTTTTTAATCCAAGTACGTCTAAGCAGTGGAAGGGAGTACTGGCCAGAGAATGTGGAGGTTTGGGTTCTAGTCCTGGCTGTGCCGCTGGCTGCCTGTGACCTTAGGCGAATATCTGCCCCTCTCTGGCTCAGTCTTTCCCGGCTGAACAGTCAAGGGGTGGCTCAGATGGTCTGCAAAGACTCTGCTGTCTTTCATATTCCGAACAATAGTAATAGCAGTCATAATAATTGTTTCCTTAGCTGACCTACGAGGCCCTGCCTGAGCTGGCCCCTATCTACCCAAAGCACCAGACTCCTTGCCCTGCCTCAGGGCCTTTGCACTTGCTGTTTCCAGTGCCAGGAATATTTAATCATCTCCATTTCCTGAATAGGCTTTCTCAGATCTCCACTGACGCGTCACTTGCTTAGGAAGTTCCCCGACAACAAAGACTAAATCGGGTTTCTGGATTGATATCCTTCCTCATGGTACATGCTGTCTTCATTTTATGCTTAAGTATTCATGTAGTTCTTTGTCCGATAGCTGTATCCTCTGTTCTTTAATGCCTGTGCATGCCATGAGGCCTAGAAATCTGTCCCTTTCCCAACATCTAGCACATAATAGGTGGAGTGAACAGATAATCTCATTTAGTCCAACAGTCTTACGAGGTTGAGTCACTGTGCTCTTCTTACACATGAAGAGACTGGGCTTCAGAGAGTGACACTCTTAGGGTCACACAGTGAGTTGGCAGTGTCAGAATTTGAACCCAGTCTGTCTCAGACTCCGAGGCCTGAACTTCCACCTCACTTGCCCTCACACTCCAGGATCTTCTGCTGTGAAGACGTTACCTAAGTGCCAGCAGATCTGACCCACGAAGCCTGGAAAGAGAAGACCATCAGGTTGTTGGGCGCGGTGCCGTCCAGCTCCACCTCCCCTAGAGGCCCCCGGACCTGAGGCAGAGGTGGAAGTGGGGTGGCCTGGCCCCCCTCCTGCAGACCCATGGCGCGTCGGCTCCAGTTACAACTGCTGACGTGGGATGTGAAGGACACGCTGCTCAGGCTCCGCCACCCCGTGGGGGAGGAATATGCCGCCAAGGCCCGGGCCCACGGGCTGGAGGTGGAGGCCGCGGCCCTGGGACAGGCCTTCGGGCGGGCATATAGGGCTCAGAGCCACAGCTTCCCCAGCTATGGCCTGAGCCGTGGCCTCACCTCCCGCCAGTGGTGGCTGGATGTGATCCTGCAGACCTTCCACCAGGCAGGCATTCGGGATGCCCAGGCTGTGGCCCCCATCGCTGACCAGTTGTACGAGGACTTCAGCAGTTCCCGCACCTGGCAGGTGTTGGAGGGGGCTGAGGCCACCCTGAGGGGGTGCCGAAAACGAGGTCTGAGGCTGGCAGTGGTCTCCAACTTTGACCGACGACTGGAGGACATCCTGGCGGGTCTTGGTCTGCAGGAACACTTCGAGTTTGTTCTGACCTCCGAGGCTGCCGGCTGGCCCAAGCCCGATCCCCGCATTTTCCATGAGGCCTTGCGCCTTGCTCAGGTGGAACCGGCAGTGGCAGCCCACATTGGGGACAGTTACCAATGTGATTACAAGGGAGCACGGGCCGTGGGTATGCACAGCTTCCTGGTGGCTGGCCCTGAGCCTTTGGACCCTGCGGTCAAGGATTCTGTACCCCAAGAACACATCCTCCCCTCACTGTCCCATCTCCTGCCTGCCCTTGACCGCCTGGAGGGCTCACCCCCAGGGCTTTGAGCCTGGCGAGGGAAGTGGTCAGGCCCAACAGACACTGGAGACAGGGAGCTCCTTCCTTCCCTGAGATCTGGCCTTCACCCCCCCACCCCCCGCAGCCTCCATAATGCATTCCGACTATAAAGCAGTGAATGCGGGGCATTCAACCCTGCGCCACTAACGAGCTCCTGGTCTCTGAGATGCTTCATTCCTCACACCTGTGTCCATTTTCTACCATGAGTCCCCCCTCACCTCCAACAAGATTCATGAGGGCCCAACTAGCTTCAAAACCAACACTTTCAAACTTTCTTTTTAGCAGCAGGGCCTTTCGTCATGGGAGAGCTTATGTGGAACCCCAACATGCAAATCAGGAAAAATGAGAAACTGCTAGGGTTGAAGCAGAGGTCCTGGGGCCCTTCATTCAGGCCCTGAAGCCTCTGCGACTCTCCGCTGAGAAGCCTGAGATCAGAGCTTAGTACCTGCGGGTACTGGAGTTCTCATTTAGGCGTGTCTCACCCCGAAGCCCATTGGCTTGACTGCGAGGTTACAAGTAGAATGGGATCCATGTCACACGAGGCATAATGCAGTGGGGATCCAGGGAGAACAGAGAAGGTGTCCTAAGGATGGCGGTCCTGAAGGGCGCCCCAGTCATAGGAATAGCTTGGGGGTGGGAAAGCACAGGGAACAGGGACTGGAACACGAGGTGGCAGGAGTGCAGGGAATATGGGGGGAATCACTGGAGATTGAAGTAGGTTAGGCTTTTAAAATTCCATGTCTCTTCCTGCCTTTCCCCCTTCACACACCTCTCTACGTCGTATTTACTGGACACCTGTGCCTTGCCCAGTGCCAGGCACAGGGGGTACCACAAGTAAAAAGCACACAAACAGGCATACACAGTGTATGTTCTGGTGCCAACAGGCAGGGACGACTCTGAGTGGACCCTGAGCTGGGGGTGGCCTGTAGATGGGCAGAGGGATAAGAGGGGCATTCCTGGCAGTGGGCGCACAAACTGTGGACTGAAGACTGCTGTGGGGAGTTGGACTGGTGGTTGGGGGAGCATGGCCTGGGGGCCTTTGGGTGCCAAGTAGAAGAAATTGGCTTTGACCCAGGTTTGAGCAGAGACTGTGCCCAGGCAAAGGCAGGGAAGCTCTTCTCAGACTTGGCCGAACCTCTTGTGGGTCTGTCTTCCTTGGGCTTGGTGCTGAGGCCAGGCGACCCAACATTAATTCCCAACTGTCATGCAGTGAGGAGATGGGTCATGAGCTGTGGTTTCAGAGCTGCAAGGGCCTCAGAAGTCATGTCAACTGAAAAAGTTGATTTGATCCACCTGGTGTTTCAAGTAAATTATTGAGCAAACTGAAGAGTGGGGAGGGCTCTGTCCCCCATCTTTGTTTTTGTTTTTTTTGTGGTACACGGGCCTCTCACTGTTGTGGCCTCTCCCGTTGCGGAGCACAGGCTCCGGACGCACAGGCTCAGCGGCCATGGCTCACGGGCCCAGCCGCTCCGTGGCATGTGGGGTCTTCCCGGGCCGGGGCACGAACCCACGTCCCCTGCATCGGCAGGCGGACTCTCAACCACTGCGCCACCAGGGAAGCCTCTGGCCCACATCTTTGAGCCCAAGAGCCTTATAGGTAAGTTGCAGGTAAGATTGCCTTTGAACTGTGTTCCCAGATGAAACAAAATGGGAGGACCACTGTTCTAAAGTGACCTCCTCAGAGGACTTGCCCTTTGTCCCCGCAATGCAGGGCACAGAACCCTGTCTCCAGGCTCTTTCAGCTGTGTATGCTGAGCTGCCTCCCACCTGTACCTGAGAACGTGGATGGGGGTGAGGAAGATATCCCTTTCCCAGCAAACATACCACTAAGATCTGAGCTGGCACCTGGGAGATTTGCCCAATTACCAACAAAGAACATGGAAGAAATTTTCAGTCTTTGAAAACCTTTAATAATGTACATGTTCCCTAAGGCTGGCCCTCTTACTCCCTCAGCCCTTTCTGGCTTGAAGGCTTCACCCTGGTCCCCACATTATGTTAGAGAAGGCATTAGTTGGGAGCACACATCAGCTGCAGTTGGGGAAAAAGCTCATCCCTGTTGCCACGGGTGGGTGCTGGCTGGAGCCCTGCCTAGTCCAAGACAGCACTGCCGATGGGTGTACCGCAGCCAGGCTACCTGGAGACAGGGTCCCCTCAGTCTTCCCAGTGGCTATGCAAAAGCTGGGTGAGGCCACAGCCCTACAGGCCGGAGTCCTCTGGCCAACAGCAGCCTGGCAGGAGTTCTAAATCCCTTCCAGGTTGTCCTTGTGCTAGAAAAATATTTCCTCTGTATGCCGTGTCATGAAAAGGACTGAGAAACACCGAACTGAGGGGATGACAGAGCTTCAGCCACAGGCTTTTCTGCCAGAGAACGGCATCTACTGGGGGCAGTGCTGCTCCAGAAGAGTCTACCACGTGCATCCAGTCACCTGTCCATCCACCCATCCATCCGTCCGTCCATACGTCCACTTGCTGGCCAAATATTTATCGCACGCTTACTATGCACCAGGTACCATGCTGGATGCCAGAGAGAAAGTGGTGAACAAGACACCCTCAGAGGGGCAGATGCACAGTGCATTTGGGAAACCAAGGCCCAGGGAGTAGCAGGTTCCCCACAGATACCTGGCTTTTAATGGTTGTACCCAGAACCCCTCCTAAAAGCTGCCCATTGGGCACAGGCAACATCTGGGAAAAAGACACTGGGTAGAAATATGGCCTGAAAGAGTGGTGGGGAGGTAGACCTGGTCTCCCCATGGCTAAAGGTCAGCGGACGATGGAAATGGTCTGGTCAGCCACAGCAAAGACTGGGAAGAGGGGCCCAGGGAAGGACGCATGGTGGGTGTGGAGCACCGTGCCCGAGCCTGCCTCGTAGAATAGCAGCTCCTGTGCCTGCAAGTCCAGCAGCACCCCCAGCTGAGCTGGGCAGCGCAGCAGTGCCAGGGGCTCATGCTGCCCATCGTGTGAGAAACGGAACTCCCGGTCGTAGCGGGAGAAGACCCAGGAGAAGGCATTGTAGCCCAGACGAGAGTCACTGCCAGAACCCTTGCGGGGCAGCTGGCCTAAGGCCACACCCACCTTATAGGCACAACTGTTCTCGACGTTCACCGTCCAGGCATGCAGCCCAGCCTGGAAGGAAGTGGTGGCCAGGGCATTGGGCCAGTGGTCAAAGCGCTCCGGGCCATCTGCACAGGTCTTGGACTTCTTGGCGTTGAAGGTCAGGGTCCTTTGATCATCTGACAATTGCAGGAAGGGGCTGACAGTCCTCTCGTTGATACGCACGTCCTCCGTGCCTGCCAGAAAGAATTCTCAGACTTGCCCAAGGCCCACCCTCAGCCCTAACCTGGCCACGTAGCAAAGGGCTTCCTCACCACTCACTGGCAGATAAGCCATTTACTCTCTGAGCCTCAGATTCCTCATCTGTAAAATGGGGATCAGAATAGGACTTATCACAGGGTGGATGTGAGGATCAAATGAGATGATGCATGTAAAGTGCCGAGCATTAGTAAGTGCTCAATAAATTGTGGCCATGACCACAGTAGTTATTAATAGTCCAAGACGCTCATCTGTTAACTTTGATAGATATAAGAGCCAGAGAGGAGAAGCGAGTTGCCCGAGGTCACACACCAAGTTGGTGGCAGGGGCAAAATGAAGACCCAGCACGTTGTTCCTACATTTAGCATCTAACACTGATATACCGCATTCTAGTTGGGCATATCTGCAGTTTCCAGATCAGACTTGTCCTAGCGACACGGTTCCTGGAGGCTTGGAAGCATCAGATATGCAGTTTCCTACAACTATCTAAATGGGACTGCTGGCAGATCAGGCACTACTGGACACCAGAATCTAGAGATGAGCTATAGCTTGTACTAACGTTTTAGGGATAACGTGCAGGGAGGGAGGATTAAAACTGAGAAAAATTCAATCCATTAACCTAACCTTTCTGTGAATTGTGAAAATACCACAACGGGCAGTGTGGGAGCTTCCATCTAGCTTGGGGGAAGCCTGCTTTGAGAACCCTCCCACTCGGGGAATTCCTGGAGGCAGGAGACCATGTTAGCTGGCCTGATCAATGTTAAGTTAGTAAGTGAGACGAATCCGGGAAGCTCAATTCTCGCTCAAGATGCTCTCCAGTTGCCCATCAATTATATCTTCTTAAAGAGAAACTAGGTTTCCAAGAAATAATACTGAGCTCTTGCACTAGGGCAGGACTTAAGGAGGACGTAATTTCCAGGAACAAGATTTATCCCAGACCCAAGCACAGAGCAGGCTGGTCTGGAAACAGGGAGGACCTGGCCCAGCTGCCCCAGGCCTGTCCAGAACCTTGACTCCATAGACAAGCCTGCATTCAGTATCACTGGTTGCTTAACCTGAGATCCCAGATGCACCGGTCCCCACTGTGACCCAGCAGCAAACCCCAGACAGACAGACAGACAGAAGCCCAGTTACTCCAACTGGTGCCAGGCTCCAGCAGCTCCTGACCTGAGAGGGACCCGAGAACGGCTGTCGCCCAGAGCTGGGTCAGTAGTGGGCTGCGAGTGCACTTCTCATTAAAGTTTAACTTTTCCGACTCCTTGGGATCCAAAATGCCCTCTGCTTCCTCCGTCCTTATGCAGGAAAAAAAAAAAAAAAGATTTAGGAAGGTTCTAGAAATGTATCTGGATCAATACAGGATGGGGACAGAAGTCAAATCCTCTTCCCACGAGGGTGACACAAAGAATGGCAGACAGGCCCCACATAGGAGCCCACAAAGGGGGGTGGAGCCAAAAGAGAAGGTGGGCATTCCCTCTATGCCTTGGAGCCTTAATTCCATCAAGGCACACGGTTTACAGGGAGGTAAATACTTGGTGTCAGTATTAGAACTTGTAGTCAGTGTGTTCTATGGGGGAAGCAACTTGCCAGTGTCTCTGGTGAGTTAGCAGCAGAACTGGGAGGAGGACCTGAGCCTCTTGTGCCGTAGTCTTTCCACTCCACCGACCTGCGTGGAGAAAATTTTGCCTTCCTACAAACCCTATTGCAGCAAAATCTACTGGTGTGGTCAGAAGGTAGAGCCATTCCTCTCCTCTTAAAATGCAAACAGCCCCGAAGGGTCACGCAAGAAGGAACTATCAGTGATCACCCCAACCATAAAGTAGTCATAGCACTTTGCTCCCAATAACTACCTCTATTCAGCTCACAGGGGGGACTGGATTTTGTTGGAAGGGATTTGGGAACAGAAGATGCTTAGGAGGGGAGTACTGCCATTTATTAAGCAGCCAGGCTCTGGGCTTGCTGTTTTCTATGGAGAATCTCATATGATCTTTGCTATAACCTGGGAGGCAGTTGTTATTCCATTTGACAGGAAAGAACGGAGATTCAGAGAAAGCACCCAAGCTAAAAAGAAGACCTGGATTCAACTGTTGCCTCCATGCAAAAACAGAACAAACCCAGGCTGGGATCCAGGCACCATTCAACATAATCCTTCCCCTGACTTGAAGTAAAATCTGAAGGGGTGTGGGGCAAAGTGAGGGTTCGCCACAGGGCTTCACAGACCTCTGAACTGGCTTCTGAGAAAGCCAGTTTGGGTAGGGAGAAAAAGCTCCCAAATGAGAATGTTTATATTTGCCTAAAGATGTCTTTAACAATATACAGTATGCTTTAGGCCTGGCCTATATAATGATTGTATGCCAGGAAAACAATTAGACTCAAATCAGTGATGTTCTTTCTCTTGGTAGTTATGACATATCAAAGATTAAAATTGTCCTGTGTTTCTTGTTTAAATGTACATGTGTGTGTGACATCTTAAATGTTTTAATAGTCCACAGCTAATCAGCTTATGTATACTGTATGTATAATGAGAACAATGTCTTGTGTTTTCATCCTTTATGAATTCACAATTCTTACCTGTTCTCTTGTCATAACAAAACCAGTAATATTTTCCTGTCTTGACAGCTTGATTTTTAGTAGAAAATATATTAAAAGCGGGGTTCTCATTGCAGTGGCTTCTCTTGTTCCCACTGTCTCTAATCCCAAAGATGGCCTTTGAGCTCAGGCAGCAGAGAAGTGACAGCACACACTCTCTTCCCCAAATCTTGTGGCTCTGTCCATAAACAGAGGATGGGGGGAGAGGGTGGGGCATGTCTCCTCATAGATGTGAGCTCTTTTTTTTTAAGACTGACACTGACTGCTCTGGCTTGGGAGGAGCGAGGTTAACAGAGCCCTAGAAAAGCTGAAAGCAGGCTTTGGTTACAAAGGCTCCTTGTGGTCAGGACAAGAGAGGCTCTGTTGCCATCTCCTCAAAGCACTGAAGCTGGCTCTGGAGAATCCCCAGCCAACAGGTGAGGAGGAAATAGGAGCTGGAGTCAGCCGTGCTAAATCATCATCAGAGCAAATCTGAGGCCAATCGTAGACACTACAGTCCAGAGAACCAGCTGCTCCAGGTACCTCATGGTACAGAAGAGAAAACTCGTGACCCCAAAGGAGCGGGAGTGAAATGGGGCTGGGACACAGCAGGGCCCTGGCCAGGACCAGAATACCCAGTCTGTGCAGGGGAACCTGCTGCCGTGGCAGGCCAGGGTTGAGTTCAGCCACAGATGTGGAAATAACCTTGGGGGCCAAAAAAACAGGTTTTGAAAACAGTACGGTCATCCCTCCATATCCTGGGGGACTGGTTCCAGACCCCCCACAAATACTAAAATCCATGGGGTGTTCAAGTCCCTTATAGTCAAGCTCTGTATCCGAGGTTCCCCATCTGCAGATTCAAAAACATTCAAATCCATGTTTGGTTGAATCTATGAATGGGGAAACCATGGAAATGGAGAACCGACTCTACTTTGAGAGTATGCACCCCCAGTCTAAAGACACAAAGGCACAAAGGACTACAAACAAATCTTGAACTCTACTAGTAGGTGTGTCAATCATACTATGGGTTTAGCAACTCTCAAACAACATTGCATGTATCACAGGACTGAACAGATGAATAAATATATTGGAAAGGAAAAATCCTGTGGTGTCTGATTGGAATTAGAAGTTGTGATACAAACTCAGGAATAAAAAAGTTACATGCACACACACTCCCTAGCTCTGTATGCTGTCCACTGGGAAGGCCTGGAAGCAATGACGCATTAGTAGCAATGAACACACCTAATGGTTCAATCTTGGTTTTTAAATACGATTCCCCACTAAAAAAACCCAAGACACCCTGGAGAAATTAGCTGATTCCAGGCTGAGGCAGGAAAAGAACACGTTGAGCCTAGGATATCTTCTTGTGCCAGAAAGCAAGAAAGTACTCAAAGAATGATGAGGAGTTGTCAAAAGGACAAAGGATCTGGCTTGAAGGGGCTCCTACTGGCCAAATCTGAGAGATTTTGAAGATCAAAATTAATAATAGTACTAACAGATTATAATGCACTGATAAAATAAGAATCAGTGAGTCTATATTGATACTAAATAAGTGAATAAACAAGCAAACTAAGTCCTAGACACAGCAATCAGGCAACAAAATAAATAAATAAAAGGAATCCAGGGCTTCCCTGGTGGTGCCGTGGTTGAGAGTCCGGCCTGCCGATGCAGGGGACACGGGTTCGTGGCCCGGTCTGGGAAGATCCCACATGCCGCAGAGCGTCTAGGCCTATGAGCCATGGCTGCTGAGCCTGCGCTCCGCAACAGGAGAGGCCACAACAGTGAGAGGCCGGCATACCGCAAAAAAAAAAAAAAAAAGAATGCAAATAATGTTGGCAAGGATGTGGAGAAAAGGGAATTCTTATACACTGTTGGTGGGAATATAACTTGGTGTAGCCACTGTGGAAAACAGTATGGAGGTTTCTCAAAAAACTAAAAATAGAACTACTATATGACCCAGCAATTCCATTCCTGGGTATATACCCCCAAAAAACCAAAACACTAATTCAAAAAGATAGATGAGCCCCAACGTTCATAGCAGCATTATTTACAATTGCCAAGATATGGAAGCTACCTAAGTGTCCATCAACAGATGAATGGATAAAGAAGATGTGGTACATATATACAATGGAATACCACTCAGCCATAAAAAAAAGAAATTTGCAACAACATGTATGGACCTGGAGGGTATTATGATCAATGCAATAAGTCAAACAGACAAATACTGTATGATATCACTTATATGTGGAATCTAAAAAACAAAAACTGGTGACTATAACAAAAAAGATACAGGGATATAGAGAACTAGTGTTTATCAGTGGGGAGAGGAAAGGAGGGATGGGCAAGATAGGGGTACAGGATTAAGAATTATAAACCATTATGTATAAAAAAAGTACAAGGATATATTGTACAACACAGGGAATATAGTTAATATTTTATAATAACTATAACTGGATTATAACCTTTAAAAATTGAGTCACTATATTGTACATCTGTAACATAATATTGTATATCAACTATACTTCAATTAAAAAAAACTAATATAATATTGTATGTCAATTATATTTCAATTAAAAAAATTAATATCCCTGGGGCTTCCCTGGTGGTGCAGTGGTTAAGAATCCGCCTGCCAATGCAGGGGACACATGTTCAAGCCCTGGTCCAGGAAGATCCCACATGCCGCAGAGCAGCTAAGCCCGTGCGCCACAACTATTGAGTCTGTGCCCTAGAGCCCGCGAGCCACAACTACTGAGCCCACGTGCCACAACTACTGAAGCCCGTGCACCTAGAGCCCGTGCTCCGCAACAAGAGAAGCCACCGCAATGAGAAGGTCGTGCATCGCAACAAAGAGTAGCCCCGGCTAGTCACAACTAGAGAAAGCCCGCGTACAGCAACGAAGACCCAATGCAGCCAAAATTAAATAAATAAAATACATACATTTATTAAAAAAAAAACGCTAATATCCCTGATAATGGGACAAAATGACATTATGTGTCCCCTGGTATGATGGACTGAGGACACATCACTTATGAAATATTCCTGCTCAAAATGCATAACCTGAATCTAATCATGAGATAACATTAAATAAACTCAAATTGCGAGATATTCTATAAAACTGTCCTTAGACTCTTTAAAAGTGTTTAGAAAATAAAAGATTAAGGCACAATTACAGATTTAAAAAGACCAGATGGATCAGAGGGAAAAAATCCAAACACTGTTAAGAACATTCTTAGTACAACTGGCAACATTTGAATACAGACTGTATATTAGATAATAGTATTACATAAACATGAGATTTCCTGAATTTAATAAGTACACCGTGGGGGAATTCCCTGGCGGTCCAGTGGTTAGGACTCCGCGCTCTCACTGCTGAGGGCCCGGGTTCAATTCCTGGTTGGGATACTAAAATCCCACAAGCTGTGCAGCGCAGCCAAAATTAAATAAATAAATAAGTATGCTGTGGTTATGTAAGAGAAGATCTGTTCTTCGGAGATCCACACTGAAGTATTTAGGGATTAAAAGTCGTGCTTTCTGCAACTTACTCTCAAATAGGTCAGAAAAGAATAAGTTGTTTTATATATACATTAGATAGATAGATAGTCAGACAGACAGGATGACAGACAGGAAAAAAGAGACAGATAAGAAACAGAGAGAGCAAATGTGGCCAAATATTATCAATTAATATTTCTAAGTTCAGGGCTTCCCTGGTGGCGCAGTGGTTAAGAATCCGCCTGCCAATGCAGGGGATACAGGTTCGAGCCCTGGTCCGGGAAGATCCCACAAGCCACGGAACAACTAAGCCCATGCGCCACAACTACTGAGCCTGCGCTCTAGAGCCCATGAGCCACAACTACTGAAGCCCTCGTGCCACAACTACTGAAGCCTGTGCGCCTAGAGCCCGTGTTCCGCAACAAGAGAAGCCACCACAATGAGAAGCCTGTGCACCACAATGAAAAGTAGCCCCCGCTCACCATAACTAGAGAGAGCCCGCACGCAGCAACGAAGACCCAAAGCAGCCAAAAATAAATAGATAAATAAATAAATAAAATATTTCTAAGTTCATTATACTATTTTGGCAACTTTTCTGTAAGTTTAAAATGTTTCAAAACAAAAAATAAAGATAAAACATTTTTTCAAAAATCAGATCAGCTTGATATTGAGGACAGACTGTTAAAGGAAGATGATGAAGATAAAGGAGAACGAGAAGACTAGCAGAAGCATGGAAAGATTGTAAGGAGATAGTAAATTAAATTTAGGAACATCTGTACTGTGGAATAGTTCAGACTTTCCAAAAAGTGAGGTAAATATAAATGTACTGATATGGAAAGATTCCAAGATAGATAGCCTGATAAGTTATAAAACAAGTATAAAACGATCCCATCTACGTTTTCAAAAAAAAATTTTAAGAGGAAAAAAGAATCGCACACACTCTTCTATGACTAAACACAGGAAAGCCTACAAGACACACATCTAACGGTTAAAACTGATCACCACTGGGAACAGGATTGGGAAGAGGTGATGGAGACATTTTTAATTTTAAATGGTTTTAAACTGGTGAAAAATTTTTTTTCTCCCATGCACATGTATGGCTACTGAACTTAAATATAAAAATAAAGAAGAATAGACTGTGCTCCCCAAGTACAGCTCTGAAATCTCACACACACAGTGTAAGAATTTAATTTCTTTGCCTGGAAAATTACACCCTCTTGGCCACTTCCTCAAGCTCTTGGATCTCAGAACCTTTCAGAACTCAGTTAGGGTCTGGTGAAATTCTTTTATTATTGCATAATTAAAATGAAGTTTTGAGTGGTAATGCAGACTTAAATTTCAAAGATTCTTTCATCAGAGAAAGGGGAAGTGAGGTAGAGAAGACAGTACTGGGTCAGGTGTCAGGTGTGGGTCCAAGCCCCAGCTCTGGGGCTTAGGCAAGTCCCTTCCCCTCTTTGAGCCTCAGCGTTCTCATCTGTAGATGGGGGTGGGAAACCCCTTCCACAGGGTGACTGTACGTTTTTTTAATAGGATAATATTTAAGAAAGCCCATGGCAAGCCTCTGACTCATTATTTATTTCACTGCCCTTCCACATGGGTCTAAAGTGGCTCTCCAAGCTAGGGGCAGGAAGACCCTTGTCCATTGAGCCTGGCTTCAGGGAAGGTACTCAGCTGCCCGCCATGAGCTTCCTCCCAGGAGCAGCGGGGCCTGATGGCAATGGACTAAGTAGAGGCCTAAGGCCGTGGTTTCCGTGACTGCCCGAGCAAATACCGGGGGCCATACTCACCTTTCAAAAATCTCCTGCTCCTTCTGCTGTGAGAAAAGAAAGCAGAGTCAGGCTTGGCACCAGAAACCCAGCAGGCAGTCATCAAGACTTAAATATAATCAACTTGCATGGAGGGCTCCACGTGGACAGAAACTCTAGAATACAAACGTCTACTCCTTCTTTAAGACCCCGCACAAAACTTTATGGATCCTTCTTCACATACCTCCCCCATCAGCGAACCCCTCTGTCCCCTGTGTCCCATGGCATCCTGGGTTTCCCTCAGCTACACTTCAGGACAATCACATATTTACTCAACATTTCATCCCCCACCAAGCCTGTCACCGGCTCAACGGCTAGGACTCTTTCTGAATCTTCTATTGTGACTGTCCCAAGGTTTGCGGCAGAATGTGCTCGGCACATGGAAGCTGTGTAATGAAATAAACGCACCATCTGGGACAGTCACAGAAACTGCCCCCCTTGAACTGCAGCGGGACAGCTTGGTCGTTCCACATTCTCATTTCTCTGCTTGGCACATCTACTCAGATGGAGCACTGCCACCTTAGAACTGCAGGTACCTGCATATATATATAAAATACTTTGAAAGGATATGTACCAGCATATTGGCCATGGTAATTTCTGGGTGTTAGGAGTGAGGATGAGCTCTGTACTTGCAGTGGACCCCTTGTCAGTGCAGTGTTCTCTTCAAGCTTCTGGTCTCTCTCATCCTCCCCACTTCCTTTAATAAAGCTGTGACTCTTGTCTTTCAGGCATCAGCTTCTAAGTTGCTTAATTCAGGAAACCTTCCCTGACTACCACTCCCTCAAGGCTGGACTGCAGGGGCCCCACATCCCAGTAGTGCCCTCTACCATAGCACGTATCCCTCCATATCCTAATTATCAGTTCTATACATTTGTCTCTTCCATAAGGCTGTGAGTTGCTGACAGCTGTATCCTATACCTCCACCCCATAGCACAATGCTTAGCATACAGCAAGCACTCAGTAAATATTTGCTCACTATTGAAAGAACAATTACCAAGTGCAAAAAAAACATCCATATAGTTCTATTGCCCTGTCTCATCCCTTTTCCAAATTATCATTTTCCACCTACTTCCTACCAATAAACATTCTCGATGTTTTCAGACCTTGGGGGAGTCTGGCCAACTGGCTGTGTCTTCACCCTTGCCTGACTTACAATCAGCTGGAGGTCATCCAGATGGGTGAGCATGTCCACCAGGCTGGTGCGGATGGTGTCGAGCTTCTGCAGTGCCTCGGCCCAGTGTACTCGCTGTGTCAGTATACTCTGATGGGCCCGCTCCTCTTCACCGTGCACCTGTTCCAGCAGCCTCTGCTCCTCGCTCTCACACAGACTCCTCACCAGACCCAGCCGCTGGATGACCAGTTCCCGTGCTGCACTGGCTGTGCTCTGACAAAAGGTAAAATGAGGAGTCCTGGCAGAGCCCCAGTCAAGATTAGGAGGGCTTGGGCTCAGCCGGAAGGAGTGCTGAGATTGATTAGCAATGTCTGCCATGGGTACAGTAAAGGCAGTGCTTAAACCATCCAAGCCCTAAGATTTCCCAAATGTGGTTTAGGGTAAAGAACTTTGAGATACAGACATCCAGGCCATATCTCATGGAGCTAAGATGACAGAATGAAAGAGCTGGGCAGGACTTACAGATCAGCTGGAATCACCTGCTTTTCACAGTTGGAAATCCCAAGGTCAAGAGACCAAGGTCAGAGAGTCATAGAACTGCAGAGCAGAAAGGACTAAAAAGTCTTCCCCATCAACAGGATGCACATCAACAGTAGTCCAGTTAATACTTTGGCCATGGCTGAGGGCAAAAAGCTCATTACTTCCCAAATCTGTTCATTCTAACTGCTTCCATGATAGAATTCTCACCTTCCATGCAGGAGGGCTGAAATCAACTGTAAGTCAATGAAGTTAACATGTGTCCCCTAGCAGGTAGCACAGCATCTAGCACAGGGTAGGTGCTCAAATATTTACTGAATGACTGAATGGGAAAGTTCCTTCCAACTAGTAAAAAATCTCTTGGTAGTGCTCACATGCCAAGTCAATGGCAGAGCAGGGGCTAGAACCCAGTTCTGTTGACTCTCAGTCCAACACTATTCCCCTATACCAATGCCATCTGGTAACCAATCCTCCTCAAAGGCATTGTTGCATGAAGCTCCTGCACTCTTGCCAGACAAGTGAGAGCAGAACTGTTTCCTTCATGCCAGAAAGTCACAGGTAGCCAGCAGCTCTCCTCATTCCCTGCCCCGAAGACCTGCTTCAGAAGAAACTGAGACCCACAATTTACCCAATGGAGAAGAGAGAGTGGCTAACTGAATGGCCAAGTGAACCCAGAGATTCAGACTCCAACTCCAGTGTTCTTTTGAGGCAACATAACGCAGTGGTTAGGAAATTAGGCTGTAGAAACAGTGCCTGGGTTTAAATCTTAGCTGTTCCACTTACTATCTGTGGAACGTTGAGCATATTACTATCTTCCCTGTGCCTCAGTTTTCTAATATGTCAAATGAGGATAATAATAGTACCAACCTCATAAGGCTATTGTGAGGATTAAATGAGTTAATACCTATAAAGTAAATAGAACAAGGCCCAGCACATAAATATTTGATTACATTAGGTATTGCTCTTCTCTCTATGCCACTTCAGTGCCTTTCCCATGGGTGGGTCTCTGCAGCCACATTTGTACTTTGTGATCAGGATCAAGGACAGACCCAATATGCACCAGATACTCCCGGACAAGAAGGCTGCAGTCAATTTCAACATGTTTCTTGAGTCATTCCCAGAAAAAAATAGCAGAGAAAAAAGAAAACTTTGCTCACCAAAGATATGCCTGAATAAACTAAAATGCCTCCCAGAACAAAACACAGAAGTGCTGGAAAAATAGCTCAAAACATCCTTTTAAAAGTGAAGCTACAGGGGCTTCCCTGGTGGCGCAGTGGTTGAGAGTCCGCCTGCCGATGCAGGGGACACGGGTTCGTGCCCCGGTCCGGGAGGATCCCACATGCCGCGGGGCGGCTGGGCCCGTAAGCCATGGCCACTGAGCCTGCGCGTCCGGAGCCTGTGCTCTGCAGTGGGAGAGGCCACAGCAGTGAGAGGCCCGCGTACTGCAAAAAAAAAAAAAAAAAAAAAAGTGAAGCTACGGCTTCCCTGGTGGCACAGTGGTTAAGAATCTGCCTCCGAATGCAGGGGACACGGGTTCGAGCCCTGGTCCGGGAAGATCCCACATGCTGGGGAACAACTAAGCCTGTGTGCCACAACTACTGAGCCTGAGCTCTAGAGCCTGTGAGCCACAACTACTGAAGCCTGCGCACCTCGAGCCCATGCTCCGCAACAAGAGAAGCCACCGCAGTGAGAAGCCCGTGCACCGCAGTGAAGAGTAGCCTCGCTTGCCGCAACTAGAGAAAGCCCGCACGCAGCAACGAAGACCCAATGCAGCCAATAAATAAATAAATAAAATTAAAAAAAAAAAAGTGAAGCTACTCTGGCAGCTCGGGAAAGGAAATCCCCTGGAGTCCAAAAGTAGAGAGGAAACTGAAAACCAGTGTAATCAAGAGCTGAGGACTCAACTAGTTGCCCTGAATAGGGCTTGTGATTTACTTTAGAATCTTATACTCATCTAAACCATCATGGAAAAATTAGAGCACAATAAAGACCTCTCTGATCAAAAATGGAAAACTTCTGGGACTTCTCTGGTGGTCCAGGGGAAGACTCCATGCTCCCAGTGCAGGGGGCCTGGGTTCGATTCCTGGTCAGGGAACTAGATCCCGCATGCATGCTGCAACTAAGGAGCCCACAAGCCACAACTGGGAAGTCCGCATGTGGCAACTATGGGCCCGCATGCTGCAACTAAAGATTCTACGTGCTGCAACAAAGGATCCTACATGCCACAACTAAAGACTTGGCACAGCCTAAATAAATAAATAAATAAATGGAAATGGAAAATTTCCTATGAATGAGGGAATTATTAAAGGATGTACTTTAACTAAAATATTGGACAACAACATGTAAGACCTGAGGGGTTATTGACTGAAAGCATTCTTATGGTACTTGTATCATTCGGGTTGATTCATTTTAGACATTATTTATTTGTGTTAAAATCTTAAGGGGACCGAAAATAGACTGTAAATAGAAGGTATAACTTTCAAGCTAGCACAGGGGAAAAGGAGGGAGGAGGGGTTGATTAACTCAACAGAAGGGAGGAAAGGAAGAAAAAAAGCATAGAAAACGTAAAATAAAATGAGCCATGGCCGCTGAGCCTGCGCGTCCGGAGCCTGTGCTCCACAACGGGAGAGGCCGCGACGGTGAGAGGCCCGCGTACCGCAAAAAAAAAAAAAACCAAAGCAAACATATTACCCCCTTGATCCCATATCCCCCTCCGCTATCATCCCATTTCTCAGCTCCCTTCTACAGCAAAGTTCCTCAAGAGTCATCTAGGCCAACTATCCCAAATTGCTCTTCTCCTATCCTCTCTGAAACCCACTCTAATCAAACTTTCAAGGCAATGCTCTACAAAACTCCTCTTGTCAGGATCTCCAATGATGAGCATGTTACTAAATAGTCCATTCTCATTTCTCACCTGACTTGATTTCTCTGCAACATTTGACACCAATGATCTCCTCCACCTCCTGAAACCTATTGTGGGACACAACACTCTTAGTTTTACTCCTAGCTCATTGATTGCTACTTCTTGGTCTACTTTGCCTCTTCCTATCTTCTCAATGGTTAAAAGTTGAAGTGCCCTAGAGCTCAGTCCTTGGACCCCTGCTTTTTTTTTTTTAAGTTGTTTCCACTTTTTATTTATTTATTTGGCTGTGTCAGGTCTTAGTTGTGGCACGTGGGCTCAGTAGTTGTGGCACGCAGGCTCTCTAGTTGTGACGCGCAGGCTTAATTGCCCTGTGGCATGTGGGATCACTCTGCTTCAGCCTCATAGGCCTCCTGGCTGCTACTCCAACTTGCCAGGTACACCCCCACCTCAGGGCTTTTGCACTTGCCTTTTCCCCGTTTTGGAACACTCTTCTCCCAGATATATGGTCCATTCCCTCACCTCCCGTAAATTCTGTGCAAATATCAATCTTCTTAACTAGGTGATTCCTGATCACAGCATATGCAGTTACAACCCCCATCCTCAACATGACCAATCCCCCTTCCTGTTATATTTCTCCATAGCACTTATCACCTTCTGATATAGCATATATTTTATTTGTTATTACCCCTCTCCCCTGACTAGAATGTAGGCTTCATGAAAACAGAAACTTTCGAATGTTTTGTTCACTGTGGAATCTCTAGCACATAGACCAACAGTGCTTGGTGTGTGGTAGGTGCTCACAGAGATTTGTTAAATAATTAAATAAATGGCAAAATGTTGTAAGTATTCCCCGACAAAAGCTTCTATTTGACATTGTACTGAGGTCTTAGCCAGTGCATTTAAGACAAGAAAATAAAAAGACTGAGGAAAAAGAGGGTGAGAGAGGGAGAAATCGTCGTGCAGAGAAAAGCAGAGATGTACACAGAACAGCCGCCTAGACTTCTAGCAGCTTCCTCGTTCCTGGTTCTGGTCCCCTTTAGGTTCTGAAAGACTCTTGTATCAGGGCAAGAAATTCTCTGTTTCGCTTATGCCAGTTCAACTGGGTTCTGTTCCTTGCAATCAAAATCATTTTTTTTTTTAATTAGGTTGGCCAAAAAGTTCATTTGGGTTTTTCCGTAAGATGGTATGGCAAAGCCTGAACGAACTTTTTGGCCAACCCAGTACTAAAACAGTGCCAAGCCTGCTCCATGTACTTTGGGGGAATGAGGGAGGGATGTGCAGGAAGAAATTCACAGCCCCTGCCCTTGAAGGGCATACTTGAGAGTAAAGATGTAGCAGTGGCAATGAGTCAACTGAATAAAGGATCCGCAGTGAGGTGTTGCAGAGGGATCACCTGCTGAGCGTCAGAAGACCCAGCTCATAGAACTGACTCTGGCAGGAGGCTGTGAGTCATTTAAACTCTACGGGACCCATTTCCTCATCTGTAAACAGGAATGTTACTACCATCTACTGCATAAGATTGTCATAAAGAATATGCAATGTAAAATCCATAGGTTATTTTATAATACTGGGGCTGAGCACAAAATAATTAAGATGGTAAGGGAATGCTACCCTTCCTGATCCTTTACCTGAAGCAAGTCATCTTCTATCGGAGTCTTTGCACCAAATATGTGCTGGGAATAATCCACTCTTCCCAGATGGCAAAACCAAGGCTCAGAGAGAGGGGAAACCATCCTTCCTGGGCATCCAACTTTGCTAACAGCACAATGAGTCTGTGAGGTTGGGAAGGGACCATAGACTGGTCCAAGCCCCTAAGGCTGAGGTCTTATCCTAGGAGGGGGCCCAGAGGAGGAGGGAAAGCAGAAGAATTACCTACCACTGCTCTCCGGTTCTTCCCTGGCAGGATGTCAGCCACATACTTGGTGATGGTAGCACTCTGTAACTGCAGCCTCTCACACTGGTCCACAATCTTGTTCTGCAACACAAATGACACCCATGGTGTCTTTTTTTTTCTTTTTAACATCTTTATTGGAGTATAATTGCTTTACAATGGTGTGTTAGTTTCTGCTTTATAACAAAGTGAATCAGTTATACATATACATATGTTCCCATATCTCTTCCCTCTTGCATCTCCCTCCCTCCCACCCTCCCTATCCCACCCCTCTAGGTGGTCACAAAGCACTGAGCTGATCTCCCTGTGCTATGCGACTGCTTCCCACTAGCTTGATCCACACTGGTCCATTCACTCCATTCCAGTGACTTTTTTCCTTTTACCCCACCTCAGCCACCCACTCCCACGGTCATTATCTCAGACCTCATCATTATTGAAAACTATACAACTTCCAAAATCTTCATTTCAAGGATCCTGCACCCTGCCCACCACTTCCCATCCTTCTAGATCACATACCCTGGAATCTCCATTCCAACAATTCAGCTTAGATGGAGTCACCAATACATTAGTCTTACCACTTTTCACTGTCCATCATCCCCTTTTGTGGCCCCACTTCCCTCTTTATCCTTAAATCTGGTGGCCCTTTATTATTCTGTCTCTCCTCTGGCCACTTCTGGTCTCCTCTACTTCTGCTATTCCACCCAGATCACCTTTATCTCTCACAGGAACTGCTGTTAGAGTCTCCTAACTGGGCTTTTATTCTTGACCACTGCCCACCCCCCCTTCCCATTGGCCACTGCCACCTTTGGTAAGGAAATCAGATCAAGTCTCATCCCAGCTCAAAACCCTCCAATGGCTTTCCAATACCCCCACAGTGAGAACTTAGCCAACAAGGCCCTACCTGATGGGACTCTGCATATCTGCATATCTCTCCAATGTCACCTCCTACCACTCCCCACACTGGCCTTCTAACCATTCCATAAACACACCAAATTTGTCCTGACCTCAGTGCCTTTGCACCTGTTGTTTCTTCTGTCTCCAGCAGTCTTCTCCCATATATTTCTTGCTCCCTGACTCCATGTTACCTCTTCAGAAGCCTTCTCTGACCATCCCCACACCCCATTCCCTTACTTAGCTTATTTTTCTCCATTGAGTTTTCACTCTCTGACTGTATATCATGGGTCTGTTTACCGTTTTTGGTATCTGCTACCCCCCCACCTCAGGCACATAAGCACCATGACTTTGACTTGTTCTTTATGTCCTACGACCTGGAAGAGAGTTCCTATACGTGGAAGGCACTGAATAAATATTTGTTGAATGACTAACACCCACTTCCTTGGTCACAAGAGTTTCAGCAGCTCACAGCTCCCGAAGCTGTGAGCATCGGCCATGAAAGCAGGGGAGAGTTTTAGAAATGAAGAAGCTAAGGCTCACAGAGAAGTTACTTGCCCAAGGAGACATGGCCAGGCCCCTGCTTTGCTACTCCATTTCTCCAGGTAACAACTGGAGCCCTTCCAAGCGGCAGTTCCTCCACCATTTCCCCTGAGAGCATTGCCCCAGTTCCATCTGCCAAAGGGCCACTCAGCTGTCTCTTCTAGGCAGCTCTTGCAAATCCTTCCAACCACAATTAGGAATCAGTCTTACACTTCACCAGTCCAAATACACAGTTAAAGAACTGAGTCGACTGGAAGGAAGCTGTGGTCACCACACACCGTAGGACCGAGGGAACTGAGACTAGCTTCTGAAAAGCTACAGGGCAGGTATCCAGAAGGTAAGAGGCAGGTTGTTGAACTGGGGCTCATTTTGCCCAGTTCAGTAACAATCCTGCCCTGGGGCAAAATTTCTTTGCTGGCTGGAGGGACGGGAAGCCTGCAAAAAAGCCAGTCTACTCAAAATTGGAGGGAGAGAGGGCATATCCCTCCAGGAAAAGAAGATGAATATGCTAAGGGCCTCAGCAGGGTTCAGGGAAGGCGCCCTGCTCCAGGGCAGAGTGCATTGCAAAACAAGCAGCAGACCTGCCACCCTGGCCCAGCCTTCACTCCTACCACTCAGATTCAGCCTTGATGGAAACTTTTTTTTTTTAAGGTTTTATTAAATTCTCACTCCCATTAGCATCACTTCCTCCCTCCAACCACTGAAGCAGAGGTGGTTTTCTCTGGCCTAGTCAATGACTCCCCTGGTTCAGGCCCTGAACAATAGGAACCTTGAAAAAGTTACTCCCCTCTCTGGGCCTCCGTTCCCCCATCTGTAAAATGTAGGGCCGCTGCTTCAAAGGTCTGGTTGGAATGAGGCAACGGATATTTAAGTGCTTTGGAACTTGCAAAGTCTCTATCCATTGTGCAAGTTCATTATACCACATTATCCAAGCTTATTTTCGTCATCACTGTGGGGAAAGTGGTGACAAGTAGGACCAACCAGGAGCCTTCAGGTGCCATTGAATAACTGAATCCCTCGTCCCAGCACCCTGTCAGGTATGTTTATTACTGTCCAGTCTGAGCCCTCTGGCCTCACAGCTGGGCAGAACTCCAGGGAGAGGTTGGGAGAATCAAGCAGGGTAATCAAATTGCAAGGAAACCCCCAGGGACCACAGCTGGGGTGGAAGGAGGCAGGAAGCCCCATGGTGACTTGACTCTCCAATCTCAGGGGAGGTTGGTGACAGGAAGGTGGCTAGCTTGGAGCCAAGCTGGAAGTGGAGGTGGGGAGAAAGAAACCCTAGGTGAAGGGTTCCAGTAGGAACCGCCCGATATCTTCCCCACCCCCTCCGTTTACCCAAGTGAAATAGGCTTGAAGTACAGTCCAGGCCAATCCTGAAACGGAAAAGAAACCACCTTACCAGGAAGGCTGAAGGGTGGATGAGGGGAGGGGCTTTGAGTCGAGGGGCTAAGGAGCGAGGAGGGGCCGAGTTTTATCAAGTTACTAACGGGGCGGAAGCTGGGGCACATCTTGTCCCAGGCAACTGGAGCAGTGAAGCCCTTTATTGCCCAAGGCCAGCCCCATCGCACAAAAACCCTAATAAATGCCCCCAAACTACAAGTGAGGACACTGAGGCTCAGAGATTACGAGACTCACAGGGAGGACCTGATGGAGGCGGGAATCGAACTCAGGTCAGCCGGACTCCAGAAGCCACACCCTTAACCGCCTCGTTCTACAGCCAGTGCCACTGCGGAGCCTGGACTCCCGGACCCGCTGCTGGGTCCCCGCTGGGTCTCGCCCAGCGCCTCCCCGCTGGTGCCCCCTTCTTCCAGAGGAGCCCGCCGCCTACCAGCTCCCACGTCAGCTCACCCGCAGCTCTTCCGCGCGCTCCTCGGCCCGGCGGATGCGGTGCCCCCGGCAGCGGCCGCCCAGTCCCGCGCAGGCGGCGCACACGGGCCGTCGTTCAGAGCAGCAGAACCACCTCAGAGCCTGGCCGTGTTCGGGGCAGAGCGACCCCGGCTCGGACCCCGGCTCGGACCCCGGCCCCGGCCCCGGCCCCGGCCCCTGCTCCGGCCCGGGCCACGGCCCCTGCCCCGCACTCTCCACTGACATGGCCGAGCGCCCGGCGCCGCGCGCTCCACCTGTCGCAGGTGGCGGCTAGGCGGGGCCTCCCTGACCCCGCCCCCGGGCCCCGCCGAGCGCCCGGCACGCTGGCCGCGGCTCTTCCTCCTGCCGGGCTCGTGCAGCCGGGTGGGCGTCCGCCCACACCCCGCCCCCACCCCGGGACAGACCCCGCCCGCTTCAGCAGTCTTTTAGATTTTTTGCTGAATTAAATCGCGTTTTGTGTGTGTTTGTTTTATAATAAACATAAAACACAAAATATTATGTGATTGTAGGAAACTGAGCACTATTAATTGAGCACTTATTAAGTGCCAGGATTTTGCTAAGCGCTTTACAAGCATTCCATCATGTAATACAACAGCTCCTTTTGACAGGCAACTTTAAACAAGTTGTTTAAAGGTAGGTTCTGGTGTCAGACTGTGTAAGCTCAAATCCCATTTAGCTGCTTACTGGCTCAGTACCCTCCAGTGTCTCACTTGCAAAACGGGCATTATGTGGGTAACTACCTCACAGACTTGTGCTGAGGATTAAATGAACTAAAACACAAAACAGTATCTGGAGCTCAGACAGTGGCTGCAAGTGCTAAGAGTCTGCTAATAGTACAAGGAAAGTACTACTACGATCCCCATTTTTATGAGGATTAGGATCTTGCCGGGGGCGGGGGGGGGTGGTGGTGGTCACAGTTACTATTTGGTAGTAGTGTGATTGGAACTCAGGCAGTTTGACTTGTGGTAATGTGATTCATACTTTTTAAATTGCATATCAAGGCCCAAGGAGGAACATCTGTGTTAGGCTGATTTCCCCAAAGTATTTACATCCTAGTTTTCTTAATTTGAAAAAAAATTTTAACTAGTATTGAAAAAAGTAATGCATCTTTACCGAAGAAAATAGAATGTGCAAATAAGCACATGGATGAAAAACCCATCCCCAGAAGGAACTACTGCTAATAATACCTGAGCTGTCCTGGGGCTTTTTTTCTTAGGATTTGATAAAGGAATCTAAAGCCAGAAAGAACCCTTTGCGAGGGATCCAGACCAGTCTGCCTGGGTATACAGGGAGAGTGCAGCTCCCCAGCCCCCAACCTCCACTTTAGGAGGTCTTGGCAGAGGGCTGAGGAGAGAACTCAGCCAAAGGGAGAAGGGGCCAGGCCTCGGGTGACAGAGGGTATTCTGAGTTCAGAAACTGGACACTTGTAAGAATGAAATGCTAAAGAAACACATCACTACATCCTGCTGCATGTTGGGGCTCAGGCACCTCAACCCCGAGGCCCCTCTAAGCGACAGCTCTACAAAGAGAAGAGAATCCTTCCCTTCTCTCAGCGCCTACAGCTTCAGCCCCAGATCTACACCACTTACAGTTATGGGAACTTGGTCAGATTATTTAGTGCCTCAGTTTCCTCATCTCTAAATTGGGGGTGATAATAGTATCTATCCCTGACAGCTGCTTCAAGAATTAAATGGGCTCTTATCTGCAAAGTGCTTAGCTTGGGTGTATGGCATATCCTAGGGGCTAATAAAAGTTTTATTATACATGTAAGGATCTGTAAATATACTTGTAGCAAGTTTTCAGGATGAAAATTGTGTAAGATTCTTCAGCTAAGGGGGTGCAGTGTTCCTGGCATGAAAAGAAGTTTCTAGTGCATCCCAGTGGAAGGGTGAAGTCCTTGTAACAGTGTTGCCCTCATCTGGGGATGGAGATGGAAATGAGCCACCATAGACATTGTGGCTAGAATTTTTTGTTGTTATTCTAAGGGCCGAAGCAGCAGAGGGCTATTAAACATAAAACAGAAGGTGATTTTGTGTGGAGGGAAAAGAGACTGGGGAGAGCAGGGGGAGAAGAAGGGGTTAAGGTCCTTGGGGAAAGTGGGGCCCCTTCATTGGGTGTGGCCTTAGAGCTGTGGTAGCCCTAGGAGGACTGGAGGCAGGAAAGCAGGGACAAAATCCCCAGAAGTGCTCCCAGGCAGAGGGACTAGACAGTGAAAGGGGCTTAGGTGGGAATGGATTTACTTTCATAAAATTAGAATCATGTGTTCCAGCACTCAGGGGCTGAGTTAGACCAGAACTGGAAGATCAGCCCCTTCCCTTAATGTGTATCCAACACATTGTGTGCCCAACATATGTCCCCATGGGAAGCCTCAGGATACTCATAAACTCCCAAGTGGTGGCTCTCAAGCTTCATCAGACTTCAGAATCACCTGGAGTGGTCAGGGGAGAGGGGTAGTTAAGCATACAGACTTCCCAGTAAGATTCTCATTCACAAGTCTGTCATGGACCCAGGAATCTGCATTTGTGGCAGTTGTGCTGAGACTAGGCTACAAATGTGCCCTCTGGCTGCTCCTAGAAACAACTGCCCTAAGACGGTGGAGACAAGAAAGAAAAAAAAAGAGGACTGCCCTGGTGGCACAGTGGTTAAGAATCCGCCTGCCAATGCAGGGCACTTGGGTTTGAGCCCTGGTCCGGGAAGATCCCACGTGCTGCGGAGCAACTAACCCCGTGCGCCACAACTACTGAGCCTGCGCTCTAGAGCCCATGAGCCACAACTACTGAGCCGGCACGCCACAACTACTGAAGCCCGCACGCCTAGAACCCGTGCTCTGCAACAAGAGAAGCCACCGCAATAAGAAGCCTGCGCACTGCAACGAAGAGTAGCCTCCACTCGCTGCAATGAAGAACCAACGCAGCCAAAAATAAAATATAAATAAATTTATTTTTAAAAAAAGAGAAAAAGAAAGGGAGAAAGAGAGAAAGAGAAAGAAGGGAGGAAGGAAGGAAGGAAGGAAGAAAGCAAGCAAGCAAGCAAGAAAGAAAGAAAGAAAGAAAGAAGAAGAAAGAAAGGAAAGAAAAGAATGAAAGGAAGCAGAAAACATTGCTCATAGTAAGGGTTTTTTGGTTGTTTCAGTGAGCACTGGGGATTGAATATATATTTCATACTGAGGGTCATGATCAAAAATGTTTGAAAGCTACTACTTTAAGGTGACCTCTGGAGCCTTGGTGGGAGAGGGTGGGCTGAATTTGAACTTTAGGGCTTGCCTAGACAGGACACAGTGAGCAGGGGACAGAGAAGAATGGACACCTTTGTTACATTTTAGTCATTCAACAGATTTATTGCACATCTACCTATGTGCCAGGCCATATTTAAGACACTGAGGATACAATAGTAAAGAAGAACAAAGTCTACTCTCCAGGACAAATAAAACACATGGATATGTAATATAATGTTGTTAAGTGATAAGAGCTACGAAAAAGACTCACGTGATATAGGAAGGAGGGCTTGACGGAGGTGCTGATCTAGAAAGGATGATGGAGGAGCTCTCTTGAAGGTGTGGCACTGGAACTGTGCCCTAGATAAAGACAGCAAGCAAACTGTGAGAATATCTGGGGAAGGAGCTTTCCATACAGAGGGACAAGCAAGGGCAAAATTTCCTTTTATACCATGAACTCTGCTCTCTCCCCTCACCAAAGAACCGTACACAATTTACATTCTGAAACGGTGCTACCAGTATATTTACAGATCCTCACACATGATAAAATATTCATTAGCTCCTACTACATGACATAGGTGGGAAAGTATTTATTTATTTATTTAATTTTGGGCTGCATTGGGTCTTCGTTGCTGTGAGTGGGCTTTCTCTAGTTGTGGTGAGCAGGGACTACTCTTCTTTGCAGTGCGCGGGCTTCTCCTTGCGGTGGCTTCTCTTGTTGCAGAGCATGGGCTCCAGGCGCACAGTCTTCAGTAGTTGCAGCAGTGGGCTCAGTAGTTGTGGCTCACAGGCTCTAGAGCTCAGGCTCAGTAGTTGTGGCGCACGGGCTTAGTTGCTCTGCTGCATGTGAGATCTTCCTGGACCATGGATCGAACCCCGTGTCCCCTGCATTGGCAGGCGGATTCCTATCCACTGCACCACCAGGGAAGTCTGGAACGTATTTATTTTTTTTAAATTGGGATTATCTGTACATTCTGCTCTATAATATGACTTTTCACTTGCTTATGACATTTGGTTTTGGTCTTTTTTTTTTTTAACTTTTTAGTAGTGAACATTTGGGAAAGTCTGTTGGAAAGGACAACTCCCGGCCTTTACTCTCCCGCAGGCCTGCTCTTTAATGGCAGACCCAGCACTTGACTGCCTGCGTGTCTCTGGTGTCAGGGCTGGAAATCATCTGACTGGGGTCTGCATGGTTTCCAGCAGTGGCAAAAAGACTCTCAACACTGTGACTTCTTTTCTCCTGTGATGTATTCACAGCACAACCAGCCTCAGCTGTCACCTTTAAGAGGGACTCGGCAGGCTGCCAGTGCAGACAGCCTCAGACCACATGTGGTGAAGTCCAGGCCCCTGAGGAGAGAGAGTCCTCTCTGCTCTGGCCAGAGCAGATCCAGAAGGGACTGGATGAGACCAGATCTTGTCTCCGGAAGGCTCTCAGGACCAGCCCACTTCAGAGGAGAGACGATATCAAACTGGGCAAGTCCAGGAGAGAATAACCAGCTCAGGCAGTAAAAAGCCGAGAACTAGGATTATATTTATACAAGGCAGAGTTAGAGGCACGGGTAGAGTTAAGCTGAGGGGATGAAAGGTGTAGGGGAAGGAGGGGGTACGTGAGCTTATGTTGCTTACACCCACAGTGTTCCATCTGTGTCCTAATCGGCTGTCCATGACTGTCCCTCTCTTTCATTTTTTATTCAGAAATACTCAATGATTAAAAAAAGAAAGAAAAAAAATACAACCAGGGGAAAGAAATCTTAACATCATAGAGGATCACATCCATCCTCATATGCATCAGTATTTGGAGGGTGAGAAGTGAACGTAATGACCAGAAGTGGTTGTTTAAAAAGAAAAAAAAAAAAGGAAGAGAAGAAAAGAATACAATCATGCCAAAAAGACTCAATGAGCATCTACTATGTGTTAGAACTGCGCTGTCCAATACCATAGCCACTAGCCACATATGGCTACTTAAAGTTAAAATTGAATACAACTTAAAAACCAGTTCTTCAGTTGCACTAGCCACATTTCAGGTGCTCAGTAGCCACAGGTGGCTTGGGGCCAGGTACTGGACAGTGCAGATACAGGGCACTGACATCATCTTGGAATGTTTTATTGCAGCGCTGTGCTAGACCCCGGGTTAGACACCAGCAATAGATTCAGGTGTAATCAATCAGTCACTGCCCACACAGAACTCCCAGTCAGTGAGAAAAACAAGCAAATGAGAAATTATGCTAGGCTGGGGAAACTGTGTGGTCTTTGTAAGCACGAAAGGAAAGATGGCCAACTCAGTCTGGAGGAAGACAGGAATGGTAGGCAAGACTTGAGGGTAGAGAGGGAGATGGCCTGTAAGCTGAGGATAAATAGTTAGGCAGAGATAGGTGAGGGAAGTAAGGAGCCCTAGGCAGAGGGAACAACTATGCAAGGATTCACAGGTGACAGCTGAAGAGCCAAGGAGCTGCAAGCAGTTTCGACCATCACAGCATATAGTATGGGTGGTAGAGGTGGAAGATGAGGCTCAAAAGGTATATACCAAACCTTATAGACCTAATGAAGGAATTTGGATATTAGCTATCTGTTGTGTATAAGAAACCATCCCAAGGATAGCGGCTTAAAATGGCAACTGTTTATTTGCTCACGTTTCTGTGGGTTGGCAAATTGGGCTGGGCTGAGCTCAGCTGGGCTGTTTTTCTGATGGTTACTCCTGGGGTCGCAGTCATCTGATTGCTCAACTGGGGCTGGATGGTCTAAAATGCCATATGTCTGGCATTCGGTGCTACCTATTGGTCAGGCCATGTGTCTTAAACAGGCTTGCCTGGGCTTCTTCCCATGGCGGCAGTGTTCCAAGGTGAGAGCAGAAACTACTAGAACTTTCGAGGCTTAAATTCAAAAGTAACACAATGTCACTTCCACCACATTATATTGGTCAAAAGAAGTTACAAGGCCAGCTCTGATAGGAGAAGCTACAACAAATTTGTGGCCATTTAGATCCATTACACGCTGGGGTGATGTTGGCCTGAACCAGGGCGGTGGATAGAGAGAAGTGGAGAGATTTTTGTTTTTAGGATATTTTGGAGTCAGAATTGAGAGGTCTTGGGGTTTGTTCTGGAACAAAGAGGAGAGGGTGAAGTTACAAATGACTCTTAGATCCTTGGCTTGCGTGATTGATGAATGGTGGTGCCCAGTACTCAGAGAGAAAAGAGGAAGAACAGGTTTGGGGGGAAGATAATGTTTCCAGTGTGAGTCATGTCAAGGAGAAGTGTCCTTTAGACAGCTAGGTGGAGATGGGCAGGAGGCAGGTGTATATGCAGATCTAAGGAGGAGTCTGGCTAGAGATACCAGTTTGGGAGTCTCAGGTGCCTTAAGCCTAAAGCATCTTCCAGAGGGGCTGCATCCCCAGAGCATATTTCCGGCAGGGATCTGGTAAGTCAACTCTGTGGCTGCACTGAGCCTAGCGCAGGGCAAAGCAATCAGTCTTTCCTGATTGCCAGGTTGTTATTGAGTTTCTAGGGAGAGCCCTCAGCTCTGAACTAGATCAGTGTTGCAAGTGGCAACAGCTCCTGTCAGGCGGGAGGTCTGCTAACAACAGGTCACTGACTAATAAAGTAATGAATGCATCAACACTGAGGCAGCATCAACAGGGGCTAGAGGAACCCTGATGGGGAGGCTGTGGAGGGGATTCCCTCTCTGGGTTGGATGATAGACGCCATGGCCAGCCCTGACATTCTGTGAAGGTACATTTCCCTCACCATCCCAACCTCCACTCCCACAGACACCTAACTTTCAGAAACTGCACAAGTCGTCATTGAAGACAGTTCTGCTGGGAGATCAACACTGCAGGAGGCACCTGTTAGGGTGTGAAAGAAATGTTGGCTAAGGTCCTTGCCATTCATTCATTCATTCATTTATTCATTTGTTCATTCATTCAACAAACATTCAACAAGCCCTTAGCAAACCCTGTTCTCTGTACTAGGAATACAGAGATGAATAGACTCTAGTCTAGAAGCAATTCGACTGCAACTACAAAAACTTTGTCTTGTAGCTGCTGTCAGTTTCCGGAACTGTCTTCCCATTGGACCTCAAGAAGTACTGCGGGGTCTCTTTGCTATGGTGATGGGCTATAAAGGTTTTATGAACGAAAGAATGAATGGAATAGGGACGTGGGAGACCCGGGGAAGTGTACAAAGAGGGATCTCTGCCTGGGTGGTATCAGGGAAAACGCCAAAGAAATAAAGCAACATCTCTATCTGGATGAAGAATAAGTTAAAAGAGGACATTTATTAAGTGCTTTCTCCGTGGCTATTACAGTGATATCCTCTTTCCTTGGATTATATAGATTCTCTGGCAGCGCGGTCTTGGGCACATCGATCCTATTCTCTGGAACCTCGTCCACGCACTGTTGCAGTAAGAAGGCAGGGCGGGGCGCTCTCGGCTCGACCCCGGGAGACGTCAGGCGAGAGGAACGGCGATTCGGCGGCCGGCGAGGGCGCCCGGAGGGTTTTCGCCAGAACTCCAGCCCTAGCGACGCGCGGCTTGTTGCTAAGGGCGGAGGCGCGGGAGGCTGTGGACCTTGGAGGCTGCGGATGCCCTCCGGCTCGGCGTCCTCCGTCGGCCTCAGCTTCCAGCCCGACCGGCCGGCCGGAGGGTATGGAGCCCGAGGCGGGAGGAAAAGGCGCAGCTGGCGGGAGGGGAGGTGGGAGCCGTCGCTCTCTCTGAGCCGAAGCCTCTTGCCTGGCCGAAGAGGGGAGCGGGTTCCCAGGTCCGGCCTTGCGTTGGGTGGCGTTACATCCAGTCTTGGGCAAACACCCCTCCACCCACTCTTACCCCCGACTCCCATCAAAAATAAGCTTTGGCCATACGCTTAGAGAGGGCGAGGGGCATTTGTGATCTGAACAGCCAGAAAGGAAAGACTGCGCACAGGTTGTCCCCAAAACTTGGGGCAACCTTGGGAGTTCTGATCTAGTACTGATTCCCTGACTGACTTTGGGCAAGACGCTGTTATTCTCTGAGCCTCTGTACCATTAGTGGGTCAAATCAGACCGTTTCCCACTTGCTTCTGGTTTTGTTTCTGTTTGAGCTTTGGTTTAGATTCCTTGGTCTTCCAGAGTGTAGTTTAGATGTGTGCAGAGGGAGATGTGGGGAGAGGGAGGGAGATATGAAATCATCATTTACATGAACAGTGGACCAGGAGTCCAGCTGAATAAGGTCCAGTACCCCATCTTCGCCCCTGTGTGACCTTTAGCAACTCATGACTCTGAGTCCCAGTTTCTTCATGGAAAATGACAGGTGGGTATATTCTGGAATATATCAAGGAATGTTGTACTGGAGAGTTAAAAGAGTGTTCTAAGAGTTATGTTTAGAGTGACCACTGAGGGACTTCCCTGGTGGTCCAGTGGTTGACTCCGAGCTTCCACTGCAGGAGGCACGGGTTGGATCCCTCGTCGGGGAACTAAGATCCCGCATGCGGCGCGGTGCGGCCAAAAAAAAAATAGTGACCACTGAGTATCTCAAAGCCTTTGAAAAGCAAATTGGGGCAGAAATGGGTCCTGGGATTCAGATTTAGAGATTTAGGCCTGATTCCACCTTGGAACCAACAAGGACATTGAGAGCCATATTGAATTGCAGGGTTTCCCAAGTTCTCTGTAGCCTTTCCAGGCCTGATATCGGGGACAGGGCAGGGTAACCGCCTGAAGGATCTGTTGTTGGAGAGTTTTAAAGGACTTCATGTTGTTGGGTCCTTAAAAAGCTTCTTGCCAAGCAGACTCTCCCACCTTAGTATTTCATTCATTCATTCATTCAAGAGATATTTGCCTTGCATCTGTTTTCCCAGGCTATGCTTAAAGTGCAAATACAAAAAACGAACAAGACATTATCCCTCCTCTCAAGTATAGTGCATGTTCACAATATAAACCATGGCAGGTAACTGAACAGTATTTTCATTTCTTAGTCTACTCATAATAAATTACAACATGGACATTATTCAAGTACCTATATTTTGTTCTCAAGGTTTTAAATTGCCTTGCTATATAATATCTAACATAATGAACTCTTAGCCTTAGAGTAATCAGTCACTCTGGTCAGGAGACATCATTGGCTTCAGTTTAATATCCTCCAGACTCATTTCCACTTGCATATGTTCTCTGTGTATATTTGTAATGTAAATTTAATATATGTGTATTAAGAGTAGAATTAATAAGCATGAAATTGCTGCTTTCAGCATTGCTATCACTGTTAATCTAGTAATCATGCTAGTAGTCATCATTTGTTCCTAACAGTCTGCCAGGTTGAACCAAGAGTTTAGAATGCACTAGCTTTTGCAGAGATGCAGTATAGTATGCTGGTAGGGAGCAAAGCCTCTGGAGTGTGAATGCCTGGATTCAGGTTTCAGCTCCGGCACTTATTTGCAATTTATTTGTAAACTTGGGCAAGTTACCTAACATCTCTGTACCTGACTTTTCTCATCTGCAAGATGAGGAGAGTAACAACATGTATCTAAGAGGCTTGTGGAATAGATTAAATGAGTTAAATATAAAGCGCTTAAACAGTCCTTTAAGTGCTATTTTTAATCTTCACAGAAGCCCAATGATAGTTATTATCCCATTTTACACATAGGAAACTGAGACTTAGAGAGGTTCAGCAACTTGCCCTAGGCCACAGTATAACTGTAATTCAAACCTAGGCCTCATTTCAAGGCTAATGCACCTAATTAAATATTATTCTGACTACTCTATGCTGCTCTAAATTATGAGAATAAGCCATGCTATCAAACAATAATTAGAATTTATTTGAATTCTTTTTTTAAATAAATTTATGTATTTATTTATTTTTGGCTGCATTGGGTCTTTGTTGCTGCGCGTGGGGGGCTTTCTCTAGTTGCAGAGAGCGGGGGCTACTATTTGTTGCGGTGCGCGGGCTTCTCATTGCGGGGGCGTCTCGTTGCGGAGCACAGGCTCTCTGCTCTCGGCGCGCGGGCTTCAGTAGTTGTGGTTCACAGACTCTAGAGCACAGCCTCAGTAGTTGTGGCGCATGGGGTTAGCGCAGGCTTCAGTAGTTGTGGTTCACAGACTCTAGAGCACAGCCTCAGTAGGTGTGGCGCATGGGCTTAGTTGCTCCGCGGCATGTGGGATCTTCCTGGACCAGGGCTCGAACCCTTGCCCCCTGCATTGGCAGGCAGATTCTTAACCACTGCACCACCAGGGAAGTCCCTATTTGAATTCTTAAAATACAGTTGTTGGGACTTCCCTGGTGGTCCAGTAGTTAAGACAACCTGCTTCCAGCGCAGGGGGTGTGGGTTTGATCCCTGGTTGGGGAACTAAGATCCCACATACCTCGGGGCCAAAAAAACAAAACATAAAAACAGAAGTAATATTGTAACAAATTCAATAAAGGCTTAAAAAAAATGGTCCACATCAAAATAGAGTTGTTAAAATGCAATAAAACTGTGTTTCTTCTTTGTAGATGTTGATAATGGAAATTCTGGGCAGAAATCAGGAAGTCTACCTAGTTAGAATTTTGAGCAAATGATGTTTCTGCCCACTTTCTCCAGATCTTTAAATAAAGAGTTTACATGTGATGATTTTGAAAAGCACTTCCATCTCAAATTCTATGATTCATCTTAATAAAGTATTATTTTAAACAGGAAAAATTGCCTTTCTCACAAAAACAGAAAGCTCTGAAGTAAGCAGTCACCTCTGAAGATTTTTGATGAACAGAAGTACTATGGGTAAAATTAAAATATTTAATGATGAATTTAAATATATCCTATTTTGCATATTTTAAAAATAGTTGTATAATTAACATTATGGTATAGTTTCCCTAATTATTGGAAATGTGCAGTTATAAAATCTTGGAATTTTGCAAAATAGCTCTTCCTTTGTGAGGGAAAATACACTTAATCTCTTTAATTAACAATCTCTTATTTACCTTGTAAATCTCCTTTCAGTGCAAACATATGCTTAGAGAAGAGATTAATTTAAGTGTCTTTTCACTAATTACAGAGATTAGGAAGTGGCTGCCTGGACTATTTTCCAAAGGATAAACTTTACAAAAGTATTGAATACAGCAGCTCACCGAGAAGATCCTACTGGTTTGGGGGTAAGTAATTCTAAAGGTTTTCTTTTCCTTAGAATGTCCCATGAATACACTTCAGATGGAAGTATGGCTCTCAGAAGATACCAGCTAAGAATCCAATCAGTTTTAAGCAGAGCCAATCCATTTATAGCATATGCAGTTTCCAGTGACCTAGATCTATGGATGCCATCTGTCCTTAGTTTGATGACAGGGTTGAAAAATGGGTTAGGTTGGCAGATAGGAAGCCCTGCAACCTCTGTCTAACTACAAACAATACAACATTCCAAGCTTTTTGAAAACTATCCTGAAAATTTTCCTGTGGGCATATTTGTGTTACCTGAAAAACTGGATTCCCCTCTTGGTGGGTGTCAAGCCAAAAGACACAACCAAGCCAAAGAGCTTGGAGAGAAGGAAGGATTTAGTACTTGCAGCAAGAACACCAGGGATATTTCCCAAAACAGTGTCTCTCCGAACAGCAAAACTGGGGAAGTTTTACGATAAGGGTGCATGCATATTTATGAAAGGGCTCAGGTGGTGTATGCATATTCATAAGGGGCTTGAGCAGAGGAGAATTCAGCCTAGAATTGGGGCAAAGGCTGACAGAGTTTCAGCTCTAGTTGGTTGAAGTCATCAGGGTTAGCAAAGGTCAGCACCATCATTCCTTAAGTTCCAGTGAGTCTTGGGGTTGAGTGCTTGAGGGGGTTTTGGATCCTGTAAAATAGCTCAAGAATGTGCCTCAGGCTAACCTTTACCTTCAAAACAGAACTGGGAGTCTTTACAACTGATTTATTATCTCCCTGACCTGGTCAAGAGCAAAAGCCTTGTGGCCAGGCTTAGATCACAAAATGGCTGAGGCCTAAAATGGCTTCTCTTACGTCAAAGAAATTATGTCTGGTTCCGTTCCTCTGAGGACCCTCTGCCCTGTCTGCCGATGCTTGTGCTTGTTATAGAGAATCCTACAATGTCTGAACTAGAAGGGACCTTAGGTTCGCTATTTCACAACAAATGTGTTTGTCACACTGTGCAAGCCACTTGAAGTACAGAGAAGAATATGAGAGTCCTTCCTCTTATGGAGCATATAGTCTACTAAAAATCATTTAATCTGGTGTCCTCATTTATAGATGAGGAGGCTGGGGCACAGAGGGGAGGATAGAGGAGCTCAAGGACACACAGTGAGATGAAGCAGGGCTGGGGCTAGAGCCCAGGGCTCCTGATGCCACTCACAGTGTTCTTTCCACTGCATTTGCTTCTACACTGGTGTCAACTTAAAAAATATTTACAACCTAAAAGTTGAGAGTTATATTTTATTCGGCAGGAATTTTTAGGACTTCAACTCGGGAGGCAGCATCCCAAGTAGCCCTGAGAGAACTGCTCCGAGGAGTCGAGGGGGGAGCTAGGATATATAGGAGTTTTGCAACAAAGGGCAGGTAGTCGGGAACATCAAAAGATTACTGTTAATTAAAGAAAACCATATATGTCAAGTTAAGGAATTTAGGGCTTTTCTAGGTATGGGAAGATGCAAGAGTCTGGGCTCACTGAAATCACTCTTTTTTTTTTTGAAGATTTATTTATTATTTATTTATGTATTTTATTTATTTTTGGCTGCGTCGGGTCTTAGTTGCGGCATGCGGGATCATCGTTGGGGCATGCGGGATCTTTCGTTGGGGCGCACCAGCTCTTCATTGTGGTGCGCCTGATCTCAGAGAGGCAGCAGTGAGTGGTGGTGTGAAGCGAGATCTTAATTCCCTGCCCAGGAACTGAACCTGGGTAACCTGGATGAAAACCAGGAATCCCAGCCACCACACCCCCTGGCTCTTGCCCCCAGTAAAAAATACATTTCTCACGGAGGCAAAACTGTAAAAACAGGTACAAAGTTTATCGTTAGAGACATAGCACAGCAACAAGTGGGAGATCACACAGAGAAAGTTTGTTAAGATAGAAGCAAGGCAGAGACGCACACCCGGAGAGAAAGGGTGTGGGCATCCTCCCTAATGAGGAGCGCAGTAAAGAGGTGGTTAGGTCATTTATATAGGGCAATTCTTCCGGGTCTTTGTTTACCTTTGGCCAATTATCTGGTTTCTTTTTCCACACGTGACCTGCCTTAAAAGTCTCTACAACATGTGTGCGCAACGTTTTTCCAAGATGGATTACAGCCCAGAGGCCTATGGGACAGCCTTAGCATCACATATTACATCACATATTATGGGGTGGTGCCCCCTCCTTTTTAAAATTTTTTAAATTTTTTGGTCTTCATTGCTGTGTGCAGGCTTTCTCTAGTTGCGGCGAGCCAGGGCTACTCTTTGTTTTGGTGCGCAGGCTTCTCATTGCGGTGGATTCTCTTGTTGTGGATCACGGGCTCTAGGTGCACGGGCTTCTGTAGTTGTGGCATACGGGCTCAGTAGTTGTGGCTCACGGCCTCTAGAGCTCAGGCTCAGTAGTTGTGGCTCACGGGCTTAGTTGCTCCGTGGCATGTGGGATCTTCCCAGATCAGGGCTCAAACCCGTGTCCCCTGCATTGGCAGGCGGATTCTTAACCATTCTGAGCCACCAGGGAAGCCCCCCAACTTTTTTGACCACCAAGGAGGCTTTCTGCACATGTGCAATGTTTTCCATGCCCTAAGGATGATCTCTTGATCTTTTAACAGGGTTTAGTCCTACTCTGTCCCTGCCATAAAAATGTCCAATGTCTGGTGATTTACCCTATTTCTGTTGCTGGTTTTTATATTGAGGTGCAGATCTCGAAATGTAGTCAGGAGTCCGGTCATAAGTGTGTAGTCCGGAGCCCATTTGTCTTTTGCCTCAGGAAATGTAAATGGGGCTGGTAATGAATGTCTGGCCTGGAGCCCATCTTCTTCTCACCCCAGGAAGTGTGAACAGGAGGCCAGTTGTAAATGTCTAGCCTGGAGCCCATCTATCTCCTGCCTCAGGCGGGCTTGTCACTAGTTGTGGTATGTGGGTTTTCTCTTCTTTAGCTGTGGCACGCAGACGCCAGGGCACATGGGCTCTGTAGTTTGGGGCATGCAGGCTCTCTAGTTGAGGCACAAGAGCTCAGTAGTTGTGGCACGTGGGCTTAGTTGCCCCGCCGCATGTGAGATCTTAGTTCCCCAACCAGGACCCGTGTCCCCTGCATTGTAAGGTGGATTCTTTACCACTGGACCACCAGGGAAGCCCCTGAAATCACTCCTTTGATATGCAGGATACTGGGGCCAGTATCCTGTGTTTTCATATCCCGAGTTTCCTCTGGGCTTACCAGTTCACCATAGGCTGTGGCTTCAATCGCTGATGACTGTGACATCCTTTGTTTACTGATATGGCAGGAAATATTCCATTTCTCACTGGTTACCTATTCTTGTCAGGAGGTCAATTCTGGCAACTTTCAAATGTAGGCTGAAATTCTTCTGGAAAACTGTGGTGGGTTTTTTGTTTTAAGTGTGTTTTTTTTTTAATCTATTTTATTGAAGTATAGTTGATTTACAATGTTGTGTTAATTTCTGCTATACAGTAAAGTGATTCAGTTATACATATATATACATTCTTTTTCATATTTTTTTCATTATGGTTTATCACAGGATATTGAATATAGTTCCCTGTGCTATACAGTAGGACCGTGCTGTTTATCCATTCTATATATTATAGCTTGCATCTGCTAATCTCAAATTTCCGATCCATCCCTCACACACACACTGCCTCCGCCCGCTCCTTGGCAACTGCAAGTCTGTTCTGTATGTCTGTGAGTCTGTTTCTGTTTCGTAGATAAGTTCATTTGTGTCATATTTTAGATTCCATGTATAAGTGATATCATATGGTATCACTTTCTCTTTCTGACTTACTTCACTTAGTATGATAATCTCTAGTTGCATCCATGTTGCTGCTAATGGCAATATTTCATTCTTTTTTATGGCTGAGTAGTTTTCCATTATATATATGTACCACATCTTCTTTATCCATTCATCCATTGATAGACATTTAAGTTGTTTCCATGTCTTGGCTGTTGTAAACAGTGCTGCTATGAACATTGGTGTGCATGTATCTTTTCGAATGATAGTTTTCTCTGGATATATGCCCAGGAGTGGGGTTGCAGGATCATACTATTTTTAGTTTTTTGAGGAACCTCCATACTGTGGAAAGCTGTGGTTTTTAAAGGGAATGATATGGGACTTCCCTGGTGGTCCAGTGGTTAAGACTCTGAGCTTCCACTGCAGGGGGCCCAGGTTCAATCCCTAGTTGGGGAACTAAGATCCTACATGCCATGCGGCCAAAAAAAAAAAAAGGTAATGATGTGATGGAGAATACTTGGTGAGTTTTAGCTGCTGTTTCTGCCTGTAGACTGTTCTTCCTAGAACTAGGTAGGCTGGTCATGCCCATAAGAGACTCATCTCCTAGAATTTCTTTAAGCAGAGCCCCAGAAGAGATGGGGCCTGGGTTCTCCCACCTCCACCCTCTGGCATCTCAGGGGACAGCTAGTTGCAGAGGAACATTACCCAGAGTAGCTGAGATTAGGTCCTAGTCACGTACCTTCAGTCCTAGCAGATGTCCACACTGGCCACATCTTCTGGTCTCTTTTTTTTCTCTGTTTCACCAGCAACCAGTATAGGTAGGACCTGCACAAATTAGGTGCTTAGGGGGTGTTTCCTGAATGAGTGTATGCGTGAGTATCTCTCTTTCTCTTTAGTTCTCACCTTGTTAGTTGTTGGGGGTGATGCAAGTAAATCTAGAAAACATTTAATAATTCTTTTTATTTGAATATAGTGTATCATCCATTATTGACATTATTTAATTTCTACGCCAGTGGCTCTCAAAGTTTTTGGCCTCAGGACTTCCTTGCACTCTTAAAAATTACTGAGGACCTCAAACAGCCTTTGTTTATATAACTTGTAGATTGGATTCTACTCTGCCACCTCCTTTTGACATTAAAACTGAGATATTTTAAAAATAGTTACATATTAACTCATTAAAAAATAAAACTATTGCATGTAAACATAAATAACAATTTTACGAAAAATAAACATACTTTTGAAAACACAAAAAATCTTGGTTGGAAGAGAGTGGTATTGTTTTACATTTTTGCAAATCTCTTTACTGTTTGGCTTAAACAGAAGACAGTTGGAGTCTCATATCTGCTTCTGCATTCAATCTATTGCAGTATGTTGTTTGGGTTATAGTATAAGAAGAAAATCAGGCCTCACACAGAGACATAGTTGGAAAAAGGAGTATCGGAAAAAGGAGTATCTCACAGACTCCCTGAAAGGTCTCAGGAATCCCCAGCAGTCCTGAGACCACACTTTGAGAACTGCTGGTCAGGTCATCAGCTGTATTGTCTCATTTAGTGTCACCGTCTCCCACATCTCATTCTTACTACAGCATAACCTCATGACCCTGGCACACTGATTTAGAGAAGTGTCACAGTGAAATTATTTAATAGCAATCCGGCAAGCTAGGAAGGTTATATAGCCTTTTAGAATAACTAAGGCTCTTTTTCAAGAAGCTTTATTACTGGTGTAAATTATTCTCTCTCCCTCTCTTTTTTTTGGCCACACCTCGTGGCTTGCAGGATCTCAGTTCCCTGACCAGGGATTGAACCCGGGACACAGCAGTGAAAGCCCGAATCCTAACCACTAGGTCACCAGGGAACCCCCTCATTATTTCCAAATACACACTCTTAGTATTTATTTTATTATGGCAGAATATATTTACATAGCATACAATTTATTATTATTTATTATTATTATTTAGTACATAGACAACATTATGCAACCATCACCACTGTCTAGTTCCAGAACATTTTCATTGCCCCAAGGCAACTTTGTACCTATTAAGTAGCCATTCCCCATTACCCCATCCCTTGGCAACCACTGATCTGCTTTCTGTCTCTATAGATTTGCTGATTATGGGTATTGCATAGAGATGGATTCATACAATATGTGGCGTTTTGTGACTGGCTTCTTTTGCTTAGTATTATGTTTTCAAGGTTCATCGTGTTATACTATGTATCAGTACCTCATTCCTTTTTTTTTTTTTTCCACTGGGCCACGCAGCTTGCAGGATCTTAGTTCCCCTACCAGGGATTGAACCTGGGCCCTTGGCAGTGAAAGCGCAGAGTCCTAACCACTGGACTGCCGGGAATTCCCAGTACTTCATTCCTTTTTATGGCTGAATAATATTCATTGTGGGTATAAACCTCATTTTGTTTATTCATTTATCTGTTGATGGATATTTGGGTTGTTTTCCCCTTTTGGCTATCGTGAACAGCGCTGCTATGAACATACATGTATAAATTTTGGTTCGAACACCTGTTTTCAATTCGTTGGGCTATATCCCCAGGAGTAGAATTGTTGGATCGCATAATAATTCTATGTTTGACTTACTGGGGAACATCTTAATATTTTCAAAATTAGTTTTGTTTTTGCTTTTGTTTATCTGCTAATGCTGTATTGGAGGATGCATTCCCAGGGCCATAAGAGTGAGGCAGAAAAAGGAGGAAAGCAAATACCTACAGTTTGTCTTTTTCAAAAAAAGGATTTTTACATAACCATACTACCTACCATTATTGTGCCTAACACAGTTAACAGTGTGTATTCTTCTTTTTACTAAACAGGGAACACAACTTCCAGCAGCCACGTGGGATGCTATTCGGGTGCCATCTGAAACGAGCTCGTCCCCAGAAGGTCTCATGCAGGTTCTGTGCAGTGATGGGGAAACTGCAGAGCAAACTCAAATACAGCAATTATAAATACAGGTACAGCAGCCCTCCCTTGAGTGGGATCCCAAGTTTTACGCCGCATTACAATTCTCCCCTAAAGAAAGAGAAGGCCCAGAGCCATCACTGATGACCTTCCCTGAACAGTCAGTTTGGTCTGTTTCCTTTTGGATAAGAAACATCTTAGTAGGTAGTGTCTGCAGCCACAGAGAGAGGGGCCCTACATCTTTGGGAATCATCTCTAGAGTGAGCAAAGACTCTGGGCTTCTTCCTTTATCAGATTCCAGTCATTCACTCATTCTGAGCATTTACAGAGTTAATAATACCATTTCTGGTGATGTCAGCATGTCTCCTTTCTCTACTCCTTTTCTATCTTTCTCCTCAGCCTGGCCTGAATTCCTACCATAACCCACACTCTTCTTCCCCTTGCTCCACTGTGCACCCTATACCATTGGGCCCCTCATTTTCCATCCTCTCTTTAGCAGGCCCGATGGATTTAGAGACGAGAGAACTCAAACTAAAGCTTTTCAAGAGTATAGCCCAGCCCACGTGGATACCGTCTCTGTTGTTGCTGCTCTGAACTCAGACCTCTGTGTCTCCGGAGGAAAAGATAAGGTGGGGTGTGCAGTGCTTCCCAGGGAACCAGCTTATTGCAGAGAAGGGAACGGAAGGGAACCCTGCATTTCTAGCAGCAACGTTGAGTAGTGTTAAAAATATGGGCTTTAGAGTTAGAAAGACTGGGTTTAAATTCCTGCTCTGCAACTTTGTATTACTTTGGGCAAGTCTTTTAATTCTCTTGAGCTTCAGTCTCCTTATCTATTAAGTGGGGATAGTAATGCCAACTGCACAGGACCGTTGCGAGGACTGAATGGTAAGACGCTTGGTACTCTGCCAGACCACCCACATGATTTTTATGAATGACAAGTATCCTTATTCCAGCCCGTCCATTTGTAACCTACCTGCAGACACAGGAGTTATAGCAGCAAAAGGAAACTTCTAGTCTCTTTTATGCCTCTCTTCTGCCAAAATGTCTACTTTGGTGTGCATCGTGATTCCTCCCATTGTCACTAAATCTCTTTGCTTTCTCTCCCTCATATTTGGATCTATTGTAGCACTCAGATCTAGGCTCTTGCTGGCAAAAACGTTGATTATTTTGTGATAAATAATGCCTCTAATTTTCGGTAGCCATTTAGAATCTTCAAATTCCATTTTCATACTGTATTTCCTTGATTCTAAGATGCACATTTCTGCATTTTAACACCTCTGAAATCGGGATGCATCTAAAAATTGATGATATCACCATTTAATTAGCAGCATTTTGTCTTAACATCTATATCATCTTAGACGTATGAAATTTTATATATATGATCCTCACCTGTGAGGGGTAGATAGAGGAAGGGTTATCCTCTGTTTTGCAGATTAATAAACTGGGATTTAATTAGGTCAAGTGCTAACACGCTCCTTATTCCCTAGCAATGAACTACAGAGACTGGGCCAGAGAATGCTCTGAAATCCTGTTTAGGGGGAGAAATACAATAAAATAGAAAAGTATGTACCTGGAAAAAGGATGGAAGGAAATTTTAACAATGATTCTCTCTGGCAGATGGGATATGGATGAGATATTTTGAAATTAAAAAAAAGGATCTGTTTCACAACAATGTGACTATACTTTTAACACTACTGAACTGTACACCTAAAAATGATTAAGATGGTAAATTTGAGAAAAAAGAAAAAGTATGATACAGTTTTAGGGGAAAAAATCTAATCCCATGTAGATTTTCCTTCAGGATCTACAACCCGAAGAACCTCAACCTAAATCAGTTCCCCCAGGGGAGTGTTATCCCAAGCCCATCAGTAAGGTTCAGAGGAGTGGCCCAGTGGCTTGGGGAGAGACAGAAGAACTCAAAGTAGGGGGGCATAAGGACCGAGCAACAATAAAACCTTGATAGGGAGAAATTAGGTAGAGAATGAGGTAAAGGCTTGTTGTTTCAGTTCAACTAAAATATTCTAATGACTCTCTGCAGACAGTTGTGGCCTATAACTGGAGAACTGGAAATGTGGTGAAAAGGTTGAAAGGACATGAGCGTGAAATCACAAAGGTAATTGTCATATGATTATTATCATGGAGGGAATTTGGAATTGAATAAAGGAATGTCTAATAGCTCTAGGTAGTAAGAGTGATTGAATATTCAGTGTTAAGGAAAAATGCTGGGGCTTCATTTGACGGTGTGAAGCCCTACTCCAGGAAAAGCAAAGCAAACCATTCACTAGCTATTGTTACGGGTATAGGAGACTAAATTTTTGTTTCATTATTAAGCCCTTCATAGCCCGAGTGGGAAATAGAGAAGGCTGAGATTAACTCTCCCTGACCTATCCTAGCCTAACAGGGTCTTGTATTGAAGGCTTACTGAGTGTTTACTATAGCTAGGGAAATGACAAACTCCCCATGCTCAGGAACCTTTTAGCCTAGCTGGGGAAATGTTTAAAAAGCCAACAACAGTTAAATAAAAATTAATTTGTTAAAGAGCATTACATAGTAGACTGAGCTTCCAGTGAAAATGGTAATGTCAATTTATATAACTCGCCTATCTGAAGTCCACATAAATGAACTAAAAATTCACAAGCAAACTCCATCATAATGAAACTAGGCATCAGCGACCATCACACAGCACAGAATATACTTACCTACCAGGTACAGTGCATTTGGAACCAGCCTGAGAAAGAACTCCAGGCTCTAGCGCTCTTATCTCCAGCTCTTTTTCCCATTTTCAAGTCCAATGAAACAAACACACTGGAGCTTTTTTTTCTTGAGCAGATAGCTTGTATTTACAAATCAGGCCAGTTCTTCAGTGCCTCTCGCGACAAGATGGTCATGATGTGGGACTTGCAAGGCTCCTCGCAACCAAGGCAGCAGTTCTCCGGCCACAGCATGGTGGTCACTGGATTGGCTGTGAGTCCAGGTAAGGTAAAGCTAGCCGATCTCTTCCCAACACCGTTGTACTTTCTGAAAAGCCCTGTTCCAGGCCTATCTCATGGACCGTCTTCTTGCCACTGTTTCCAAAGACACATCACAGCTATGCACTGGCTCTCGTGACAACACCCTCCTTCTGTGGGATGTGGGGACCGGACAGTGTGCGGAGAGAGCATCAGTCTCCAGGAACCTGGTATGAACTCAAACTTGGTACAGAGCAGGGCAGCAGGAGGGAGCATGGGGTGAGGAAGGGCCTGGGAAAGAGATCAGGAGACACATGACCAGGCACTAGAGGACTGGGTCCTAATTACTGCTCACCCCCCAACTCTCTGTTAGACCCCGGCCTCTCAGGGTTATCGGATTAGATGATCTCTTAAGTTCTTCCACCCCAGAGAACAACTCCACTAGTTTATATTGGAGTTTTAAATGGTGTCCTCACTTATTCCTTCAAAACATAGTTATTCCATATCTTCTGTGGACCAGATACTGTGCCAGAAGCAGGGGTAGTGACCCAGGGCACAGTCCCTGGGCTCCAGGAGCTCACGGTTTATGCTGATTGTGTGTTCTGTATATGTAACATTATGCAGAGAAATAAGCATGACCTTTTGCTGTATGTGTAATTTGCTCTGCTTATGAAGACCAGTGTTTTCTGTAGCAAACTGGTATATCAACTCCACAGCCTTTGGGGTCAGTCATACCTGGATTCAAATCATGGATTCCTTACTTTTTAGGTGTGCTACCCCAAGAAACTTACTTAGAGTCTCAGTGTCTTCATTTATACAATGGGGAGAATTATATCACCTCACGTGGTAATGTCCTTTAGTGGTTGTCAATGTCAGTCATAGTCATCTTTTCCAGTTTTGAAGACAACTGCCCATGGAAACATGTGCTTGCCCTGTGCCCCTCCATACTTGTGCAGGTTTCTGGAAGAAAAGAAAATCGTGTTACCCTGGGTTGTTCTGAAAACTGTTTCATGTCTGTCCAGCAGGGGCTGCAGGGATAAAGCAAAACAAGAACACCCTTCCTGAACCCTGTGAGGCCTCAAGCTAGGGTTTCGTTGATCTCACTTTAGAACAGGGGCTGCTCTCCTTAGGTGTAACCCAGCCAGCGGTGTTTGGGTTTCAGGCACTCTAAGAGTGCCTGCATGCATTTTGGGGCTCACAACTGGCCCAGCTGCTTCCATTGCTGCTGATAACCTAGGAACTGCAGGTCGCGCATGACTGGTGGGAATCTGCAAAACATAAAATCCCTCTAAGTCAGATGTGCTAGGTTCGACATCTTTGAGAAATGATGGCAGAGATGCTATTTAGCGAGATTTACAGGAATTACAGCAGAGGAATGACATGGTATGGAGAAGTTTTGAAAATTTTGCCTCTTCCAGGTCACTCACCTGTGCTGGGTCCCCAGAGAACCTTATATACTCCAGACCTCTGAAGATAAAACCATCAGGTGGGCTTACTAAGCAGCAAGAAAGTGTTTCTGGTGAAGGTTTGTGGCTCCCATGCTTACATAACCTGTTCCTACTCTGCTTCTCCACATTGCTTCTCCTTCCACCCCTCTGCCCCTCGCCAGTGCTGGGGTCTCTCTGATTTGGGTGGATCATGGATCATGTGGTTAGAGGTTGAGTGGCAGGAGGTCATCTTGTTCTGACCGGTTTCCAAGCAGCTGATTCTGCCAGCCCCCACTGTGGAGACGTGTTCAGAGTAACCTCAGAGTCAGTCACTCACTCGTCCCGCCCCTCAAGCAGCCCTTGCTTGGCTCCATATGTTCTCAATCACTCAGCCCTCTGGTGAAGCCCTCCCTGTGGAAGTAGGGTCAGAATCACCATCAGGCAAGTCAGGTGAAGTAAACCCTTCTTAGACTAGAAAGCATGACCAGAAACTTTGGATCTCAGAAGAGATTCTACTTAGAGAATGGGAGGAAGGAGATAAAGAGGTAAAAATGAGACAAGAGGCAAAACAAAACAGTCCCAGTAGACCCCATGGCTCAGGTTGGCCAAGACCTATAAATCTTCTGTATCTGATTCTGGAATGATGACTGCTCCTCTCCATCATGATAAGTATCTTTAAAAATTTGTTTTAAATCGCAGACACAGAAATATTCTCTTGTCTGTTGAAAGTAGTATCCCAAAGGACCAAATTAACAAATTAACTTGTACAATTAAGATACTTGGTCTAAATTCCTGTTAATTAGATCTCAGAATAGAAAGAACTCAGATGTCATTCAGTTTGGTTATTTCCTGCCAGCTTTGGAGTCTCTGAGATTGATCTGGTTCACGTTGCTGTTTTTAGGTAAATCACGGCGTTCCATTCTGACTGGCCAAGGCGGCAAAGAGCCAAGACTTTGCCGTTAACAAGTTGTTACAGGTGCCTTTCAGCACATTTACTATAAACCCATTCCCTGCTGTAATTTCTTTCAGATTATGGGACAGTCGGGGGCTGCAGGTAGCTCATGTATTTCCCGCAAAGCAGCACATCCAGACCTACTGCGAGGTCAGTGAGGATGGACACAAGTGTATCTCCTGCAGCAGCGGCTTTGGAGGCGAAGGCTGTGAAGCCACGGTGAGAGACTGCAAGGTTCCAGGTGTTTGGTTGCTGATGAGAAATGACTTCCTCTGGCTTCCTGCCTGTACTGGGCTACACAGGCAGGCTCTACTAATGTCTCAGGCCTATTCCAAGTGCATACTGTCAGTGATCCTTTGCATTCCAGACACTTCTTTCAAGGAACCACCATTGCCTAAGCTCTCTGCATTGGTCGCAGAAAAGAGGAATGTGATGAAAGTCAAGATAGGAAGGCATTAAATACAGAACCAGCCTGTTAATGTCCCTACTCCCAACAGAGCTTAGAAAGGGGAGGGACTGTTTGAAGAACCAAGTGTGTTCCCACTGTACGTGTGGTCACAGTAAAGGAGTTCAAGCTCTTCGGGAAGTTTGGAGCTCTAGTGTTGGTTGAGGGCCCATCCCATCCCTAACCCATATACCTTTCCTTGCAGTTAATTTCGGGATTGATTGCCTAGGCTCCTCCGAAGTACCTTGGATTTCTTTCTTTCTTTCTTTCTTTCTTTCTTTTTTTTTGGTTGCACCACACAGCTTGCAGGATCTTAGTTCCCCGACCAGGGATCAAATCCGTGCCCTCAGCAGTGAAAGCACAGAGTCCTAACCACTAGACCGCCAGGGAATTCCCAGCACCTTGTATTTCTAATTGTGAGATATCAGTTTAAAGGCTTATCTATAATCCAAATAGGACAATTACAGTTCCCATTTTATTGGACACTTACTATGTGCAAGGCACTGGGCTGAGCACCTTATAGTGCATTATCTCATTTAATCCTTAAAACAACCTTGTGAGTTAGGTATTATTATAATTCCCATTTTACAGATGAGGAAATAGAGGCACGGCAAGTTGAAATCTCTTGTACAAGACCACACTAGTAAATGGTAGGTTGAGGTGTTGAATCCCAGGCTATTGATGTAGCATCTCTTCTCCAGGCTAAGCATTTCCAGCTCTTATAACTGTTCCTTGGATGACATGGTGTCCAGTGATTTCATTATTTTGGGGGCACAATTCCATCTGCTCTTGTCTGTGAGCATTATTCTCCAGGTGTGGTCTGATTTGTATCAACAAGAGTGGGCTGGCAGGACTATCGTCTCCCTAGTTATAGAATCTAGTCTTCTTATACCAAGATTCAGTGTCTAGGCATTACATCGGAAGGTCTGCACCTGTATTTACTTATGAGAAGGTGCTCCTAACTATGGGGCCCCACAGGACCCACAGATGCCAAGAGGCTGTTATAAGGCAGCTCTTGAGCTGTCATAGAAGAACCCCATTCTGTCCCGTCGTGCTACAGGCCTTGGAGCTTTCACTAACCATGATGATAATAATGAAGGCAACAACCCTCTGGCACATCCGTAACCTGGGTTGTTTGAGGCATAGTTGTTGCTGAAATAGTCACCGCATGGCTGGATGCTTGGGTGTGTGGATGGGATGGATGAAGATAAGGGTGTCTATGAGGAGGTAAGTGGAGGGAATAGGTGCATCATGAGACGCCGGGGAGAGGATATCAGTGAATGAAGCATGTCTAATGCTGGGGAAATACGTACGTGTGAGCCAGCCTCTGTCATTACTTTGCAGTTGTGGGACCTAAGGCAGACGCAGAACAGAATCTGTGAGTACAAGGGGCACTTCCAGACTGTAGCATCCTGTGTCTTTCTACCAAGAGCATTAGCCTTGATGCCTATGATTGCTACCTCATCGCATGACTGCAAGGTGAAGATCTGGAACCAAGACAGCGGAGGTAAGGAGACTGCTGTTAATGCTTCTCAAAGATACATGAAGTCCTACAGGCTTCCTTAAAACTCTTTCTTCCATAGCTCAGCATATACAAAGCCACCCATGTCCTGCCACTGTCCAGTCCCATAGTGGTTAAGAGATGACACCAAGAGGCCAGAATCTTTGTCCAATCTCTGCTAGGAGCTGTCACCATGTAACCCCTGGTATCTTGTTGTACAGATTCATTCCTGAGAGCTCAAATGTATTTTGATTCTTTTATTCTTTCTACCTGAAGTTCCTCATCTGGTTTTAACTTGTGATGCTCAAAATGTCTGGAAAAGAGAATGAGAATTGCCATTTTAAAATTCATCCTCGAGGACGAAAATGAGACCCTTAACTCAGAGGGCATGAGGTGGGGTAAGGATAGTCTCAGAAAGACTCTGCCCTCTCTTGACTCTGCAGCCAAGGTTTGGGATCGCAGTAAGGCAGTGACACTTCAAAGCACCAGAGAAAAAGATGTTTAGGGAACAAGCTGCCCAGAGTCCTCCATGCAGTGGTGCGGCAGAACCAGCTCCTACTGGCTGATTGTTAAATATTCAGGAATATTTAATACGGTCGTGGTGGGAGTATTTACACCATGAAAACTGGCAAACGCTATGAATGAAGGTAGTTTTTCTTTTCCTTCCAAAAAGCCAGTTTACCAGCACCCCACTGCCTCAGTGCTCTTCTGTCCTGGACACTGGCTTCTGCCACACACAGGGATAACATTAATTTAGAGAACCTCAAGCCACATCCCTTTGACAGTCATCTCCCAGAAACTCAGCTCCCAGCAGGGGAGGATAGGGTCGCTCCCTCAGAGAAAAGGTACGGGATCACGTCTAGTGGCTCACAAGCCAGGTGTGGGATCACGTCTAGTGGCTCACAGCGAGTGCAGCCTGGCTGTACCCTCCCGTGGAGTTGTGGGAGGAGGGGGAGAGCAGCTGTTCTAGATGCAGGAATCAAAAACCTGAGCCAGGGAGAACCAGGTGTGCAAGCACTGCCCTGCCTGCTAGGCATGAAAGTGTAGCTCTTAGACGAGCAGAGCCTGCAAGATGCAAATGGAGGAGACTGGGTCAGCTGGCAGCCTCAGGCCGCCCTTCAGCTCCCCCATCATCCTTTGTCCTGAAGGGAGCTAGACCCCAGGGAGCCAGCAGCTGAAGATCAGTGTTCTTATCTGTTTTCTCTGCGCTGACCCATGCTTTGTTCTCTGGGCAGGGGTCTGAGGGTAGCATTTTAACAGGCCTTGCAGTGAGGCCCCAGTTGTCCAACGTACTTCCAGGTG